>NC_058090.1:50626138-50995795 GCF_014858855.1 Bufo gargarizans
ACGCATAATATGGGCGTATTTCAGAATAGTAAATGACCACCATAATCCTGAACACACTGGCCACTAGGCCTAATAATATGTCAAGATTTCCTGTTCAGATCACTTCTAGCAGTTAACTCATTGTCTTTACATTCATGATTACAATAACAGATAACACCTCAATGTATAGATAACACATAGAGGTGTGATGTCACAGCTTATCTACTCCTCCTCCCTGTACAATGACATCTGCACAGATCACAGAGCATGCCTAGAAAGCTCTCCCACAGAAGTCAATGCAGTCCCCTCCAGACTTATGTGCCTATGTCTTATGTGGCTGCTGTAGGTGGTTTCACACTATACCATTTTTTTTTTCGTTCCAAAAACTGCTTTTATTACAGCTTTCTTTTGCAGTGGTGGTTTAAGACAATTTGCTCTATTAGCAATTTTTTTAATTGCTGCATGTTTTGGTTGTGGCGTTGTTTCAAACATTTTTACATAGACTTCTCTATAGGGAAAAAAAATCCTGATAAAAAAAGGCTTGTTTAAAAAAAAAAACAGTTTTTAGTGTGGCACCAACCTATAGCATATCTATAAATGCTGTTAAGAAGAGCTCAGGCATGATAGCTGCTGACATAATTATGTTCAGGAAATAGAATAAAAAAATCTACAATCACAAAATAAAAACTGATCACAGAAAAAGGATATGTGTCGCTATCTGGTTTTAACTGGCAGAAAAAATTATAGGTGGCATATTTCCTTTAGGGATATGTTGACACGACGGATTTTGAAAATGCGCTGAAAAAAATCAGTGCAGTTTTTTGCACAGTTTTTTTCAGCTTCCTATTTTTTCAGTTTCCATTCATTTCAATGGAAAAATCAGCACGGATTCCACTCCAAGATAGAAAAAAAGCAAGTTCTGTCTTCCATTGAAATGAATATGGGCTTTTTAGAGGCTTTATTGACGCGGAGAACGCGTGAGAAACAGCGCCAAAAAAAGTCATGTGAATGAACCCTAAGGTTATCTCTCCTAACTTACCAGTGCACATACACACTTGGCTCAGCTGAGCATATATGTGTTTTCAATGAGGAGAGAGGAGACATACAAACAGGATTGGGCACTGAAATTCAAGGGCTTAAAAGGGGTTTCCAAGAGTTTTTTTCTTCTGATGACCTATCTTGTTGAAGGTCTGGGAGCCTTCAGAGGACTTCTGATTGCCTGAACAACTCCCGTGTTATTGTGACGGAAGGGGCCGTTCAGATGGTCTCTTCTAATAGATGTCGTCTGTATAGAACAGACATTCTCTTTAAAGACCCAGTTAAAGAGAATACTTGTGTACACAGTAACACACAAAAAGTAATTGGAGATGTCGAAGGATCAGTATAACAAATTGATTGGCGCCCATTTAAAGGGTCTTTTACGTGGGCCATTGCAAACAGTACTGGGGACAAGGAGATGTTGTTCCAACAAACAACCTATGTCAACTTTATTACGACCACACACAATGCGCAGCTTTAAACCTGTGCCATTGTAAATTTACAGCATGGGTTTAAAGCTTCTTCTCCTGCAACGTAGCAGGAACAGGTCGGGTGCCCAACTTTTAGGGGGTCGCCATCACAAATTACTTCACCATACAAAGGTAGAATGTCCAAACTCGTGTTTTATTCCGGACGTTTCAGCAAAACAAGTTATGAAGTTGCAGCTTCAACTTATCACATGTGACATCCACAAAAAAGAACAAACCCTTGCCCGGCTAGGCTCTAACTAAACACATAAGCGTATCCCTGACTCACCTAGAGAGCCCTGTTCACACATGGAACACAAATGCGGCTTTTCTCAGCCATTCAGTCCAGCAGCCTCCAGGCTGTGACACTTCAATACCTTTTAGGGGATTGTGGCCCAGTAGTCCTCCCGACTCTGGCCTCGTGATCCTTGTTTCACAGGCGTCACTGCGTCCCACAAAGTTCAGGCTATCATCTGGCCTCGTGGCCCCTCAGCCCACCCGGCTGAGACCACTCACACAGAGCCTCACCAGGACTCTGCTTCACTAAACACTCCAGAGTGACACACACCCAATTCCAGAAACCAGATTAAAAGGAATCCCTGGACGTAAGCATGCCCTAAGTCCCGGACTGGAGCATGGGGAACAGGCACCCACCCAACACATTGCCTGTTCCCAGTAAAAGCCCGCCCTGAAATAGCTGAACCAGCTACACTATCTATATGGTGTCCCCCAACTACTTTAGTGGACACCTGGACTAGGGCTTTTACTCCACCGAGGCCGGGACCCTTGGTGACACACTCCTGGAGCAAAAAAAACACCTCAATGTTCACATTGCCACACCAGCTATCTCTGACCCAGAGGAGAAGAAAAGTTGTTCTGCCATCTATTTTCCAGCATGCGTAGCGCTCAGTGAGAGCTACAGTATGTCGTGAATCGAGAAAGCAGAATTGCCACTTACTGTATTTTTTGCTTTATAAGACGCACCAAATGATAAGACGCACCTAGGTTTCAGAGGAAAATAGGGAAAAAAATATGGGGGATCTGTGGATGACACACTGTTATGGGGGATCTGTGGATGACACACTGTTCTGGGAGATCTGTGGATGACACATTGTTATGGGGGATCTGTGGATGACACACTGTTATGAGGGATCTGTGGATGACACACTGTTATGAGGGATCTGTGGATGACACAGTGTTATGGGGGATCTGTGGATGACACACTGTTAGGGGGATCCGTGGATGACGCTATTATGGGGGATCTGTGGATGAGACTGTTATTTGGGATCTGTGGATGAGGCGCTGTTATGTGACAATAACTCCCATCATCCTAACGAATACCCTGATGTACTGTAAGTACTGTACATTAGTGTATTCTTAAGGATACCCCCACTTTGGAGGGAAAAAAGGGCGTCTTATAAAGCGAAAAATACAGTACTTTAAAGGGCTTCTGTCACCCCACTAACTCTTTTTTTTTGGCTTCTTATAATCCCTATACAGCGATATATGAATATATGATGTTATTAGTCATTTTGGTTCAGTAGATCATGAATAAAACGTACTTTTATAATATGTAAATCACCTGTCTACCAGCAAGTAGGGCGGCTACTTGCTGGTAGCAGCCGCATCCTCCTATCATATAGGAAATAATCTAAGTCCCTTTTAGGGACCCTCGGGATATACTTTATAATTTGGGTGCGGTCTGCGCTGTAACGGTATTCAGTCGTCGCAGGCGCACTGAGAGGAAGACGCTTGTTTGGCCGCTCGCATCCTCAGTGCGCCTGCGCCGATGATGTCACATCTACACCCGGCGCAGACGCACTGAGGATGGAGCGGCCGAGTGAGCGTCCTCCTCTCAGTGCGCCTGCGTCGACTGAATACCGTTACAGCGCAGGCGCGAGATCTTGATAGCAGACAGGGCCAGCCAGAGGACGATCGCATTCACTGGCCTTGTCAATCAACATGCGGAGGGGGCGTCTATATGATAGGAGGATGAGGCTGCTACCAGCAAGTAGCCTCCCTACTTGCTGGTAGACAGGTGATTTACATATTATAAAAGTACGTTTTATTCATGATCTACTGAACCAAAATGACTAATAACATTATGTATTCATATATCGCTGTATAGGGATTATAAGAAGCCAAAAAAAAAAAAGAGTTTATTGGGGTGACAGAAGCCCTTTAAACAGCTTATTGGTGAGAGTTCCAGAAGTATAGGTCCTCCACACCTTTGGGGACATATTTTATTATTGCATTTTACTTGTTTTGGGCTACAAATAATGTTTCAAAACGGTCTTTATTAAAAAGAAAAAGTTTTGCCTCTACAGCTTTCAGTTTCACTGCATCTGCAGACTATTGCATCAGAATCCATCTGCTCTGATGGCTCAGTCTGTAGCTAGCTCCTGGCAGCTTATAAACACTTAAGCAAAATTATCAGTTTGATCATGATTTAGTTTTGAAGCCTGTGTAGGAGCTGTCAGGAGTGAAGACACAAGGGCTAAAGAATGAGATGTCAGCTCTCTGGTGGACTCACTGAGAAGGAGAAGCAACAGTCTGCATACAGGTGAAACTCGAAAAATTTGAATCTCATGCAAAAGTCCATTTATTTCAGTAATGCAAATTAAAAGGAATTGCATTAATGGAGCTTAAAATTTGAATTTTGTGAAAAGGTTCAATATTCTAGGCTCAAAGTGTCACACTCTAGTCAGCTAATTAATCCATACCCCCTGAGCAAAGGGGACCTCAAAATTGTGACTTTGGAGTTTTATAAGCTGTAAGCCATAATCATCCAAATTATAACAAATAAAGGCTTGAAATATCTCGCTTTGCATGTAATGAGTCTCATATGTTAGTTTCACCTTTTAAATTGCATTACTGAAATAAATGAACTTTGCACGATACTCAAATTTTTTGAGTTTTACCTGTATGCAAATGTTTTAATAAACCCATTGGAAATAATTATTTTAGCCCAAGATACACAGAATCCAACCATCTCTGGTGCTATAGAGGGGGGTTAGGAACTTCACTTTAAATGCAAACTATGAAATGTACCCTTCTTCCAATCTATATATTCACAGTGGAAGTTTCAGAGGAGGAAAATAAAATGGAGGATCTGTGGATGGCACTGTTATGGAGATCTGTGGATGACACACTGTTATGGGGGATCTGTGGATGACACACTGTTATGGGGGTCTATGGATGACACACTGTTATGGGGGTCTATGAATGACACACTGTTATGGGGGATCTGTGGATGACACTGTTATGGGGGGATCTGTGGATGACACACTGTTATGGGGGATCTGTGGATGACACTGTTATGGGGGATCTGTGGATGACACACTGTTATGGGGGGATCTGTGGATGACACACTGTTATGGGGGATCTGTGGATGACACACTGTTATGGGGGATCTTTGGATGACACACTGTTATGGGGGATCTGTGGATGACACTGTTATGAGGGGGATCTGTGGATGACACACTGTTATGGGGGATCTTTGGATGACACACTGTTATGGGGAGATCTGTGGATGACACACTGTTATGGGGGGTCTGTGGATGACAGACGGTTATGGGGGATCTGTGCATGACAAATTGTTATGGGGGGGATCTGTGGATGACACACTGTTTTGGGGGATCTGTGGATGACACTGTTATGGGGGATCGGTGGATGACACTGTTATGGGGGATCGGTGGATGACACACTGTTATGGGGGATCTGTGGATGACACTGTTATGAGGGGGATCTGTGGATGACACTGTTATGGGGGGATATTTGGATGACACACTGTTATGGGGATCTGTGGATGACACTGTTATGGGGGTCTGTGGATGACACTGTTATCGGGGATCTGTGGATGACACTGTTATGGGGGATCTGTGGATGACACACTGTTATAGGGGATCGGTGGATGACACTGTTATGAGGGGGATCTGTGGATGACACTGTTATGGGGGGATATTTGGATGACACACTGTTATGGGGATCTGTGGATGACACTGTTATGGGGGGTCTGTGGATGACACTGTTATCAGGGATCTGTGGATGACACTGTTATGGGGATCTGTGGATGACACACTGTTATGGGGGATCTGTGGATGACACTGTTATGAGGGGGATCTGTGGATGACACTGTTATGGGGGGATATTTGGATGACACACTGTTATGGGGATCTGTGGATGACACTGTTATGGGGGGTCTGTGGATGACACTGTTATCGGGGATCTGTGGATGACACTGTTATGGGGGATCTGTGGATGACACACTGTTATAGGGGATCGGTGGATGACACTGTTATGGGGGGATATTTGGATGACACACTGTTATGGGGATCTGTGGATGACACTGTTATGGGGGGTCTGTGGATGACACTTATCAGGGATCTGTGGATGACACTGTTATGGGGATCTGTGGATGACACACTGTTATGGGGGATCTGTGGATGACACTGTTATGAGGGGGATCTGTGGATGACACTGTTATGGGGGGATATTTGGATGACACACTGTTATGGGGATCTGTGGATGACACTGTTATGGGGGGTCTGTGGATGACACTGTTATGGGGGGATCTGTGGATGACACACTGTTATGGGGGATCTGTGGATGACACTGTTATGGGGGATCTGTGGATGACACACTGTTATGGGGGACTGTGGATGACACACTGTTATGGGGGGATCTGTGGATGACACACTGTTATGGGGGGATCTGTGGATGACACACTGTTATGGGGGATCTGTGGATGACAGACTGTTATGGGGGGATCTGTGGATGACAAATTGTTATGGGGGGATCTGTGGATGACAAATTGTTATGGGGGGATCTGTGGATGACACACTGGTATGGGGGATCTGTGGATGACACTGTTATGGGGGATCTGTGGATGACACTGTTATGAGGGGGATCTGTGGATGACACTGTTATGGGGGGATATTTGGATGACACACTGTTATAGGGATCTGTGGATGACACACTGTTATGGGGGGTCTGTGGATGACACACTGTTATGGGGGATCTGTGGATGACAGACTGTTATGGGGGGATCTGTGGATGACAAATTGTTATGGGGGGATCTGTGGATGACACACTGTTATGGGGGATCTGTGGATGACACTGTTATGGGGGATCTGTGGATGACACTGTCATGAGGGGGATCTGTGGATGACACTGTTATGGGGGGATATTTGGATGACACACTGTTATAGGGATCTGTGGATGACACTGTTATGGGGGATCTGTGGATGACACTGTTATGGGGGGTCTGTGGATGACACTGTTATGGGGGATCTGTGGATGACACTGTTATGGGGGGATCTGTGGATGACACACTGTTATGGGGGATCTGTGGATGACACTGTTATGGGGGATCTGTGGATGACACACTTATGGGGGGATCTGTGGATGACACACTGTTATGGGGGATCTGTGGATAACACACTGTTATGGGGGACTGTGGATGACACACTGTTATGGGGGATCTGTGGATGACACACTGTTATGGGGGATCTGTGGATGACACACTGTTATGGGGGGATCTGTGGATGACACACTGTTATGGGGGATCTGTGGATGACACACTGTTATGGGGGGATCTGTGGATGACACACTGTTATGGGGGATCTGTGGATGACAGACTGTTATGGGGGGATCTGTGGATGACAAATTGTTATGGGGGGATCTGTGGATGACAAATTGTTATGGGGGGATCTGTGGATGACACACTGTTATGGGGGATCTGTGGATGACACACTGTTATGGGGGATCTGTGGATGACACTGTTATGAGGGGGATCTGTGGATGACACTGTTATGGGGGGATATTTGGATGACACACTGTTATAGGGATCTGTGGATGACACTGTTATGGGGGATCTGTGGATGACACTGTTATAAGGGGATCTGTGGATGACACTGTTATGGGGGGATATTTGGATGACACACTGTTATAAGGATCTGTGGATGAGACTATTATTTGGGATCTGTGGATGAGGCACTGTTATGTGACTACAACTCCCATCATCCTAAAGAATACACTGATGTACTTTACATTAGTGTATTCTTAAGGATACCCCCACTTTGGAGGGAAAAAAGTGCATCTTATAAAGCAAGCAATACGGTACTTTAAACAGCTGATTGGTGAGAGTTCCTGAAGTATAGGTCCTCAGTATTTAAAGGCTATGGACACCTTTGGGGACATATTTTATTGTTGCATTTTATTTATTTATATTGGGCTACAAAAAATGTTTCCAAACGGTCTTTATTAAAAATAAAAAGTTTTGCCTTTACAGATTTCAATTTCACTGCATCTGCAGACTATTGCATCAGAATCCATCTGCTCTGATGGCTCAGTCTGTAGCTAGCTCCTGGCAGCTTATATACACTCAAGCAAAATTATCAGTTTGATCATGATTTAGTTTTGAAGCCTGTGTAGGAGCTGTCAGGAGTGAAGACATAAGGGCTACAGAATGAAATGTGAGCTCTCTGGGGGATTCACTGAGAAGGAGAAGCAAAAGTCTGCAGATGCAATACACAGAATCCAATCATCTCTGGTGCTAAAGAGGGGGTTAGGAATTTTACTTTAAACGCAAACTATGAAATGTACCCTTCTTCCAATCTATATATTCACAGTGAATCCTTTCTATAATTCAGCAAAAAAACTGTCAAAATGTAAAATCTGCAGGGGGTGTAACCTGGTATAGGGTAATTGTGGTACCATACAATACTTATATGCCAGGATGATGGCAGGAGTGATGTCCCATGACCATGATGAACAGGTCAATAGATGTTTGTGCCGATGCAACTGCTGCAGGAGCGGAGAATCCGCACCTGTGTACACAGCCATTATTCCAGCCTCCAGCTAATGAACCTTGTGCTGTTCTCTTGCCATGTCCTTTTTAAACCTTTTGATAATTGCTTCATTAGGGCACATTTCATGTTGCTCCTGGAAGTGCTTTCTGCCTTATTACTTGCGTTCTCCTTCTGAGTATCTCCATTGTCACACAATAGACAGTCATTGGGTGGGGGGTCGGGGGATCTTTACAATCCATTTACAAAGATTGATAAACTCTGTTGCCCTGCAGTTTATTGCATGTGTATGTATATGCGGAGAGGAGACTGGACAGACTGATGCAGATGAAGGACGGTATGTCTTCATAAGTGACTGACAAAATTATATTTCCCTCTTTGTCACCCAAGAGTGACAACCTCTAAGAGCTGCCACTAGATCTGACACCGGAAACTAAGTGATCTGCCAGGTTATGCAGGTGTTTTGGCTGTATTGCTGCTTAAAGGGGTTGTCCACCCCGCTACATATTTTTAAAGGCTCTCCGTGGTGTAAAGGTGGATTTAGACGCACCAATAATTGTTCCTGTGAATGGTCGTTCCCCATCATCTGGCCATCTAAATGTGCAGCCGATCACACGCTTGTTCATAGGGTGATCTTGCCGTTCATGTAGGCACCACTGATCATGGCTTCTGAGCAGCAGATCGAGTGGTCTAAACAGCGATCTGCTGGTCAGAAGCCATGATTCTGTATGAGGACCAGGGATCGCAATAGCGATCCCCCATCCTTATATAGTGAAGGAGATCGCTGCATGTAAAATGTGCGGTCTCCTTCGGTGAACGAGCAGCTGACTATCTGGAAGGAATGCCTCCTACCCAACACTCGGCCACTCAGTCAGCCCATCTAAATCCACCTTTAGATTGTAAAATAAGTCATTACTCACCTCACTAGTCACCTGCGTCTGCTATTCACAGTTCCCATGTTCTCTTCTCAAAATGCAGGATGGACCGCTCAGCCGATGACTGATGACACCCATGCTGTATTTTTGTGCAGAATTGTTTATGTAGGGAGCGTGACAACCATACTGCAAAGAATATGGACTGAGGTCCCTCCTAAGTGGACAACTACTGTTTATTACACAGTAGAAGAAATGGGTGTCATAAAGGAAGGTCCCTCATTTGGGACCCTGTGTTATTAGCAAGACCAAAAAGCCACCGCAAAGAGCAATTCTCACTCTGGTGTGGACGTGGCATGGTCACCTCAGCTGGACCAGCAATTAGCTTACTTTCTGGGTTGCTACTTCAAGAAAGGAATTTGTCCTAGGTCAGGGATCAGCAACCTCCAGCACACCAGCTGTTCTGAAACTACAACTCCCAGAATCCTCCTTTCACTTCTATAGGAGTTACAAGAACAGCCTGGTAAGTGTGTAACATCCCAGAGTATGTTACTAAACTCTGTTTCCCTGCTACAACATGTCATGGTGTATATTTATTGTCATCTTGTGTAATCTAACATTGCATTTCTCTGTATATATACCTTCCAGGCCTGTTTGATATATTGTGCTGTAATTTCCATGTGCACCAGCAGGTGGCAGCAATGTGTTCAGCAGACCTCAGCCAGTTTAGTATATCTAGACTGGAATAGTTCATTCCAGTCTAGGCTCCCCTGTGTGAGCAGAAGTGGGCTGTTCCCATGTCCTGTCTCATGAGGAGAGGAAGTTAAGGTTAGTGTACCAGCCACCCCTGCTAGGGGTAGGTTGTGTTAGTAGGAGCTCCCAGCTACAGGGATCCCAACCTAGGATCCAGCCTCGGCTGAGGCCAAGGATCCCTCCTCCCAGTCTGAGCACTTCAGCTTCGACTGTGGACAACCAAGCAACCCTTCCAGAACTACAGATCTCCAGGAAGAATCATTCCCTGCAAGCAGTCCTGTGAGTACTTATCCAGAGTCCAGGAGAAGCCAAATCCCTCCTCAGCAAGTCAGGCCCACATCAAGCAGAAGACAGACAGAGCAGAAGATAGATACCTGCCAGATTCACTAGGCATATGACAAGAAGGAGAATATATATAGATTCCTGCCCCATATTGCCAATACCTGCTGGGACCCAAGACTAAAGCTGTAACTCGTATGGATTTCTGTTGCCATTCAGTAAAGAGAAGTTGGATTATATCTCCTGTCTGGATCTCAATCATTCCTCAATTACTCCTACTGACCGCACTCAATTTATTGCAAGTGAGCCAGGATCCAGGAGTCCAGCCGTGCCAAGGTAGGAGACACCGTTGACACTACACAGAGACATTATCCCCCTTTGGCATTCCTCACCTGGTACGCGAGCTATTACATCTTAAAGGGCCCTGCTACAGTACCTGCGCAAGCTGCAATTGGCGTCACAAACTACTACAAATATATCCTGACCCACTGTACCACGGTCCTGCTCATTGCAAGTGTGCACGCTGGGTGTTGTAGTTTCACAGCAGCTGGAGTGCCGAAGGCTGCTGATCCGTGTCCTAGGTTGAAACGTCACCTATATTTGTAGCAGAAAATAACCTCTTCTGTTAGTTTTATCACATGATAGGGCAGAAATCATGTTACATATGTTGCAGAAATAGCTCTGATAATTAAAAGGGTTCCTCTGCCTGAGACACCCAGGTCTGGCTTCATAAACCTCCTGCAATCCACAGTTATGGCGGGGGAAAACCGTGGCCGTTTATATATTTCCACCTCTTCAAGGCAAATGAAGCAATACATGGTGGCCATTCACATGAACATCTGACAAGAGTAAGGGCTGCTGTTTGCATTTCAGTGTCTGATCTGGCTAAGTGAGGGGGGTCCCAAGTGGCATACAGACAGAGGGTATCCCGATGAGATGACCCCTTACAGGATAGATAAACCCCCAAAAATGTGCAAAATAAATATTACAGCTCATCCTACCTTCATCCCCTCCTTTCCCTTAATTACCACTGAAATATATAAAGAAATCTGTTGAGCCCCCTGCCCTCTGCCCACTGCCCTGTGACAAGCTGTAAGACAACTGGCTGGAGCATGAACCTCCTTGCTGTGTCTTGTCTGCCTTACATGGAGCAGATCGGCAATAGATTAACCCTTTAATTATCTGCAGGTTTTTTACAAGATTGCTCAGTGCCAGAATCACGCATAAAATACTGTAGACCGACAAAAAAGTGACAGGAACTATATTTATTGTTTACTTTTATAGTTCATTTCTGGGTGTGGTGTCCCTTTAAAGCATCATCTCCGTAGTGCTTCTGTGGGGTTCCGTGCCTCCGTTCTGCACCACATCTTCTGGATTGCAGACCCATTCAAGTGAATGGGTCCACATCTGTGATGCGGTGAGCACACGGCTGTTGTTACATATCGCAGACCCGCTGTTGGCGGGCCACAATACTGGCACAGCCGGGCAACAGCGGTGTGCATGAGCCCTTAAAATGATTCCTATTCTTCATCAGTACCTGTCATCCTATCAGTGTAAGGGCTTGTTCACATCTGCGTTGGAGGCTCCATTTGGGGCTTCCATTGCAGATTCCATCAAAAAGACCGGAACAAAAAAGCCCTGCATGCAGGCCCTTTTTTGTCCAGTAAAAAAAAAAAATGGATTCCAAATGGAAAGTGAACGTACTCCATTGTAGTCCATGTAGTCTCAGCTATGTGCCGTATCCGGCACTTTCATTGTTCAGCTCCTCTAACGGAGCAGAAGAACGGAAACAGCTAGCTATTATTCGCTGTAGAAAGTAACTCTTCCTTCAGATCTTTATAAATAGTGTTGAGCGCAAATATTCGAATCGCGAATATCGCCACTTCGAGATTTTGAAATATTTAGAATATAGGGCTATATATTCGTATTTGCAAATAGTGTTGAATATTCTAATCATGAATTTATCGCATTGCCGATTTTCGCAATCAAGTAAACAATGACTGGAGATCACAAATTCTCGAATTTGCTAATTTATGGCGAATATTTGGCCAAAAATTCAAGGAATATCGCGAATTCGAATATTGCTTATGCCGCTCATCACTATAAATGAGTAGTTATTACAATAAGACTATGATAATAATCAACGCAAGATGATAGTATTTTTCGCAGATGCATTCTTCCACCACCAGAATTGGTCACATGCTAGGTCAGGAATACTATGTATTGCTAGATATTGTCCATTTCTATAAGGGGGACAGAACATGACATACAGCACATGAATGCAAGAAAACAATACAAGAGGAAAGGCATGACAGGGAAAAGAGATGCAATAGATACATGAGTAGATGAGGAACACATTCGTTCAGCTACCCTGCAGTAAATTGCCTGGATTTGGAAGCTCAGACTTTCATCTCTCCGGGTTAATTGCTGCTCTGAGGTCTCATGTTCGCCTACGTATCAGTGTTCTTCAGAGTAGCTAAAGCCTTAATTCCCCTCCCAAGCTGGGATTTTGCAGGCAGTGCACATAACCCTGAGAATAAATAGGGACCTTCTAAGAGGTCTATGTCCCTTGTGTAAGAATCCTGCAAAGAAAGATTACAGCAGAGGAGCAAGACCCATCTGTGTGTCATTATTCCTGCTATACGTATGTCTGTGCTGCATTGATGCAGGGGCTGTGTTAAGCTTGGTACAAAATGAAATACAACATTGACTTAATAAGAAAAGATGAGATCAACCAGGGGTTAAGTGTGCACGGTAAGAGGGTTGTTTCTGATCTCGTGGGTTTGAACAATCATCAATACGGTAATATTTGTATAGGTGTTACACTGCTAATGAAGACGCCGGCTCCGTTATTATGGCACTTTGATACCTGATTCTTCATTTTGTGCTTCGTTCTATTTTCCCTGCTCTAAGTAACAACTGAATGTGCTTTTGTACCGAGATGATCACATTTGAATGATCCGGACATGCAATATGGCGTTCAGACTGATGCCTTATTATCATTGAGTTTATTTATTTTCTGCACTTATATAGCGCTACTATATTCCGCAGCACTTTACAGACGTTAGCATCAGGCTGCCCCCAATGAGGCTTACAATCTTCCTTTCAGAAACCGGAGTACCCAGAGGAAACCCACGCAAACATGAGTAGAACAAGCACTGCCTGTCCCAAAAAAAAAGTTGCCACCAAAAAAAAAAAGGTCACACACTCTAATATTTTGTTGGACCGCCTTTAGCTTTGATTACGGCACGCATTCGCTGTGGCATTGTTTCAATAAGGTTCTGCAATGTCACAAGATTTATTTCCATCCAGTGTTGCATACATTTTTCACCAAGATCTTGCATTGATGATGGTAGAGTCTGACTGCTGCGCAAAGCCTTCTCCAGCACATCCTAAAGATTCTCAATAGGGTTAAGGTCTGGACTCTGTGGTGGCTAATCCATGTGTGACAATGATGTCTCATGCTCCCTGAACCACTCTTTCACAATTTGAGCCTGATGAATCCTGGCATTGTCTTCTTGGAATATGCCCGTGCCATCAGGGAAGAAAAAATCCATTGATGGAATAACCTGGTCATTCAGTATGTTCAGGTAGTCAGCTGGCCTCATTCTTGGAGAACATACTGTTGCTGGACCTAGACCTGACCAACTGCAGGAACCCCAGATCATAGCACTGCCTCCACAGGCTTGTACAGTAGGCACTAGGCATGATGGGTGCATCACTTCATCTACCTCTCTTCTTACCCTGATGCGCCCATCACTCTGGAACAAGGTAAATCTGGACTCATCAGACCACATGACCTTCGTCCATTGCTCCACTCTTTATGCTCCCTAGAAAATCTAAGCCTTTTTTTCTGGTTTGCCTCACTGATTAGTGGTTTTCTTACAGCTACACAGCTGTTCAGTCCCAATCCCTTGAGTTCCCTTCGCATTGTGCGTGTGGAAATGCTCTTACTTTCACTATTAAACATAGCCCTGAGTTCTACTGTTGTTTTTCTTCGATTTGATTTCATCAAACGTTTAAGTGATCGCCGATCACGATGATTCAGGATTTTTTTCCCGTCACATTTCTTCTTCGAATACGATGGGTCCCCACTATCCTTCCAGTTTTTAACAATGCGTTGGACAGTTCTTAACCCAATTTTTGTAGTTTCTGCAATCTCCTTAGATGTTTTCTCTGCTTGAGAAGGGTCAAATCATTGGCATGCATCAAGCAGATCTTTTCCATGACCTTGAGATGTGTTTTTCGACATGATTGTTTAAGAAATTAGAAGCAACTCATTGCACCGGTTGGGGTTAAATAACTTGTTGTCAGCTGAAAGATAATTGCCCATGCAGTAATTATCCAATAGGAGGCTCATATCTATTTGCTTAGTTAAATCCAGGTGCTGTATAAACTCAATGCAGATGTTGTCCTTGGTTGGATTTGTACCTAGGACCCCAGCGCTCTAAGGCACCAGTGCTAACCAATGATATTTGCACTGTGTTCATGGCAGACAAGGAGATGGGCATAGCAAATGAAATAATAAAAAAGGTAAAAATCTGCCTCTTTTGCTGGATAAAAGTCTTTAATCCTTTATTGGTACATGCTTACGCGTTTCGATCTGAAGTCTTAATCATAGCATGTTCCATGATTATGATTAGGGATGAGCGAATAGACTTCGGATGAAACATCCGAAGTCGATTTGCATAATACTTTGTTTGAATACTGTACGAAGCGAGCGCTCCGTACAGGATTAAAATGTATTGGCTCCTATGAGCTCCTATGTTTCATCCGAAGTCGATTCGTTCCTCCGTAATTATGATTTAAGACCTCTTCAGGTTCAAACACGTAAGCGATTTTATTTGGGTCCTGTCCATGTGTGTATATGTACCAACAAAGGATTGAAGACTTTTTTCCTTTTTTTTTATGTTTCACCATTTACGTTTTAATTGTACATTTCGATTAGGTGATGTAGACACAAAGGATCCGTTAAGGCGTATTTAGATACTGTGAGGAGCAACATAGTCAGAAAGAGAGCGTTCCTTCCCCACAACTGGCTGCTCATTCAGTGGAGGTGAAGCACTGCATTTACATGCAGCGATCGCCTCCACAGTATGAGGACAAGCAGATGGCTGCTCCTGGGCAGCAGATCGCTGTTTAGACCGCACAATCTGCTGACCTAGGAACGATGATTGAGGTGTCCGCACCAATGATCGTTTCACCCAATGAATGAACAAAACGCTCGTTCATCGGGTGATCTGCGTCAGCTTTAGACGGGCAGATTATCGGGAATGGGCGTTCGTAGGAACATTCATTATTACCGATGACCAGCCCAAACATCGAGCCGTGTAAATCCAGCTTTAACACAGAAAGGGTTAAGGGCGTTAATTTGATTACATTATCCGGTCTGTGTTTGCACATGTAGTATAGATTTCCTTAATTGCCTTATTACGTAAGTCGGGCTTTAGGAGGGAGCGTTTGTGAGATAATTACACAATAGGTTTATGAGGCCATTATACTCATTAGATTTATATTGTGCTAAAAGCATCTTTCCTCCTCTCGCGCGTTATTGATCTGTATTTCTAGGATGTTATGTTATACAAAGAAACTCATTATATTACTTTCTTAAAAAGTCTATACAGTAATTAAATACTTTCTTTATATCATTCTTTTCATCCACTGCAGTCTAAATAATCTCCATAATGAGTATAGTTACAGTCATTTTTGCTGTTTCGCTGCTATTATTACATGCGTGTCCTAGTAGGAAGACGTGTAATTACCGCTGATAGCTTGCATCCTTGTTTTATTTTCTCTAGAAGGCTACGCTTAGCAAATATTGAGAAGTATTATATTTGGGAGTTGTTAATACATGTTCTCTTTTTTATGCAGTTTTTAAAGCCAAAACCAGGAGTGGTTTCAAAAAGAGAAGTAGTATCTGTCCTTAGGGTCAGTTTCAGACGAGTGTATTCAGTTCGGGAAACACGCTCCATGTGGGAGCAGTATTTTCTGGAGTGAACAGTGAACCGGCAGCATCATAATGATTTATGATGCTGTGAATTCCCATTTCACTGCGGGTCTACTGAACTGTAGTCACGGCATTATGTGACTACAGTTTAGCAGAATCTTATGGTCCTTTATACAGGACGATGATCTAGCAGATTGTTGGGAAGGAAGCGTTCCTTCTCGACAATCTGCTGATCACTAGTGGAGGAGACCGAAGGCATTTACATGCACAGATCTCCTCCAGAGTATGGGGAGGAGTGATCACTAATGCCATCGCTCTTCCCTATACTGTCTTGTTGTTTCCCGGCAGCAGATCGTGTTTACATAGCAAAATCTGCCACGGGGAAACTATGATCTATTCTGCTGCACTAAAGATACAACTACCCAATGAACAAGTGTTTCACTCGATTTTTGGGTAATCGGCGGTGCATTTACACTGCCAGATCATCACTAACGAGTGTTACTAATAACAGTGGTTAGCGATGATCGTTTCAGTTGTCCACCTGTGTAAAGGGCCCATTAGTCAAGAAGGGAATCCCAGCATCATAAATCATTATGATGCTGCCAGTTCCCTTCAGAGGAGCAGTGTCCAGTCCGGATATACAGCTCCCACACGGACAGTGTTTCCATGACTGAATATGCTCATCTGAAACTGACCTTATACAGTACTTTCTCTCCTTTTATGATCCTTTTATGTGAAAAATGACACCATATAGTACATGAAAATCTCTTTCTAACAAAGCTAGAACCAGCCCTGTACCTCACATGGATCCAGAGATCTCCCCATTCATTGCTCTGCTAGATTTATATCAAGCTGACAGCTCAGGGGGCGTGGCTTTTCTGCTGCAGCTAAGGGGGCGTGTCTATTCCATTACAGCTTTCTCCCTATCACAGCTCAGTGGGCGTGTCCATGCTCTCCCTATCACAGCTCAGGAGGCAGTTGAAAGCTGAAACTGAGCATGTGCGGCCATCTCAGTTAGGTGGACAAAGAAATAAATAAGAACAAACAGCAGGTGGTGCTATATACAGATACATTTTATTGAATAACTCAGTGGCTATACTGAATTTTTAATTACATGCCATTGCAAAAGTATTCAGATCCAGGTGCTGGTTTGAAAACTGTAGAATATTTTTTGTGGGACGGCCCCTTTTTGATAGGTTTATGCTCAAGAATATTGTGCCCATTTTTATTGTTAAATGTATGACCATTATGTATTTGGATTGATAAAAGCATCTAAAGTGCTGAATTTGTCTTAAAAAGAGGTGTCTTTTTTATTTGTCAGTCTGCAGGGAAAGATGTGGCACAATGGCCTTGATTTACTAATCGGTCTGTGCCAAAAATCTTGCAAAATAGTGGTGCAATTTCCGATATGCTTGCCAAGGGGATGGGGCTACACAGGAAGGGGATGAGACCTAGGATGTACTATTTTGCACCAAAATTGTGCCACAATTCTAGTGTAAAAATCTGTGTTGGAGAAGGCCAACTAATAGTGGGCATAGGGTCAGAGAAAAGTGTCTATTCCTGCACCGTATTCATCATCCAGCCTGAGCCCGTGATAAATCTGGTGCAGGTCTAGACAGCCGGCCTAAGCTTACGCCATCTACAGGATTAGTAAATCTGGGACAATATGCCTGTTTGCAGCAACATAATATGACACAGGTCCTTCTTGTATTCTAGATAGTCTTTTCTAGCATGTTGAAAATTGAACAAAATTGTGTCATATACCCCATAAATTTAGCGCAGCAAATTCTGGTGCAAATGAACACACTTTCCTTGTGCAGTGACATTGATATATGTCCCCCACTGTGGTCTCTTCAGCAAAATACATAAAACAGGTCCACATGGAGATACAGACATATCCTATCTGCAGAACTCCTGTATGGAGAAGTAGTGTATTAATTAAAGGGAACCTGTCACTGGGATTTTGTGTATAGAGCTGAGGACATGGGTTGCTAGATGGCTGCTAGCACATCCGCAATATCCAGTCCCCATAGCTCTGTGTGCTTTTATCGTGTAAAAAAAACCTATTTGATACATATGCAAATTAGCATTAAGAGTCATATCTTACTTGTGTGACCAGAGAAGAGTCATATTTTCAAGCTCTGACTCATCTCAGGTTAATTTGCATATGTATCAAACTGGTTTTTTTTACACAATAAAAGCACACAGAGCTATGGGGACTGGATATTGCGGATGTGCTAGCGGCCATCTAGCAACCCATGTCCTCAGCTCTATACACAAAATCCAGATGACAGGTTCCCTTTAACATTCCTCCCTTGGGTATTAAAGTTTAGCATATCGGCAAATTAAGGTATATGGAACGTACGCAAGTACAGCCAGTCACTGAAAGCAGCAGGGATCTGCTCCCTTTGCATCACAAATGGGTACTCTGAGGTCTTTTACAGTCTTTGATAACACCTTTAAAATTCACCTAGCATTGGTTTTGATCAACCTTTAAAATGTATGGCTGCTGGAATGTGTCCATGTCCTCACTATGCCCTCTTTTTGGGAAAGTGGTGATGACATAAGAGAAATGCCACTTGCACAAAAATTTTTGCTCAAGTGACGTTAAAGTTGCAACTAGGGATGAGCGAATTAACTTCGGATGAAACATCCAAAGTTGATTCGCATAAAACTTCGTACGCTCGCTTCGTACAGTATTGAAACAAAGTTTCATCCGAAGTCAATTCGCTCATGCCTAGTTGCAAGCACTGTGTTCCCTCTTGAGCTTTTGGTGTTGACTATCTCTACCTGATTCCCACCCATATTAATTTGCAGATATTCCTTGCGTCCTAAAATCACTGATCATTTCATTGGTCTTTTCTATGTTAAAGATCAGATTATTCTCCTTAGACCCCTCTCCAGCTGCTGAGTCTCATCCTCATCGGTAATAAACCAGTGTCATGTCCACAATCCATCATGTAAA
Source organism: Bufo gargarizans (assembly GCF_014858855.1). Classification (NCBI taxonomy): domain Eukaryota; kingdom Metazoa; phylum Chordata; class Amphibia; order Anura; family Bufonidae; genus Bufo; species Bufo gargarizans. Next base: position 50,645,248 of record NC_058090.1, read on the forward strand.
AGGAGTATGAAGCAGGGCTCAAAAAACATCCTTGTGATAGCCCTAAATTCAGCTTTCTTGAAGAGGATGTTAGATCTTCTACTCTTACCACTTGAGGTCTGTCAGTCAGAAAACTAAACATAATTCCCATGATAGCCAATGTTTCCTAAGCTTAGCTACAGATGTCCAGGGTATTACAGGGTTAAAAGATGCACTGAAATCAACAGATCTTTCACATAACTGAAGGTACCTTTACATGGGCCAAGAATCCGTCAGATAATGTCACGACCATGGTCATGGTCGTGACTACTGTAACCGCATGCAGTTGCCTGCGGTCTTGGTTTTGTTGTCAATCACAGGTGAGGGCTAAAGTATGTTGCCTCACCTGTGGTTGTCGCTGGCAACATTGTTTATGTGGCAGCAGAGCAGCCTGAGCGGTGCTAGGCAGCTTGCTGCAATAGGTATGCGGTTGCACCTGGCAACCTGTCTTTGTTAGGTGTGCCTTTTATGTGTTTGGTGTGCACGAGGTTTAGGTGTGTGCACTGTGACATTTCCCTTCACTGGTGGCTGCCCGTGGCAACGTGTTCTATATTGTACATGTGGTGGCAGTGTCTCTGCCTTTTGGCTGACTCCCAGGACATGGTTGCCACGCATGTCGTTGCCAGCGGTAACAGCTCCAGTGTGTATGTGTGCACATTTCCTGTTTGGTGTGCACAGGGTTTGAGTTGTGTGCACTTCCCCTTTAAGTTGATGTCTTCCCTTCCCTGGTGGTGGAAGGGTTATCTTCCTTCCTAGTGTGTGTGCACTGGGTGTGTCTGATTGTGGGTGTGACTACATGGGCTATAAAGCCTCACTTAAGACCTGATGTCTGAGGGGTACTCCAGCCTTGTAGTAAGCTGGAGGCACTCTCCTGGTCCCATTTACCATCTGCCAGTGAGGGCCACCCTTGTGGTCATAAATTGTGATACAATATGTTTATGTGATGTTCAGTTGATGTTTTCCTTTTGTTATTTGGTGCAGCTATGGATCTGGGTTCCTGTGTGTGTGCTGTGTTCATTTAGTATTGTGTGGACATCAGCTTGCCAGCACAGGGATCCAGTCAGCATGGCGGTGGCAGGTGGCTGGTACTAGTGCAGTTCACCTGCCATATCCATAGGTCTGTTTGTGTTCCCCTTTTCCTTGCAGCTTGGCCAGTGAGACTCCTGTTCCTCCGTGTCCAGGAGGAACAGGTCGTCTTACCCTGCTCCTAGTTTAGGGCCACCCTGAGGGCTAGCAGGGACTTCAAGGTTCCGGAGTATGAGCCCTCCTACCTTCAGGGTCGGCTCATACAGCTAGGAGTCAGGGTCAGATTAGGGATGCGATTAGGAGGTGACCTGCTCCCTAATTCTGTGGTCCTGGTCGAGCAGCGACCATCATCTTCTGGCATCGCGCGGCTGAGGGTTTTCCCTATCCTCAGCCGTGACAGATAATCCTTAACGAGCTTTCATAGGAGCGCTCGTTAGTAGTGTTGATAGAGCACCGTAGTGCTCGGGGGCTCGGGCCGTACACATCGGGATGTTCGGGTGCTCGACCGAGCACCCGAGTATAATGTAAGTCAACGGGAGAACCCGAGCATTAAACCAGGTACCCCCTGCTCTGAAGAGGGGAGGGTGCCTGGTTCATAGGAAAATGTCAGAAATTGATGGAAACACCACAGAAATGGTTCGGAAACAGCATGCGGAGGATGTCTGGATGCATCTTGTAATCGCAGGTGGCTGCTGGGAACGATAGTACGCCACTTTTACAGACTGACAATAATACACACAAAACCAAAAAAATAAAAAATTATAGGAAAAATTGTTAAGAAACATATAAATTATATAAAGTGCAAGTGCTGGCAAACAGTACAAGGAAGAGGCACTCCGATACAACCTGTATATCACTTAATGGAGGGCCTCATTCACATTGTGGTACAATAGTTCAGATAGTGGGACTCCTACACTTATAAAGCCTTTGCACTAAGTGAAAGGGCTGCCAAAAATTACCAGGAACCGACACTACAATACACCCTTTATTACACATAAAGGAGGGCATCATACACAGCCTTGAAAAATGATGATTTATGGCCTGCTGGTGACCCTCAAAAACATTTGGAGCAAGGGCCTGCGGATCTGACCATTCTAAAACATTAGGGACGAGGGCCTGCTGCCGCATTGGTGACTCTAGATAACCTCTGGTATTGCACCGTTCTGCTTGTCCTCTCCACCTGAAGAATGAGAGATGAGAACTTCTCTTTGTAGCGGGTGTCGAGAAGGGTGAACACCCAGTAATCCGTGTTATCTAAAATGTGTATAACGTGCAGGTCGCAGGAAAGGCAGCCTAACATGAAGTCAGCCATGTGTGCCAGAATACCAACAGGCAAGACTTTGCTGTCGTCATCAGGAGGATCACTCTCAATCTTCTCATCCTCTTCCTCCTCTTCTGCCCACCCACGCTGAACAGATGGAATTAAACTTCCATGGGTACTACCCTCTGTAGCGGAGGCAACTGTCTCCTGCTCCTCCTCCTCTTTATCGTCCAATTCGCGCTGAGAAGACGGACGGAGGGTGGTCTGGCTATCACCCTGTGCAATGTCTTCTTTCCCCATTTCCACCTCTTCCACATGCAAAGCGTCGTCCTTAATTGTGAGCAGCGAGCGTTTGAGTAGACACAGAAGTGGGATGGTTATGCTGATAATAGCGTTATCGCCGCTCACCATCTGTGTTGATTCCTCAAAGTTTCTTAAAACCTCACAGAGGTCAGACATCCATGCCCACTCCTTGCTTGTGAATAGCAGAAAGGCAACGACCATGTTGCAGCTGGTATTCCACTACTGCCATCTGCTGCTCACAAAGCCTGGCCAACATGTGGAACGTGGAGTTCCAGCGCATGCTCACGTCGCACAACAGCCGGTGAGCTGGCAAGTTAAAGGCCTGCTGCAGCATAGACAGACTGGCTGAAGCTGTCGATGACTTGCGGAAATGTGCACAAACGCGGTGCACCTTCACCAGTAGCTCAGGCCTGTTGACGCTTCCCCACTGCTGTGCTACACTGCTTCCATCTACCGGCTGATGGCTGACTGGTGCCGCATGTGGATAATTCAAAGTGGAAGTGGAGGAGGAGAAGTGGGGTTTGGAGCCACGAACGTAGGTGCTGGCGGAAACCCTGATGGAATTAGGGCCCACAATCCTCGGCGTTGGTAGCACCTGTGCCATCCCAGGGTACGACTCGCTCCCGGCCTCCACAATATTCACCCAGTTTGCCGTCAGGGAAATGTAGCGTCCCTGGCCAAATGCACTTGTCCAAGTGCTCGTGGTTAAGTGGACCTTCCCAGTAACTGCGTTGGTCAGGGCACGTGTGATGTTTCGGGGCACATATTGGTGTAAGGCGGGCACTGCACACCTTGAAAAATAGTGGCTGCTGGGAACAGAGTACCGCGGGACGGCCGCTGACATCACCACAAGCTTAAATATCAACATTTCCAGGGCCAGTAACTTTTAAAAGTGCGCATTTAGTGCTATGGCCTGTGGGTGGGTGGCTGGGTATTTGCGCTTGCATTCAAATGCCTGGAGTAATGACATTTGGACGCTGCTCTGGGACAGGGAAGTGGATGTGGTCACTGATGGTGCTTGCGAAGGTCCAGGTGCAGGGTAGGAGGCATCCTCGCCTGCGCCTTCGACAGGCGATTGGCCAGAACGTACCATAGGGGAAGAGGAGGTAGTGGTGTGACCCGCAGACACAGATTGTAAACCCAGGCGTTCGTCCCACTTATTACGGTGTTTGGATGACATGTGGTGGATCATGCTGGTGGTGGTGAGGTTGCTAGTGTTCACACCCCGGCTCATTTTGGTGTGGCACAAGTTGCAAACTACTACTTTTGTCGTCCGCACTTTCCTCAAAAAAGCGCCATACTGCGGAACACCTACCCCTTGGCAAAAGAGATTTACGCAAGGGGGTGCTCCGTGGAACAGTTGCGGCCTCTTTGGTGTGGCCCGCCTTCTCCCTTTTGCTACCCCACTGCCTCTTCCAGACTGTTGCGGTGCTGCGGATACCTCCCCCTCTGTAATGCTGTCCTTGCTCGGCTTTCAAGCTTCCCAGGTTGGGTCAGTGACCTCATCGTCCACCACCTCCTCACTCTGATCATCCTCTTGATTTGTTGACCTTACCACAACCTCAGTGATTGACAACTGTCTCTCATCCTCTTCATCAACCTCTTGACATAGTAATTGCGGTTGACTCATCATCATCCACCTCATTAAACACTAATTGCCATTCTCCACCGTCATGTTCTTTTGACTGTGGATACTCAAGAGGTTGGGAATCAGGGCACAAGATCTCATGTCCCTCTTCAAGCGTGCTTGGCGAGAGGGCCAAATCAAGTAATAGCGATGAAAAGAGCTCCTCAGAATCTCCGAGTGTGGGATCACTTGTTTGGCCAGACTCTCCATGGTGGGAGGAAGGAGGATCAGGGAGAGGATTCTGTTGATCAAACTCTTGGCTACTGAAACTGGACTTGGTGGAAGACAGGGTGGTGCTTATTCAACTGGAAGCATTATCTGCTGCAATCCAACCGATCACCTGGTCGCACTGGTCTGACTTCAAGAGTTTTGTCCTGCACACCCTGGAAACTGGGACATGGAGCTAGGTATAGGTATCGTGGATAATTGTTTTTCTTGTGCTCTGGCAGCAGGCACAGTTTCAATGCACCCAGGGCCACGGCCTCTACGTGAACCATCAGCATCACGGCCACTTCACCGTCCCTTACTGCTCGCCTTCTTCATATTAAATGTTATATGCACGCTTGACACACAAGATGTGGCACGGATGTCACAGTTCACAGCACGCACAGCATACTGAAAAAGTACGTAACAGTATGGAAAAAGGAAAATTTATTTCACCTAAATTTTTCCTATCTCTGGCCTTGACACACAGAAGGTATTGCACAGATGTCACAAGTCACTGCAGACACCCTCTATAGAAAAAGTATTGAAAATGATGGAACAAATATAGTAATTTTCACTTATATTTCTCCAATCTCTGGCCCTGACACACAGAAGGTATTGGACAAATGTCACAAGTCACTGCAGACACCCTCTATAGAAAAAGTATAGAAAATGCTGGGGGGGGGGGGGAATTGGTACTGTAGCTATAAAATTGTCACGGCTGAGGATGGGGAAAACCCTCAGCCGTGCGATGCCAGAAGATGTTAGTGGCTGCTCGGCCAGGACGACAGAATTAGGGAGCAGGTCACCTCCTAACGCATCCCTAATCCGACCCTAACTCCTAGCTGCATGAGCCGACCTTGAAGGTAGGGGGGCCCATGCTCAGGAACCTCGGATCCCTACTCACCCTCCGCCGATCCCTGAACTAGGAGCTGGGTAGACCACCTGTTCCTCCTGGATGCGGAGAAACAGGAGTCTAAACTGGCCGAGCTGCAATGGGATATAAACATAAACAGACTATGGATATGGCAGGAGAGTGAAAGACTTCCACCTCTACCTGCCACAGACACACTGACTGGATCCCTGGACACAAGTGCTGAAGTCCACACAGACATAAAAGGACACAGCACACATAAACACACAGGAACCCAGAACCATAGCTGCAATAATAACAGACACCACATAGACATAAACTTAACATCACATAAACCTATTGTATCACAATTTATGACCACAAGGGTGGCCCTCACTGGCAGATGGTATATGGGACCACGAGAGTGCCTCCAGCTTACTACAAGGCTGGAGTACCCCTCAGAACTCAGGTCCCAACTGAGGTTAAATAGCCCATGTAGCCACACCCACGCAGACACACCCAGTGCTCACAGACTAGGAAGGGAATTAACCCTTCTCACACCAGGGAAGGGAAGACAGCAACTAAAAGGGGAATACACACAATAAACCCTGTGCACACCAGACAAGGAAAGTGCACACATATAAACACACGCTGCCAAGTGTAACCGCATGCAGATTGCAGCAAGCTGCCTAGCAACGCTCAGGCTGCTCTGCTGCCACATAAACAATGTTGCCAGCGGCAACCACAGGTGAGGCAACATACGTTAGCCCTCACCTGTGATTGACAACAAAACCAAGACCGCAGGCAACTGCATGCGGTTACAGGAGTCACGACCATGACCATGGTCGTAACAAAAATACTGCCAGCATGCCACCACACAAAAGGACTTTTGGGTCTTTGAAACGTTTTTGTACTAAATAGATTGCGATTACACTCCCTAAACTATCTGTCCCTTCCGAAGCGCAGCTCTCCCTGACTACAAATGAGCCAAACATGCGTCATCGGGTGTTTCAGCCAGCCAATCACTGTAATGCCAGTAGCCATCATGGCTACTGGCATTACAGTGATGGCAGTACTTACCTGCACGTTTATTGGCTGCATAGCAGCCGCGAAACATGTGGGGAGGAGACTTTAGCATGGCGCTCGAGCACATGCGGTACTCGGCCGAGTACCGCCATGTGCCGAGCATAGCGATGCTCGAGCTGAACAGCAGTTTGGCCGAGCATGCTCGCTCAACACTACTCGTTAGCGATTATCTGGCAGTGTAAAGGTGCAAAATGTTCTCTCATCTTAAGGCTACAGTGTCAGTCTGTTATCAGTGGTGTACCTACCATGGGGGCAGACCACGTCCCTGCTATTGGGCCTGGGGGAGGGGGGCTGGCCCGGCCCTGAACTACTTCTTTACCATACACAAATCCACTGCATTTTCCTGCAGCCACTGCTAGGGGGAGCTCAGTACAAAGATATTTTTACAGCTGGCATTGCATTCAATGGTAATTGTATAAATTCTATGCACTGAGCTCCCCCTAGTGGTAAGCAGGCAGTCCGTTTTATAATATATTGTGTGAAGGGAAGCACCTCACATGATTTATTTCTAGAATACAAGTCTTATTTATGAAGCACTACTAAAGATTTCTGGCACACACAAAAATATCATACATTTAGCGGACATCTCAGTGGGGGCCCTATGAAGTTTTGCTATGGGGTCCTATGCACGTGCCTAACATATGGGTGAATAAATTATGGTTTGCTACCATTTTTTTTCTATTCACTTTCGGTGGACAATATCCATATCCCATGGATGAGCCGTATTTTCTGATATTCGGTGCTACTTTCTTGTAACTCATGGATAGGGGATAAGTTGCCATTCTGGGACAAAAAGGGTTATCACATGATTATTGTAAATAAAATAAAACTCACCTTTTTACTTTCACAGCTTCCAATACTAGATAAGATTGGTGGCAGTTAAACGGTGAAAATGAGCATGTGCGACCACCTCAACAATGTTATTGAGAAGGACAGAGAAATAAGAAAAAGAACAAACAGCAGGTGGCGCTATACAGATAGATTTTATTGAAAAATTCAGTGGCTATAATACATTTTTAATTACCTTCAATTGAAAAAAGTATTCAGATCCAGCTGCTAAATTGAAAAATGTAGAATATTTTTTGTGGGACAATCCCTTTAGGTATAAATGATATATAAAAATATCTGCATCAACTATGGTTCTGTTGCTTTTTGACGGACAGGATTTTGTAGCATGCTGCTCTATTCTATCCCATGACATAAGGGATAAGTCAATAGGTTGAATCCATTATGGATCCTAAAAAAAGAAGTGTGGACAGGCACTCGAGCTATCCCTCTCTACTATTGTACTGATAGGATTATTATGTTGTATTCTATGTATTTATAAATACAATTGAATCTTTAGTAAAATATTACTGGCAAATAAAAAATAAGATTTCCCACATGCTAACCCCAATTTCAGAGCCGCACACAGGAACAATGAAGGCTCAGCCAACACTCTTGAGCACTTTATTTAATATGTATGAGATCACACTTTCGATGGTAAGGTGCAGAAGGTGTAAAGGATTTTTAATGAAATATTTACAATAAAGGCCCTACTATAGAAAATTCTCCACTCACCTTTTAGAGGAACGTTCAGCTAGTTCGGAGTTTACATTATTGGTGAATATAATGAAGACTACAATGGAGACCATTATGTGAAACTGCAAGTGATCTAGGAAATTAATTAGACGGTACTTGAAAAACGGAGGGATACGGGCATAAATAGATAAGCCGCAGATAACAATGGCATCTGATATTCAGGGTGGATTTTAAAATGGGAAAGTCCAAGGATAGTCTCCACAAGGATTCAGCACCATAAAATGTATGTGAGCTAAGAGGAGTAATTAAGTACAAAGGCTAATACCAAAACGCAAATAAATACAGTCACCGGCACAAAGAGAGTAAAAAATAAATAAATAAAAACCTGGTTATTTAGGAGGTGTAATCACTGAGTAATAACTGAATCCATCTGGACAAGGATAAATATAATAGCAAATCAAATTATGTAAAGGTGTTCTGACAGCAAGGAGTGGGCAACTCATTTCATTAGGGTTTGAATCAGGGGCTTTGCTAGGGTCTCAAAAGACCTGGGGCCCAAGCCCCAATGCATATGGCCTCAAAGTCCGCTATAGCTATACAGCTATAAAACAATCAATATTAGTAGAACACCAACAGCTTAATATGTGTGACGACATATGATGGCTCACCCCCCAAAAAATTTTAAACACACACATATAATATAAATTCATTCTTTATTGTTTAAAAAATATTTGACTACACGATTAAAGACAAAATACATATAGTGGCAGCAAATGCAGGACAATACTGCGACAAGAGTGTACCCCCCTAAAAACTCCCGCTGGTGACTATACAATATATGAAGAATCTGTGCACTACATATGCATCACCATTAGACAGTCACCAATAGAAGATAAATGGGAATTGCATATAGTGTACTATGCCGTTGAAAGCACGTCGGGGTTGGTGTTCCTCCCTTACTCCTGGTCTGTATTGGTTGTGCTGTGCCATTTTACTATTCACTTGTCATGCTGATGTGTGGATGTTTACATGGGAGTAATTCCCAGAGAGATTCCCAGCACTAGTATTTATATCACAACAGTGTGACGATTATTGCTTTCAACGGCATAGTACACTATATGCAATTCCCATTTATCTTATATTGGTGACTGTCTAAGGGTGATGCATATGTAGTGCACGGATTCTTCATATATTGTATAGTCATCAGCGGGAGTTTTTAGGGGGGTACACTCTTGTCACAGTATTGTCCTGCATTTGCTGCAGGCTAAATGGCGGGGCACAGGAACCAATAGTTCCCGTCCCCACAGCTCAACAATGGCAACAATCCTGCCTGTAATGATATCACCTCTGTGTATAGATAAGAGAGGAGCCACCTTTCACAATAGGTGACTGTCACAGCTTATCTATTCTTTCCTTGTACCATGACCTCTGCACAGGTCACACAGCATGTCCAGAAAACTCTCTCATAGAAGACAATAAGGTCCCTCCTGACCATTGTTTCTATGGACCATGGGGCTGCCGTAAAGCAACTTTCTTAATGCTTTGTAAGTGCGGTTAAGAATGGCTCAAGCAAGATGGCCGCCCCCATAATCACGTTCAGGACATAGAATTATATATAGGAAAATATTTGCAATCAGAAAATGAAAACTAATTAGAAAAAAAGGAGATGTGTGTCACAATCCAGTTTTAACTGGCAGACAACATTTTTGGTGACACATTTCCTTCAAGTTCCCAGTCCACCAATGGTTATTTTCCTGTGCTTTCGGCCTACAAGTTTTAGGGCAAAGTAGGATCTAGATGAGATACTCCGATTAAAAGCACCAGGTAGATGGGTGGGAGTGCAAGGTTCAAAGGGACGCCACTCCCGCACATATACAACACAAAAGAAAAAGAAAAGAAAAAGGCCTTATTGGGTTGAGTAGCACTGATGTGGGAGACCTCTGCACACTGGAAAGGGGACATGGTTGAAGGTAAAACCCTCATTAAGATATTGTAGACATTGGAAAACATTGCTAAATTGTCAGACGCTACAAGTGCGGAGGTAATTATACAATAGGTGGTTTCTATGGCAGTCTAGTGTCATCACAATACAATGTGTGGGAAACACGAATACACATGACTAAAACATTTGAGAGGAAATGGTAATGCGTTTTCTGCACAGGCCGTTGCGCTTTCTGTCATCTTAAAGGGAATCTGTCTCCAGATTTATGGTGTCCTGTCTGAGGGCAGCATAGAGTACTGAACATCTGATTCACTGACTTGTCAATATGGTGTCGTTTTCCGAAAATCCCAGTTCATCAAGTGCAGAGCGATCCTAGTGCTGTAAGAGCCGGGTGTCCTTACCCCCTTCCTGACACAGCAATTTTAGTTTTTTGCATTATCATTTTTTGCTCCCTGCCTTCCCAGAGCCATAACTTTTTTCTTTTTTTACATTCACATAGCTGTATTATGTGAATACTCAGATATCCTTTTCTGCCTGTATACATGACGCAACTCAGCGTATACATTTAGTGCCCTTGCTTCTGTACTTATTCCTTTGCTCCATTTGCTGTACACACTATGTATATTGTTCTGATGTTTAATGTATTATGTTACAGTATATCACATTTAAGTTATATTATGTATTTTCGAATATGCATTTGTCTGTATTCTGATTTTATCAGTCATACTATAAGACATATGTAAGTTATATTTTGTATTATTTTTGGATATGAATTTATCTGTCCCATGAATGAAATGGGATTACAGATTCTTTTTCTGTAATCATGTATCACAAGAATCATGTACTTGCATATGTTTTATTTTTATTTTTTACATCAGCCTGATGAAGGGCATTCTCTCTGCCCGAAACGTTGTTTAATGTACCACCATGTCCGGCTAAACAAATAAAAATCAACTAAGCAAATTTTGGAGTGCTGTCTAAATTGCTCAACACATATCTGTATTAGGCCACCATTTAATAAGGCATATAATGTAGAGGGAAGCTGGAAAAAATTCCAAATGGAGTGGAAGTGAAAAAAAAAAAAAAAATCAATTCCGTCACAGTTTTATGGATTTTGTTTTTATGGCGTTCACTATACAGTAAAACTAACTTGTGCTCTTCATTCTGCCAGTCAGTACCATTATGGTGATACCACACTTATATAGTTTTTCCTGCGTTTTAATACTGAAAAAAAATATAACTTGAGAAAAATTTATTTTTTCTTGTCATTGCCATATTCTGACCCCCATAATTTTTTGTGGGACGATCTGTAGTTTTTGCCAATACTATTTTGAGGTGTGTATGAATTTTTAATCAATTATTTTATATCTTAATAGTACAGGCGTTTTCGTATGCGGCGAAGCCCATGATTTTAGTTTTGGGGAAAGGGGAGTGATTTGAATTTTTATATATTTTTTAACCTTTTTTCAAAACTTTTTTTGAACTTTTTGTTTGGTCCCCAATTTGTATAGATTAATGGAATTTGCTCCATTATTCTATACAGAAATCACTATATTACAGTTCAGTGCTTCCACCTGCTGGCCTGAACTGTAATATACAAGTAATGAGCCTGTAAGCCTAGTACAGGCTCAGGCTCATTACTATGAATGAACGCCTTCCCTGATCTCCGCCAGGGAGAGGCGTTCCTTACCTGGAAGTGCATACCCTCTCAGACACAGTGGTCTTTTTTCACCACAGCATCTGAGGGGTTAAATGTCCACGGTCGACATTACTGCCAATCGCAGATATTGGCCGTGGGTGTCTGCTATATGAAACAGCAGGCACCCAGCGGCTATAGCACTTGCTCCTCTCTGGAGCGGACGCCATCTTTAAAGACCCGACATCTGCTGTACATGTACGTGAAGGGGTTAATATTCATGAGCTGCTGGCATCCTCTGCCAACCTGCTACTTATTGACAGATTTTTCCCTATCCACAGTAATAGGCAATCAGCGGTAGAAGTCTACAGCTCATGTGTTCTCCTGAATCCTCTGATGTTGCCCAAGTGGTACCTTGGAAACGAACCAGAGTTCGGGAAATGTTTTTTTTACAGTACAAATTAATTTATGAAGTTATTACCCAAAGTCTCGCAAGACTTTGCGAAGCAATAACTTTGGCTTATAGGAGCCAATACATTCTAATACTATACGGAGATCCTGCTCTGTACAGTATTGGAATGAAGTTTTATGCGAATCGACTTCGGATGTTTTATCCAAAGTCGATTCGCTCATCCCTAATACCCTGTATCACAGGAGCTAGTCGAAGGGTAGGATGATGAGGCAAAGGAAGAATGCAAAGTATACTACATACCATACTATATATATATATATATATATATATATATACTAATAAAAGCCCTGTGTACATGCGCGTCCGTGCGTGTGTGCCGATTTGTTAAGTGCGCATGCGCGGCGCGCTGGCCAATCAGCACGCATGTATAGACACCGCCTGCAGCGCCCATACATGTGCGTCCGGCGGCAGTCTCTGTGAGTGGAGGTGAGAGGCCATATCCATCCCTATGTGCCGTCCTCTGTCATCCCGAGCTGCAGGCAGCTGACGCGGGGAAACTTCCCTGCCCCCTTCCTTCCCCTATTACTCTGACTACATCTGTACACTCCGGCCATGACATTAGAGAGAGTTAGGGAGGGGGCTACAGGGAATATATTATAGAGGAGGGGGATACAGGAGGAAATACATTGTACTGTATACATATTACACTCCAACCTCCATCATATTATACTCCAAACCCCATCATTGTACACATATTACACTCCAACCCCCATCATTATACTACAGCCCTCATTGGAGTGTAATATGTGTGTAATGATGGGGGTTGGAGTGTATAATGATGGGGGTATAATGATGCTGATGGGTCCCTGCGCCGCGCATGCCCACTATAACAAACAGCACATAGACGCAGGGCACTCACACAGGGATTTTATGAGATGGGGCTGGAGTGTAATCCTACATAATAAAATCCCTGTGTGAGTGCCCTGTGTCCGTGTGTGTGTGTGTGCCGTTTGTTATACTGGGCATGCGTGGCGCGGGGACCTATCAGCACACAGCGCTCCACACGTCGCCCGCACCTGCGCCCAGCTCCGCCGTGACTCCTCCTCCCCCTCCAGCTTCATCTGCAGACGCCTTACAACCCAGGATCCCCATCATTATACACATAGTACACTCCAACCCCCATCATTACACACATATTACACTCCAATCCCCATCATTACACTCCAAAGAGGGTTGTAGTGTAATGATGGGGGTTGGAGTGTAATACATGTGTAATGCTCTCTGCCTGTGATAGCTTCCCTCACTTGCTACTGTGCGGCCATTTCCTGACTTTGAAGGACGGGGTTAGGGTGAGATAGGAGCGAGTAGGATGCGGCCGCTGCGAAGACTAACATGTGCCCCCTGTGCTGACAGATACCCGGGGTCCAGAATAGGAGGTCCCCATCCCCAGTGCTCCCAGCTTTGTCCTCCCAGGCTCTTTGGGAGTTCTATGAAGTCCAGTATGCAATGCTGCAGCAGGTACGGGCCACTCTCTGCCCAGTGTGTAGGTGTGGGCAGTGCATAAGGGTGTCTGTGAAGGATACGTTGTGGCAGGCGGCGGTTGCCGGGCCCAGATCCCGGGGTGTCAGTCAGCTGCAGGGGGAGGAGGAGGCACGGTGGAGCTGGGCACAGTAGCGGGCTGATGCGCAGGGGTGGGAGATGCGTGCGGAGCGCAGTGTGTTGATTGGCCGCCGCGCATGCGCACTTAACTAATCGTCACACACGCACGGTCGCACATGCACACGTACACAGGGACTTTATTATAGAGGATATATATCTATACTAATAAAAGCCCTGTGTACGTGCTCGGGGGCTGGTGTCCGTGCGTGTGTGCCGATTATAGAAGTGCGCATGCGCAGCGGACAAACACACACACACACACAGGCCAATCCAGGTCGCAGAGCCGGGCTCGGGGGCACATCGGCGGGACAGCAGCGCTCAGGGAGGAGGACGCCGGGAGCCGGGCACATCGGCTTTCAGAGTTACTCTGCCTGGAGCACACGGGACAGCGCAGCCGTCACAGATCCCGGGGAGCCGTCCACACTGAGAGCCGGCTATCTTACTCATTATGCCGCACTGCGCATGCGCCCACTTCCCCACACGCGCAGTGCGGCCAGACGCCGCTCCATCGGCACACACTCCACAGACACTACATATGCAAACATAGTAACATAGTACATAAGGCCGAAAAAAGACATTTGTCCATCCAGTTCGGCCTGTCATCCTGCAAGTTGATCCAGAGGAAGGCAAAAAAAAACCTGTGAGGTAGAAGCCAATTTTCCTCACTTTAGGGGAATAAAAGATTCCTTCCCGACTCCAATCAGGCAATCAGAATAACTCCCTGGATCAACGACCCCTCTCTAGTAGCTATAGCCTGTAATATTATTACACTCCAGAAATACATCCAGGCCCCTCTTGAATTCCTTTATTGTACTCACCATCACCACCTCCTCAGGCAGAGAGTTCCATAGTCTCACTGCTCTTACCGTAAAGAATCCTCTTCTATGTTTGTGTACAAACCTTCTTTCCTCCAGACGCAGAGGATGTCCCCTTGTCACAGTCCTGGGAATGAATAGATGATGGGATAGATCTCTGTACTGACCCCTGATATATTTATACATAGTAATTAGATCTCCTCTCAGTCGTCTTTTTTCTAAAGTGAATAACCCTAATTTTGATAATCTTTCAGGGTCCTGTAGTTGCCCCATTCCAGTTATTACTTTAGTTGCCCTCCTCTGGACCTTCTCCAGCTCTGCTATGTCTGCCTTGTTTACAGGAGCCCAGAACTGTACACAGTACTCCATGTGTGGTCTGACTAATGATTTGTAAAGTGGTAGGACTATGTTCACATCACGGGGATCTATGCCCCTTCTGATGCAACCCATTATCTTATTGGCCTTGGCAGCAGCTGCCTGACACTGGTTTTTGCAGCTTAGTTTGCTGTTTATTAAAATTCCTAGATCCTTTTCCATGTCAGTGTTACCGAGTGTTTTACCATTTAGTATGTATCGGTGACTTGCATTATTCCTTCCCATGTGCATAACTTTACATTTGTCAGTGTTAAACCTCATCTGCCACTTCTCTGCCCAAGCCTCCAATCCATCCAGATCCCTCTGTAGTAGTATACTGTCCTGTTCAGTGTAAATTACTTTACACAGTTTAGTGTCATCTGCAAAAATTGATACTTTACTATGCAAGCCTTCTACAAGATCATTAATAAATATATTGAAGAGGATAGGGCCCAATACTGACCCCTGAGGTACCCCACTAGTGACAGTGACCCAATCTGAGTATGTACCGTTAATAACCACCCTCTGTTTTCTATCACTGAGCCAGTTACTTACCCACTTACAGACGTTTTCTCCCAGTCCGAGCATTCTCATTTTATATACTAACCTTTTATGTGGTACAGTGTCAAATGCTTTGGAGAAGTCCAGATATACGACATCCATTGATTCGCCGCTGTCAAGTCTAGAACTTACCTCCTCATAGAAACTGATTCAATTAGTTTGACATGACCGATCCTTCACGAAGCCATGCTGATATGGCGTTATTTGCTTATTTCCATTGAGATGCTCTAAGATAGCATCTCTCAGAAAACCTTCAAACAGTTTACCCACAACAGATGTTAAACTTACTGAAGCATCCTATTGTAATGGCAGCGGGGGGCAGTCACTGTATTGCACCGGCCCCGCTCACTTACTACATGGTGAGGCAGGAGGCTTGGCGGGCGGCCAGGCACTGGTAGCGTAACTCACTAAGTGGCGCCCCTGCTCCGCCCACTGCATGAATGAAGCAGGCGGCGCAGGCGCATGACGTAGTGAGTTACGCTGCCAGTGCCTGGCCGCCCGCCCGGCCTCCTGCCTCACCATGTAGTAAGTGAAGAAGTGAAGATAGTTAATATTATTACAGTTATTCAAAGTATTACTACTCTGAGCGGGGCGGTGCAATACAGTGACTGTACCGGGCCCCGCTGCCATTACATTCACACTAAACAGCAACACTAAACAGCCACAGACCAGCCCCATAACAGTGTCAGCGGCAGACCAGCCCCATAACAGTGTCAGCGGCAGACCAGCCCCATAACAGTGTCAGCGGCAGACCAGCCCCATAACAGTGTCAGCGGCAGACCAGCCCCATAACAGTGTCAGCGGCAGACCAGCCCCATAACAGTGTCAGCGGCAGACCAGCCCCATAACAGTGTCAGCGGCAGACCAGCCCCATAACAGTGTCAGCGGCAGACCAGCCCCATAACAGTGTCAGCCGGCAGACCAGCCCCATAACAGTGTCAGCCGCAGACCAGCCCCATAACAGTGTCAGCCGCAGACCAGCCCCATAACAGTGTCAGCCGCAGACCAGCCCCATAACAGTGTCAGCCGCAGACCAGCCCCATAACAGTGTCAGCCGCAGACCAGCCCCATAACAGTGTCAGCCGCAGACCAGCCCCATAACAGTGTCAGCCGCAGACCAGCCCCATAAAAGTGTCATCCGCAGACCAGCCCCATAACAGTGTCAGCCGCAGACCAGCCCCATAACAGTGTCAGCGGCAGACCAGAGCAATTACAGTGTCAGCGGCAGACCAGCCCCATAACAGTGTCAGCGGCAGACCAGCCCCATAACAGTGTCAGCGGCAGACCAGCCCCATAACAGTGTCAGCGGCAGACCAGCCCCATAACAGTGTCAGCGGCAGACCAGCCCATAACAGTGTCAGCCGCAGACCAGCCCCATAACAGTGTCAGCCGCAGACCAGCCCCATAACAGTGTCAGCCGCAGACCAGCCCCATAACAGTGTCAGCCGCAGACCAGCCCCATAACAGTGTCAGCCGCAGACCAGCCCCATAACAGTGTCAGCCGCAGACCAGCCCCATAACAGTGTCAGCGGCAGACCAGAGCAATTACAGTGTCAGCGGCAGACCAGCCCCATAACAGTGTCAGCGGCAGACCAGCCCCATAACAGTGTCAGCGGCAGACCAGCCCCATAACAGTGTCAGCGGCAGACCAGCCCCATAACAGTGTCAGCCGCAGACCAGCCCCATAACAGTGTCAGCCGCAGACCAGCCCCATAACAGTGTCAGCCGCAGACCAGCCCCATAACAGTGTCAGCCGCAGACCAGCCCCATAACAGTGTCAGCCGCAGACCAGCCCCATAACAGTGTCAGCCGCAGACCAGCCCCATAAAAGTGTCATCCGCAGACCAGCCCCATAACAGTGTCAGCCGCAGACCAGCCCCATAACAGTGTCAGCGGCAGACCAGAGCAATTACAGTGTCAGCGGCAGACCAGCCCCATAACAGTGTCAGCGGCAGACCAGCCCCATAACAGTGTCAGCGGCAGACCAGCCCCATAACAGTGTCAGCGGCAGACCAGCCCCATAACAGTGTCAGCGGCAGACCAGCCCCATAACAGTGTCAGCGGCAGACCAGCCCCATAACAGTGTCAGCCGCAGACCAGCCCCATAACAGTGTCAGCCGCAGACCAGCCCCATAACAGTGTCAGCCGCAGACCAGCCCCATAACAGTGTCAGCCGCAGACCAGCCCCATAACAGTGTCAGCCGCAGACCAGCCCCATAACAGTGTCAGCCGCAGACCAGCCCCATAACAGTGTCAGCCGCAGACCAGCCCCATAACAGTGTCAGCCGCAGACCAGCCCCATAACAGTGTCAGCCGCAGACCAGCCCCATAAAAGTGTCATCCGCAGACCAGCCCCATAACAGTGTCAGCGGCAGACCAGCCCCATAACAGTGTCAGCGGCAGACCAGAGCAATTACAGTGTCAGCGGCAGACCAGCCCCATAACAGTGTCAGCGGCAGACCAGCCCCATAACAGTGTCAGCGGCAGACCAGCCCCATAACAGTGTCAGCGGCAGACCAGCCCCATAACAGTGTCAGCGGCAGACCAGCCCCATAACAGTGTCAGCGGCAGACCAGCCCCATAACAGTGTCAGCGGCAGACCAGCCCCATAACAGTGTCAGCGGCAGACCAGCCCCATAACAGTGTCAGCGGCAGACCAGCCCCATAACAGTGTCAGCGGCAGACCAGCCCCATAACAGTGTCAGCCGCAGACCAGCCCCATAACAGTGTCAGCCGCAGACCAGCCCCATAACAGTGTCAGCCGCAGACCAGCCCCATAACAGTGTCAGCCGCAGACCAGCCCATAACAGTGTCAGCCGCAGACCAGCCCCATAACAGTGTCAGCCGCAGACCAGCCCCATAACAGTGTCAGCCGCAGACCAGCCCCATAACAGTGTCAGCCGCAGACCAGAGCAATTACAGTGTCAGCCGCAGACCAGAGCAATTACAGTGTCAGCGGCAGACCAAGCCCCATAACAGTGTCAGCGGCAGACAGCCCCATAACAGTGTCAGCGGCAGACCAGCCCCATAACAGTGTCAGCGGCAGACCAGCCCCCATAACAGTGTCAGCGGCAGACCAGCCCCATAACAGTGTCAGCGGCAGACCAGCCCCATAACAGTGTCAGCGCAGACCAGCCCCATAACAGTGTCAGCCGCAGACCAGCCCCATAACAGTGTCAGCCGCAGACCAGCCCCATAACAGTGTCAGCCGCAGACCAGCCCCATAACAGTGTCAGCCGCAGACCACCCCATAACAGTGTCAGCCGCAGACCAGCCCCATAACAGTGTCAGCGGCAGACCAGCCCCATAACAGTGTCAGCCGCAGACCAGCCCCATAACAGTGTCAGCCGCAGACCAGCCCCATAACAGTGTCAGCCGCAGACCAGCCCCATAACAGTGTCAGCCGCAGACCAGCCCCATAACAGTGTCAGCCGCAGACCAGCCCCATAACAGTGTCATCCGCAGACCAGCCCCATAACAGTGTCATCCGCAGACCAGCCCCATAACAGTGTCATCCGCAGACCAGCCCCATAACAGTGTCATCCGCAGACCAGCCCATAACAGTGTCATCCGCAGACCAGCCCCATAACAGTGTCATCCGCAGACCAGCCCCATAACAGTGTCATCCGCAGACCAGCCCCATAACAGTGTCAGCCGCAGACCAGCCCCATAACAGTGTCATCCGCAGACCAGCCCCATAACAGTGTCATCCGCAGACCAGCCCCATAACAGTGTCATCCGCAGACCAGCCCCATAACAGTGTCAGCCGCAGACCAGCCCCATAACAGTGTCAGCCGCAGACCAGCCCCATAACAGTGTCAGCCGCAGACCAGCCCCATAACAGTGTCAGCCGCAGACCAGCCCCATAACAGTGTCAGCCGCAGACCAGCCCCATAACAGTGTCAGCCGCAGACCAGCCCCATAACAGTGTCAGCCGCAGACCAGCCCCATAACAGTGTCAGCCGCAGACCAGCCCCATAACAGTGTCAGCCGCAGACCAGCCCCATAACAGTGTCAGCCGCAGACCAGCCCCATAACAGTGTCAGCCGCAGACCAGCCCCATAACAGTGTCATCCGCAGACCAGCCCCATAACAGTGTCATCCACAGGTACCCCCCATAACAGTGTCATCCACAGGTACCCCCCCATAACAGTGTCATCCACAGGTACCCCCCCCATAACAGTGTCATCCACAGGTACCCCCCCATAACAGTGTCATCCACAGGTACCCCCCCATAACAGTACCAGCACTACTGTTCTAGCGCCCGTTATTGTAACGGGCATAATGTCTAGTATATATATATTTTTTTTTATTTTATTTTTTTTTGTCTGGTTTCATAGCCCTTTATTTTGGCATCATGCAC
The DNA here is from genome assembly GCF_014858855.1 of Bufo gargarizans. NCBI lineage: Eukaryota > Metazoa > Chordata > Amphibia > Anura > Bufonidae > Bufo > Bufo gargarizans. The sequence goes on from NC_058090.1 coordinate 50,664,889, forward strand.
ACGGCCGTTTGCAATTGAACATGTCCTATTCTTGTCCGTTTTGCGGACAAGAATAGGCATTTCTACAATGGGCCGCCCGTTCCTTTCTGCAAATTGCGAAAGGCATACGGGCGGCTTCCATTTTTTTGCGGATCCGGGGTTTGCGGACTGCAAAAAATGGAACGGTCGTGTGCATGAGGCCTTTGTTACATGCTGTGTATAGCTTTTATTGATTGGCATTAGGCACTTCGTACTTGTGTCCGAGCATGCACTATGGAATGGTCCCCACTGTTCATGTGTCTGGGGTATCTTGGGATGGTGTGTCATGTTATAAAGGTTAGACTGGTCCATCAGCACTGCGCTGATACATTAGGCCTAGATATGATGCTAAAATTAAACAGAAGAAAAACCAGCCCACCATATTTATTAGTTTGCAGGATTTTGCAACAGTCACAACAATAAACTTGCAGGTATTATCCTCCTCCTCCCTTCTATTTTCAGCTGAAAGCTGAGAGGTTTGACTAGGGGCAAAGCTTCATAAATATCCTAGTCCAGCAGAACAAGAGGGAAGGGCTGCTGCTTCAGCCAGGTTCCTTAGGCTGGGTTCACACGGGCGTTGCGGGTGACGTGCGGGAACAGATGCGGGTGCGTTGCGTAAAAATGCACTATTTTTGCATGTTTGGTACCCAGACCCGAACCCGGACTTCTTCACAGAAGTTCAGGTTTGGGTTAGGTGTTGTGTAGATTTTATTATTTTCCCTTATAACATGGTTATAAGGGAAAAGAATTGCATTCTTAATACAGAATGCATAGTACAATAAGGCTGGAGGGGTAAAAAAAACTAATAATAATTTAACTCACCTTAATCCACTTGTTTGCGCAGTCCGGCTTCTCTTCTGTCTTCTTCTTTGATGTGTGAGGAAAAGGACCTATGGCGACGTCACTGTGCTCATCACATGGTCCATCACATGATCCACCACAATGGTCCTTTTCCTCAATGAAGAAGAAAGAAGAGAAGCCGGGCTGCGCAAACAAGTGGATTAAGGTGAGTTAAATTATTTTTAAACCCCTCCATTACTATTGTACTAAGCATTCTGTATTAAGAATGCTATTATTTTCCCTGTACCCATGTTATAAGGGAAAATAATAAAGATGGGGTCCCCATCCCGATCGTCACCTAGCAACCATGCGTGAAAATCGCACCGCATCCGCACTTGCTTGCGATTTTCACGCAGCCCCATTCACTTCTATGGGGCCTGCGTTGCGTGAAAAACAATATAGAGCATGCTGCGATTTTCCCGCAACGCACAAGTGATGCGTGAAAATCACCGCTCATGTGCACAGCCCCATTCAGTGCGGGTGCAATGCGTTCACCTCATGCATTGCAACTGCGCTGAAAACTCGCCCGTGTGAAAGGAGCCTTACAGCCAGAAACATATCGCCAGGGAAATATATAGAGCTATTCCTTGCATATGTCCTCTGTGTCCCCTGTAGTTATAACTCCACTGTATTGTCAGTATATGTAATGCTCCTTTGTCTCCTCCTGTAGCTCCAGTATACTGTATAAATGCCCCCCTTGTGGCATCAGAACATAATGCTGCCCACCCCGCTTGTAGTGCCCCCAGTAGTGCCAATTAGACATGAGTGAATTTCAGGTTATGAAATTCGTTCACACTATGTTTACTGGTAAAAGGTGAATTGCGTTATGGATTCCGTTAGCACGGACCATAACGCAATTCTTTGACGGAATGCATAACTGAATGCCTTTAGAGGTATTCCGTTATTCATTCCATCATAATAGAAGTCTATGGGCTGCAAAACAGACTAATCTACATAACTGAAACGGGACAGATCCGTTTTGGAGCCTATAGACTTCTATTATGACGGAATGAATAACAGAATGCCTCTAAAGGTATTCAGTTAGGCATTCCGTCAAAGAATTGCGTTATGGTCCGTGGTAACGGAATCCATAACGCAATTCACCTTTAACAAACAAACGAAGTGTGAACTAATTTCAAAATATGAAATTTGCTCATCTCTAGTGCCAATTTATAGCTTGCTTTTTTTTTTTCATAAAATTTAAAAATAAGCTGGGTAATGAATATTGAATGTGTATGGTGGCCTCCATTTCAGTGATAATGTTAATGGGGTTCTGCAGTTCTTTTAAACTGATGATCATCAGCATCTGATCGGCGGGGGACCGACACCCAGGACCCCACCGATCAGCTGTTTTAGAAGGCAGTGGCGCTGGCAGTGGCACCGCGGCCTTCTCTCTGTTTCCCTAAGGCCCAGTGATGTCACGACTAGTATCACTAGCCTAGGGGGGGCTAAGCTCTGTTCACTTAAATGGAGCTTAGCCCCGCCCAGGCCAGTTGATACTAGTCATGACGTCACTGGGCTTGCGGTAAACAGATAGAAGGCCGCGGCGCTACTGCCAGCGCCACTGCCTTCTTAAACAGCTGTTCGGCAGGGGTCCCGTGTGTCGGACCGCCAACGATCAGATACTGATCCTTTAAAAGAACTGGAGAACTCCTTTAAAGATAAGCTGATTCTCTGCCCTCCTGCTTTCATCTAAGTTGGCCGCCAGCTTCTGAAACTAGGCCATAAACAGGTTCATGCGGCAGTCTGAAAATGAATGAGAGGGTTGATAACCCCAAAAATAGTCCCTGTACAGGCTCCCTTTGATCTTTTCTTACACCCCTAAGTGGGGGAAAGAAAGGGAGAGAAGGCACACTAAAGTTGCCCACACTTCTATCAGGAGGTAGATCACACACACACTTCTATCAGGAGGTAGATCACACACACACACTTCTATCAGGAGGTAGATCACACACACACACTTCTATCAGGAGGTAGATCACACACACACACTTCTATCAGGAGGTAGATCACACACACACACACTTCTATCAGGAGGTAGATCACACACACACACTTCTATCAGGAGGTAGATCACACACACACACACTTCTATCAGGAGGTAGATTCTGTAGTTGTATTAGTTAACAAGCACTATCGAGTGCCAGAAGTAGAATAGCAGTTCTCTGCCTAAAATAAAATACCCGTGAGAAAACCCTCCCTACATGTTTTACCAGCGCACCGGCCTTATCAGGGGAGTTTGGGTTGTGCTAAGAGGAAGCTCAAGGACCTGCCACATTTTATTGTAAACGAGCATCGACCTTTTGTTTTCCCAACCAATAGTGAAGCCTCCCAGGGTGAGGGAACCAATCTGGTCCTCGTATGACCTCACTGGGCAGGCAGGTCGCCTGAGCCTCTAGTTCTCCATTTGTTGTAGGACTCGGGTATGCGGTAGTCTGAGACACTCCCTCTGTCAGATGGGCCAGCGCTGATGACATCAGTGCTGTGTCCATCTTGTCCTTGTCTTCCTGTGTGTCAGTGTCATCAGCTCGGGGGAGTCTCTCAAACTACCACAACAAACTGCTCAAAAAGTAGTCAGTCATCTTGAAGCAGAAAGGACCAGGAATTGGCGGATCCCAGGGGCCGTCTGGGAAGTTAAAGTGGCCCTGGAAAAAATAAATAAAAGCAGCCCCATGTTATAGGAGGAGCTATACTGACAGAAGGTGGAACAACAGAAGTAGGTGGGACCAGCAATACCACAACTCAGAAAAAAATATTGCCCCAGCAGAACCAAATACGACACAAAATACTGCCCCAGCAGAACCAAATACGACACAAAATACTGCCCCAGCAGAACCAAATACGACACAAAATACTGCTACCCATCCCACAGTATGGAACTGTATCCAGACTGCAATACAGTTGAATTCAAGAGGGCACCTGCGGCTGCTGGCCAGGTGCATAACTGCCTGATCCTCCTAGATTAATTCCTGCTGAGAACATCAAATCATTATGTACCTGGATGGTGGCCATGAGTAGGGCTTGGGTGGTCCCCTGGGTATCGGACCACCTGGAAATTTTTCTGTAGAGTCTATGGCCAGTCCGCTCATGGCAGATCCCCATTACAGCGACTCCAAAGAAGGGGAACAGGTACATCTACTATACATTCCCAAGCTTATACCACATTTTTATGTAAAATAAGAGGGTCACTTTAAGGAATTCTGGTGAGTTATCTATCTAGTATACAGTCTTTACTTAGATCTTGGGGAAAACAAGCTAGGTTTCAGCTAACTGACAATAAAAATGAAAAGCCTTCTTCTAACCACAGAACAAATGACATCAAATCTGAAAGTTGTGATCCTCCTCACGATTACATTACTGCACAAGCTAAAAAAAAAAAAAAAACCTTTTGTTGAGCGATACCATTAAGGGACGAATGAGAAAATAGCCTGCCATTATGTCAGGGTGCAGACTGCAGGTATTGACGATTTCAAGGCTGCCCTAAATTGAACACAAACACACAGTTATCCAAGCACAGCCTGAATGTCTTTCTTGTCTCACAAAAGATTTTTTTCTTTAGTGTTGATTACCAGAAGTCAGTGTCACTGTAGGCACACGACGGGACGTTCAGATCCCTTACTATTGAGGTCACCAGTGACATATTCGGTCAACCACTTAGTAACACACTGCTTCTGCTAAGAGCTTCCTATTGACAGCAGAAATGCTTCGGGCACCATTTAGATCAATGAATGTTCTCAATAAAGATAACAGAATTATTTCAACATTGCAACTTACATACAGGGATGAAGAGGCACTAAACTATTCCGTCTCAACATGAGGAATGCCAAGGCTACTTTCACACTCGCGTTTGGTGCGGATCCGTCATGGATCTGCACAAATGCATCCGTTCAGAACGGATCCGTTTGTATTATCTTTAACATCGCCAAGACGGATCCGTCTAGAACTATATCTATTGTGCCAGATTGTGTCAATGAAAACGGATCCGTCCCCATTGACTTACATTGTGTGCCAGATTGTGTCATAGAAAACTGATCCGTCCCCATTGAATTACATTGTGTGCCAGGACGTATCCATTTGGCTCAGTTTTGTCAGACGGACACCAAAATGCTGCAAGCAGCGCTTTGGTGTCCGCCTCCAAAGCGGAATGGAGGCGGAACAGAGCCAAACTGATGCATTCTGAGTGGATTATTTTCCATTCAGAATGCATTAGGGCAAAACTGATCCGTTTTGGACCGCTTGTGACAGCCCTGAACGGATCTCAGAAACAGCAACCAAATCACCAGTGTGAAAGTAGCCTAAGACTTACAAAAAGGCCCCATTCGCACATCCGCAATTCCGCTCCGCATTTTGCGAAACAGAATTCCGATCCCGAAAAAAATAGAACATGTCCTATTCTTGTCCGCAATAGCGGACAATAGGCATATTCTCTTAGTGCCGGCAATGTGCGGTCCGCAAAATGCGGAACACACACTTCCGCTGTCCGTGTTTTGCGGATCCAGGGAATACGGCAAGTGGCGCAAACACCTCAGATTTATTTATTTCTTTAACTAAATTTAATGGTTCTTATTCTAATTAGGAGAATGTTTTCAAATATAAAGATTAGGGTTAGAGATGAACAAATTTCTAAAAAATTTGATTCGGATGGTTCACCGAATTTATTTGGGACAAATCACATAAAAAAACGTCTATTTCCTGGCTGCAGAGAGCCTTTATAGTAATGTAGAACACTGTGCCTTGCAGTAACACGCGTAGCGAGTCTGCTGTGGTAGTGAAACAATACTCTGAGTCCGTATGACATGCAGATGACTGGCGTCGCTCTTAGAATCACTGCACACTTCACTTATTTGGGCAATCACGGGGCCAAAACTGACCAAATAACTCAGGTGTGAACTCAGCCTTACAGGTCGATGTTAGCGCCAAGAAGAAGCGCACTCCTTTTACACCGTCGTCAGCTGATTCCACATAATTTTCTACAGAACCTGTTCTGTTACACGCTATATTCTTTTATATATTTAAAATAAAAACACCCCAAAACTGGTTATCAGATTCACCCCAATAAAAAATGCTAGGATTACTGCAATTACTGTTTAAAACAACCTAAAATCTGTAGTAATAGATCACTTTTAGTAACCCCAATGTAAGGTGTAATAGAATAGCCCCTATTACCCAGGCTTTACACTCCTCTTTTGGTCCCTGCTCTCTCCCTACACTGTACATAATGCCTCCCTACACTATGAATAATCTTTCCCTGAACTGCTCAATAGTAATTTTTTGTGAATAAAGTATTTTCTAATCACTGTCCCTAGTGCCTGTCACGTCTCTCCCTGTACCTAGTTCAATATAAATGGCAGAGACCGGGACTGAGGAGGCTTTTTATAGGGCTGTGACATCACAGGGGCTGGCTATCTGCTGATTGGCTGGCTGCACGGCATTATGGGTGCTCCCTTATTCCCGGGCTTCTTACTTTCACTTTGTAACATGTGCAGCAGCTATTTTAGAAAAAATTTGATTCGTTACCACGAACCACGAGAAAATTTGACTTCGGGATGAATCAACATTTTTCCTGAAATTCAGATCGAATTCCACTTCTTAAACTTCGATTCTCTCTTTTCTAATTAGGGTCAATCAGTTGGATCCATAGGGTCATCAAAAACCAGGCATGTGTAGGTGGCCTTGACTCTATAGGACATGTAAATTTGTATTGTTGTGAGTTAGGCCTCATGCACATGAGGGTATTTTGGATCTGAACAACAAGGATACAGTGCTGCATTTAAGTCGGGCTTTTCGGGACTTCGGTATTGATGTCCTATCCTCAGGATAGGTCATCGATATCTGATCAGTATTGCAGCCCAAGTCCATTCAATGAGCTGCAAATAGGCCATGTGACTGATGAACCTGACATTGTTGGCCCAGGAAGAGGCTGTGTTTCCCTAGGTTAAGGTCAGCACTTAATGGCATGGACAGAGCATGAGATGTCACATAATAATATAGATGATAAATGGGAAAGCTTTGAATCTAATTTGGGTAATTAAACTGCAAAATGTATTCTTACAAATAAGCATAAACAACTAAAATGAAACCCCACATGACTTACAGCTACTGTAAAAAGGGCAATAAAGGACTAAAAAGACCATTTCTAAAATACAAATAAAAAGAGCAATAAAGGACAAAAAATGCCATTTCTAAATTACAAATCTGAAGGGTCAGATAACGTTTGAAAACTACAAAGGACTTATTAAACTCTACTAAAATACTAAAATGAATGACATGAATCCCCCAAAAATTATTTAAATACATAAATGCTAAAAAGCCAAGGTCAGAGCAGTTAGGTCCCCTAAATAATGGTAATGGGGGATGGCCACTGAAGATCAAGAAAAGGCAGAGTTACTAAATACGTTTTTAGTGCTGTATATACAAAAGAAGAGAAAGGAGCTGATGTAGGTGGTGCCGGTGTTGTTAGTACATCCAATTAGATACTCTATAGCAGGGGTCAGCAACCTTTGGCACTCCAGCTGTTGTGAAACTACAATTCCCAGCATGCTCCATTCATTTCTATTGGAGAAGATCAAGTATGCATGCTGAGAGTTATAGTTTCAAAACAATTAGAGTGCCAGAGGTTGCCTACCCCTGCTCTATAGGCTAACTGTCATGGCTGTGTCTCGGTCTCTGTGTTGTTTGCCGTGCATGCTGGTTGCTTGGGGCAACATGTAGTTTATGCAGCATGTGTGTACACTTCACTTTTAAGGTTGGTTTCCCTTTCCTGTCTGGTCCTTGTGGGGGTTAACTACCTGGGCTAGGTGTGGTCACTAGGTGCTTATATTGCCTGTGGCTGGTAGCCTGGAGTTTAGTTGTCCTCCAGCCTCTGTTGTCCTGGGTATTCCATCTGCCCAATTATTGAGGGCCACCTGGTGAGACATACTGTCACAGTGGGGAGTGGGGGGAAACTTCCCACCGAACACCGAAGATAAACAGGAATACTAGGTCAGGACACCCGGAAAATGGAGCAAGAAACCTCCTAAAGCATTCCTAATCCTTGCCCTGACTCCTATCTGTATGAGCGGACCCAGATGGTAGGTGGGCTCATACACAGGAACCTCAGGCCCTACTAACCCTAAAGATCCCTGGAATAGTGACAGGACTGAGACGACCTGTTCTTCCAAGACACGGATGAACAGGAGTCTCCCACCAGCCTGGATGCTATAAAAGGGGAAGACAAAACAAACTCATGTTCCAGAGTGGGTTCACCTAACCCCTAGAACATTCCACAATGAAAGGAATCCCCATAACATGCACATATAAAGAGAAGACAGTGATAAGCAAAACTGTTTCGGCAGGTAAGAATTCAGTGGCAAATAATACCCACAGGATGAAGGGCACCGGGATCCTAGGCACTAACCCGCCGTGGCTGCTGGAAGGAACACCAGCAGTCCACACCACAACAACCGGAATCCATGAATATGTACTGGACCCAAACACCCTACAGGACACAGTACAAACAACAAACACAGAATCCAGCCCACCAGAAACTGCCTGGACCCCCATGCAGAACCCAGGAGCCCTCTCACCGAAGGCACAGAGGGAGTGTCTAGCGTCCAGGCAGGACCGTACACACCAAAACAGACCCAACTAGACATACAACACAAACCCTGAAAAAAAAAACACACCATACATAGAAACAGGTAAGGTAGGAAGACATGGTAACAACGAGATGATATTGATGTCTCACTAGGTGGTCCTTAGTAACTGGACAGATAGAATACCCAGGACAGGAGCATAGCTCCAGCACTAACAGAGGCTGGAGGACAACTAAACTCCAGGCTACCAGCCACAGGCAATCTAAGCACCTAGTGACCACACCCAGCCAGGTAGTTAACCCACACAAGCACCAGACAGGGAAGGGAAACAAACCTTAAAGGAGAAGTGTACATCTACACGTTGCCCCAGGCAACCAGCATGCACGGCAAACGTGTCACAGCAAACAACGAGACCATGACACAGCCGTGAGACTAACTGTATATATATATGGTCCAAGGTAAGTTAAAGGGCTATTCTGGTTATATAAGGTGTTCTCTATCCACAGAATGAGAGGATAACTATTTGATCGTTGGGGGTTCTACCACTGGGGCCCCCACCGATCATGAGAACGAGAGCCCTGTACCCCGTGGGGTCCCCCCAAAATGAATGTAGCAGGTGGTTGGGCATGTGTGCGGGCGCTCCCTTTATTTCTATGGAAGTTCCAGATGATAGCCGAGCGTTGCACTCTGCTATCTCCACAACTCCTATAAAAATGAATGGAGTGGTCACACACAAGACCGACCGGCTGCTCTGTTCTAATAATTATGGATAGGAGATAACTTTATACAATAGGAATGTTGATTTAAAGAGGACCTTTCACCAGAATAAAACTTCTAAACTAACTATACAGACATGTAGAGTGGCGCCCAGGGATCCCCCTGCACTTACTGTTATACCTGGGCGCCGCTCCGTTCTCCCATTATGTCCTCCAGTATCTTCATAGTTAGGCTCCACCCAGGGTAACCTGCCGGAAGCTCATTCTCCCATGCTGTAGCGCTGGCCAATCGCAGGCTTTTTTTCTCTCAGGCTATTACTATAACAGTGAGTGAAGGGGGATCCCTGGGCGCCGCTCTACATGTCTGTATAGTTAGTTTAGAAGTTTTATTCTGGTGAAAGGTAAATAAAGTAAATGTGAACAAGACTCCGGGTCCACATTGGTTACACCCAAAAGTGCTTAAAGAGCTCAGTTCTGAAATTCTCTAGGGACTGGTATAGTGCCAGGTGTCTGGCACAAGGCAAATGTGGTGCCCATATTTAAAGGGGCTCTAGGTCCTCCACAGGTAATTATAGACCAGTAAGCCTAACTTCTGTTGTGGGAAAAATGTTTGCAGGACTTTTAATGGACTATATACAGGAGTATGTGACTGTATATAATATCATAAGTGGTAGCCAGCATGGGTTTACTAAGGACAGAAGTTGTCAGACTAACCTCATTTGTTTTTTATGAGAACTGCTTCAAGGGTGGTTACAGCACTCAACTAGAAATGTTTCTGACTCCACCTCAGGAGCAACACTTTGAGACTTAGTACAATCAGACAGCACTCCAAATGATGTGATGAAATAATTAGTGAATTTTATTCAGCCGGACATGATGCACAACAATTAAGGCAACATTTCAGGCTAAACTGTAGCCCTTCATCAGGCTTGGTGCAAAGAAATCAACGAAATCAGTCCATAATTTAAAAACAAACATATTATACAAAATAAATTAATTCAATCTGACTAACCATGCATAAGAATCAGGTATAACCTAAATGATTTCATGACATCACTAACACCAGGATTCCATATTAATGATACATGATTGTAGATAACACAAACAAAATAAAAAAATACATGATTGTAGATAACAAAAAATCATAATTAATAAAAAATAAAAAAAATCTGAATATTAATACATAAGTACCCCATTATATCAGTGTGCAAGAAAGAAAGAAAAGGAAGGATGAATAAAAGAGAAAAGCGGGTAGGACAATAGTGGCAGATAGAAGCGTTGAAAACCATTGAAATCCATAGGGGAGAAATCCATAAGGCAGCATCACATACCTAGCTGCCTGCATAACACAAAGGAAGCCTATATAACTGAACAGTCTATATGATCCAACAAGGAAATAGTATACATAGGCTTACCCTGGTTATGCCTACATAAGGGGAACGCCGGCACCGAGACAGAGAGATGGCAGTGGCCATATTAAATAATGAGAGGCAGGAGGCTATTGGCCTCCGTAGCAGGGTCAGGGGCGTGCGCACAGAACAAGGCGCTCCAACGCAGGAAGGAACGAAAACCTCTGTGGCGGACCGGCGCCTAAGACAGTGCGCACACGCAGTAGGAACCGCTGCAGTCCTAGCTATCGCGCAAGCACACTGAACAAAGGTGCTACGGAAGCAGTCTTCAATGAGGGCAAAAGTAAGGTACAGTAACTCCAATGATCGGCATTATAAGAACACCGATGTCGGTAGGTGAGATGCGAATAAACCACTACCTAAAACTGCTAAAGGGGGCCACTTACACAAATGAAGGGTCTTCAATACTGGATTATTAGAAACTGGCAATCTTGTAATACAGTAGCAGTCCTAGTTATTAGTAATAGCCTAATAAATCCTCTTTGAAGCAGACATATAAAAGAATAATAATAAATGAGGAAGAGGGAAGAGAGGGGGGACAAGAAGGGGATATTAGAGCACATCCTCAGCGAGAAGATCAGAAGAAGTGGACCACGGGACGTGCTTCATGAGTGTCTCCACTCGCTATTGAACGGCTACGGCCCTGTGAACAAAAGAAAAATTAAACACTTAACGAATATTTGTAAATCTATACCGTCCGTAAAGAAGAAATTATTCACAGCAATACTCTCTGTTAAGACCAGCAGGTTGTAGCGTATCAAGACGACGGATCCACGCCATCTCTCTCTCGCGCAGCACCAGTACCAACCAATTGTTGCGCATCATGTCCGGCTGAATAAAATTTACAAATTATTTGGTCACATCATTTGGAGCGCTGTCTGATTGTATTTGTTTTTATGAGGAAGCGAGTAGAAGCCTGGACAGAGGGGCGGCTGTAGATGTAGTGAGGTAAGTAGAAGCCTGGACAGAGGGGCGGCTGTAGATGTAGTGAGGTAAGTAGAAGCCTGGACAGAGGGGCGGCTGTGGATGTAGCGAGGTAAGTAGAAGCCTGGACAGAGGGGCGGCTGTGGATGTAGTGAGGTAAGTAGAAGCCTGGACAGAGGGGCGGCTGTGGATGTAGTGAGGTAAGTAGAAGCCTGGACAGAGGGGCGGCTGTAGATGTAGTGAGGTAAGTAGAAGCCTGGACAGAGGGGCGGCTGTGGCTGTAGTGAGGTAAGTAGAAGCCTGGACAGAGGGGCGGCTGTGGCTGTAGTGAGGTAAGTAGAAGCCTGGACAGAGGGGCGGCTGTGGATGTAGTGTTCTTGGACTTTGAAAAGGCACTGCATACGGTCCCTCATAGACGTTTAATAACTAAAATAAGGTCTACAGGTTTAGAAACTATAGTCTGTAATTGGATTGAAAACTGGCTGAAGGACCGTGTTCAGAGAGTTCTCGTCAATGAATCCTTTTCAGAATAGACCCAGTTATAAGTGCTGGGTCCGATATTATTTATTAATGATATTGAGGATGGGATTCAGGGGCAGACATTCCACCTACATACAGATGGATGCTGCGGCGGGGCAGGGGAGAGAGACGTTTCCTTTACCCGTTCCTCTGATAGGCTACAGGCACTAGGCCTGCAGCCTATCAGAGGCTGTTGTAGGCTGTGTGATGACGTCATTGTACGCCTGAGCCGTGCAGCGCAGAACACAGGCTGGAAGAGGCCTGTATTGCTTCCCTGAGAGTGGCATGGAGGTAAGTATGTGAGTTTTTTTTAAATTAACACTATGCTGATTGCCAGTATGGGGAAGGGGGGAGAGGAGCACTATGGGGGCATTATTTACTGGCACACATGGGGGAGAAGAGCACTATAGGGGCATTTGCTAGGGGCCATTATATACTGGCACACATGGGGGAAAGGAGCACTAGGGGGCATTATATACTGGTACACATGGGGGAGAGGAGCACGATGGAGGCATCTACTAGGGGGCATTATATACTGGCACACATGGGGGCATTATATACTGGCACACATGGGGGGGAGGAGCACTTTGGGGGCATCTACTTGGGGCACTCTATAGGGGCATTTTATACTGGCACATTATGTCAGGCACCATGGGACAGGGGGAGGGGAATCGATTGGGGGCACTATATAAGAGCAGGGGACTTTTGCACACAATATAAGGGCACTATGGGAGGTATTTTTTTGCTGCCACACAACAGGGCATTTTTTTTTTGTACTGGCGCACATTATAAGGGGGCATTTTTATACTGTCACACATTATAAAGAGAATTATTACTACCGGGTAAATTATGGTGGGCTTTATTACAACTGGGGGACTATGGAGAACAAGAATACTAGTATGGGCACTATGGGAGCATTATTACTTCTGGGGCACAATGGGGACATTATTATTACTACTAAGTGTACTCTGGCAGATTATTATTTCTATTAGTGGGACTTTTGGGGAGCACTATTACTGTGGTGGGGGGGGGGGGGGGGAGGCAGTGGGCACCCTGGCACACCATTAGAAAATGGATCGGTCCCCCATTGACTTTCGATAGAGTTCATGACGGATCTGTCTTGGGTATGTTAAAGATAATACAACCAGATCTGTTCATAACGGACGCAGATGGTTGTATTATCAGTAACAGAAGCATTTTTTGCTGAACCCTGCCGGATCCAGCAAAAAAAACGCTAATGTGAAAGTAGCCTTAGACAGTTTTAATGTTTCAGTATCAACTTGGCAAATGATGTTCAGTTTGAATAAATGTAAAGTTATGCATCCGAGTGGTAATAATGTACGTGTATCATATATTCTAGGGTGAGTAACACTGCGAGAGTCACTTGTAGTGAAGGATTTGTGTGTACTTTTAGATCATAGACTAGTCAGCACAATGGCAATCAGCTCCCTCAAGTCCATGCTAAAACAAGGCATGGACTTGAGGGACAGGGATGTAATACAGTATTAGGTTACGTCTACACGACGACATTTGTTGCGCGACAATTTTTATAATGGCAGTCTATGGTGTCGCACTGCAACATGCAACATGCTGCGACGCAACAGTCGCAGAAAATCCATTCAAAATGGATTTTTCTGCGACTGTTGAGTCGCAGTCGCAGCATGTTGCATGTTGCAGTGCGACACCATAGACTGCCATTATAAAAATTGTTGCGCTACAAATGTTGCAGTGTAGTGGTGTCCTATCTGTCGTCGTGTAGACGTAGCCTTACCCTGCTTTCACACCTGAGCGTTTCCCAAACGCGCGTCAGACGCGCGTTTTTGACGCGCGTTTTTTGTAATAGTAAACGCGCGTTTGTGTCATTGACTGCAGTGTCCTATGGCCACAAACGCGCGTCAAAACGCCCCAAAGAAGCTCAAGTACTTGTTTGAGCGTCGGGCGTTTTACAGCGTGATCGTACGCGCTGTAAAACGCCCAGGTGAGAACCATTCCCATAGGGAATCATTGGTTTCTCCGTGTTGAGCGTTTTACAGCGCGTAGGAACGCGCTGTAAAACGCTCAGGTCTGAACTTAGGGTAAGGGTGCATTTACACGACCGTGTTTTGCGGTTCGCACATGGCCGGTGCTACATAGAGAATGCCTATTCTTGTCCGTGGTTGGGGACAAGAATAGGACATGCTCTATACTTTTTGCGGGGCTGCGGACCGGATCCATTTATACGGTCGTGTGAATGCACCCGTACCGTTCTATATAGCCTTGGTGCAGCCGCATCTGGAATATACTGGTCCATAGAAAGGATGCCCTGGAGCTTGTAAATTACAAAGAAGAGCAATTAAACTGATAAGAGGCATGAAGGGTCTTAATTAAAGAGGAAGGAATTTAATAAATAATTTTAGTCCTGAGAAGTGACAACAAAGGGCGAAATGATTAACATATACAAATATATAAACGGCCCAAAAATGTTTTGGTGAAAAGCTGTTCCATCTAAATTCCTCTCAAATTACAAAGGGCGCTGCCTCCAACTGGAGTAGTAGTTCAGTCTGAGGTGACGAGCCTTCTGTGGTATAGTCTGCCTCAGGAGGTGGTCACAGCAGGATAACATTAATGCCTATGTAAATGTGTACAATTCTAGTTTTCATTCCCTTAAAAAGGTATCCTCTGGATAGGTCATCAGTATCTAATTGGTAAGGGTCCGATGCTCAGGACCCCCGCCGATCAGCTGTTTGAGAAGGTACTCACACTAGCGCCGCGGCCTTCTCTTTGCTTTTCCTGGTCATGTTCACCATGCATAACGCCGTACATTGTATAGTGGCTGCACTTGATATCGCCGCTCGACACCATTCACTTCAGTTATGCCTATGCCATGTGACTGATGAATGTGACATCACATGGCCTAGAGAAAGCTGTGAGAAGGATGTGGTGCTACAGCGAGCGCCGGAGCCTTCTCAATCACCTATCCATAGCATAGCTCATCAGTAAAAAGATCTTGGAAAACACCATTAATTTACATCCCTTTCCATGCCTGAAATAAGCTATATTACACTATTTGTCATATTTGCTAGTTTTATTGATTAGTGTTGAGCGAAGCATCCAAAGCCGAATTCAGTCCAAAGTTTAGGAAGGTGTTGCTTAACAACCAACGATTTATACAGGAAAATCATGACGATTGACAAGGTTGCCCAAACTTTAGCATCCCACTGTAATATAACTACTGGCAGCACCACCCAAAACGGTATAAATGGAAAAAATGGGTGCAATGTCCAAGTATGGTAACTGGTGCTTACCCACTTATACGGAACAATAAATCGGACTGCACTCCAGATGAATCTTCAGTAAAACAGTGTGTATTTATTCACCCATATGGTGGCAAAAGCGACGTATAATATAATATTTATGGTGTGCAATTGAACCTTTCAATTCCACCATTGTTTCTTCGTCCTTCACTGTACACTAAATCCAACAACTTTACTGTGCAGGTCAGTACAATTACAACAGTAAAAATGTATATACATTTTCCTATGCTTTACTGTGTGAGGGCTTCCTTCTTGCAGGGCAGGCTATAGTTTTATTGGAAAACTTTTGGGGTACATACAACATTTAATCACTTTTTATTAAATGTTTTTCAGGGTGCAAAGGGACAAAAAAAACAAACATGATTTTGGTACTGTGACTATAATAGTTTATTTTTTATTATTTAGATGTAAAATTGGAAAGGGGGTGAGTGTTTGACGCTTTTTTAAAAATATTTTTCAATTTATTGCTGAGACAGACATGGGGCCACTCCAAATGCAACTATGTTAGCGCTCAGAACACTGATACAGCTGAATACTGCGGCAGAGCACAAGAACCGCTGTCTCTTTGCTCCACTGTTCACCCTTATAGGCCTCTGACTATCTGAAGCCTACGAGAGGACAGATCAATGGTGCAGACAGACCGATGACATTATCGTGACCGCTTAAGTATGGACAGCTCAGGCTAGAAGACCCCTCTCTATCACAGATGGTGGCATAGAACGGGAGTGAGGTATTAGATTTTTTTTTCCTTTTGCCACTATGGGGGAGTAAAGCGCACTACAGGGGGCACTATAGAGAGGCATCATTACTACTGGGGGGCACTGTGGGGGAGCATTATTAGTACTGTATTAGTACAGCAAATATTATTACTACCGGGGGCACTACTACTAATGCAGGTATTTTGGGGGAGCAGTATTATTAATGGCACTCTTACCATTGGTGGGCACATGGCACATTTCTTTTTGGAGGATATTATGTTTGTGACACCATTACCGTCAGGGGGCACAAGTATTTTTTTTTTAGGACACTATGAGAATAATTATTAAGATGGGGTACTTTCTGTTTCTGCAATATAGTATTTGGGGGTATTGGGGGGCACAAAAATAATGTATTTCCAGTGGTTTTGTAACTGCAGGATGACTCTGTTGGGGCACCAGGATGGGGAGTTTGTGTTGAGAAGGATGATGGAACCGTTGGGAATCTAAAATGTCTATGTGGCAAGATCTGCAGAGACAAGACATGGCTGGAAGAAGAAGTCATGGTGGTCTGGGCAGAATGTACATGATGAGGAAAGAATGTCTACAAGTAGAGGAAACATCACCAATGAGTCACTGGATAGAACAGGTATATAGTAATGATTTCGTCTGTATGATGGGTAGTGCTGTAATTTAAAAACTAATAGTCATCCATTATGGGTCCAAATGTGATCTCTGTCATTTTGATATATTCAACCAACAAAAATTCAGTACGACTCAGTTCCCCTTTAAAAACATCTATATTTATAATTAATCTAAATAAAAAAAATTCATAATAATAGTAGTCGAATCAAATATAAAGCACCATCAAAATCTTCAATTTACTCAGTAAATTAAAACCAGTAAGGATATACTAATATTGCACCTTAAACCTAAACTCCAACTATAGATCACTAAAACAGGTGGGGGCATAAACTATATGTATGTACCAAAAGGGCCTGGTATTATAACCTCTGGGCAATGTAACCACTAGCCCCCTTAACAAAATGCTTATAGTAACTAACTAGCTAATAGTGACTAACGACCTAATAGTTATACATATAGGCAGTGACAAATAATGTAACTACACATAACTACATACTGAGTGAAGATGGTGCACCCCCTTAATGCACGTACCGCGTGATGCTTCCTCAGAAGGTAAGTCATAGTTTACTTACTTTTTAGTGGACTACTGAAGTCTATGGGGATTCTCCATACTTCCTATTTAGTAACAGAAAGATTACTATAGCAGGTATAGGATCCTTTAGGGCTCTTTCACATGAGCGTGTTCCTGTCACGGATGGTGTAACAGAAAACATGAAGTTACAAATAAGGATCCGACTGGCTTGATCCAAAACTAAGGAACAAAAGGGTGACCCCTAATAAAGCCCTGAAGCTCTCCCTGTCTTCTCAGCCCATGCAAAGATCTCAGTGATAGAAGGTTGCATGTCCACGTACCTAGACTGAATGACACCTACAAACCCTATAATAGTGAGGGGACACGACCACCAGCTCCCTGCACTAAATATGGAGGGAGTCAGGGTCACCTAGAACCAAGCCAACAGGAAAACAACAAATACAGAAATAGACTTATCTGAAAACCCAGCTGTAGCAATTCCTAGCAGAGAACACAATCCAGGATGTAATATAAACCGCAAGGTGAGCCAGTATGGGGAGGAGATATATAGGGAGGCAATTACTGCTAATAGATGACAGCTGGGAGAGGGAGGAGAGATGTCAAAATGAAAGCAAAACAAAAGAAGATCATGCAGGAGGTACTGAAGAACGTCTAACAGAACTTCTCAAAGATCTGGAGACAGTTCCTTGCGGGAATTACGCTCCGTGTGAGAGAGGGATTGTGTGTTCGGGACTTAAGAAACGCATGGCATTATCATGATTGATAATGCTGTGTGCCTCTGCCTGACCTTTCTGTAACGGAATCATACTGACAGGTTTATATCACTATGATTCTGTTGCAGAAAGGTCACACAGCTTTATAAATCATGATAATTCTGTGCGCTTCCTAAGTCCTGAACGCACGATCCCTCTCTCACATGGAGCGCGATTCCCGCAAGAGACACGCTCGTGGGAGAGTCCTTACAAAGCCTCCACGACAAGCACTTGGTGAGCTCCCCTCCCTCTAATTAACCACAGCATCTAAGGCATTACCTCTGATCACAGACAATGTTCAAGGATGTCATTTGTGTAACAAAGCCAACACACACCACCTCAGTTTCTGAGCTGGTGCTATATTTATTTCCTTTGTGACAAACATTTTTGATGGCCTCAGGGAAGTATGGAGTGGGTTCAGGAGCTGAACCTGCTCCATGCATGTCAGGTGCCAGCTACGTTACATAGCTGACACCTGGCCACAGTGACCAGGAATGGAGAGAATTGTGGTACTAGTCATTGAATCCCTCAAATGCCATGGTCAATAGTAGAGATTAGCGAATCGACTTCAGATGAAACATCCGAAGTTGATTTGCATAAAACTTTGTTCTAATACTGTATGAAGCAGGAGCTCCGTACAGTATTAGAATGTTATGGCTCCGATGAGCCGAAGTTATTGCTTTGTGAAGTTTCGGGTTCGGGAAATGTTTTTTTTTACAGTACAAATCAATTTATGAAGTTATAACGCAAAGTCTCAAGAGACTTCGCAAAGCAATAACTTCGGCTCATCAGAGCCAATGCATTCTAATATTGTACGGAGCTCCTGCTCCGTACAGTATTAGAACAAAGTCTTCTGTGAATCGACTTCGGATGTTTAATCCGAAGTCAATTGGCTCATCCCTAGTCAATAGAAACAGTGGCATCTAATTAGACAAAATAAGAAGGGCCACTTCGACCCCCCCCCCCCCACCCATAGAAAAATCACAGTGCGAAGATAAGGCATCCTGGGGCCTTGTGGCAGGGCTTAATAGGATGTTGTCAAAATAACCATAGGCTGCAATAGCAAACTATTGCACCCTATAGTATAAGCGATCAAACAATCGTGTGTTCAGGACCCATTTAACAAACATATATTTATTACATACATACATAATTAGTATTGCCACATCCAAAATAACATTATTAATTATATAAAAGTATTTATCCTGCACAGTTAACATTGTTAGAGAAAAAGACATTAAAAATGCCAGAATCAAAATTTTTGGGTCACCCAGCTACCTAACCCCCCAAAAAGCATAAACCCTTGTACAACTGGCTTGACGCAAAAAAAATATTTTATAGGCCTTAGGCCTCTTTCACACTACAGTATGTTGAATTCAGTGTTTTGCGTTCCGTTTTTCACGGATCCGTTGTTCCGTTTTTTGCTTCCCTTGTGGTTCCGTTTCCGTTCCGTTGTTCCGTTCCGTTTTTCCATATGGCATATACAGTATACAGTAATTACATAGAAAAAATTGGGCTGGGCATTACATTTTCAATTGATGGTTCCGCAAAAAACGGAACGGATACGGAAGACATACGGATGCATTTCCGTATGTGTTCCGTTTTTTTTGCGGACCCATTGACTTGAATGGAGCCACGGACTGTGATTTGCGGCCAAATATAGGACATGTTCTATCTTTTCAACGGAACGGAAAAACGGAAATACGGAAACGGAATGCATACGGAACACATTCCGTTTTTTTGCGGAACCATTGAAATGAATGGTTCCGTATACGGACCGTATACGGAACGCAAAAAACGGACCGCAAAACGGAAAAGAAAAACGGTAGTGTGAAAGAGGCCTTAATCATTTTTTGCAACACCATATTCTAATTCAGTGATTTTATGATGCAAAAGTTAGTAAAACAAACATTATATAAAATTTAATTTGTACCAACCTACAGAATAAAAAAGTTTACCTTGCACGGTGAGACGTATGAAAAATTAAAAATAACTCCTTACAAATGCTATTTGGCCATCTCACCCACCAAATAATGGAATTTAAAAAATGATCTAAATGTCATATGTACAATAAAAAAAGGTTCCTAGCATATAGTGACACAAAATACAAATTATGTAAAAAAACACTTTAAAAAAACTGTATTTAATGGTGTAAAAGTAATAAAACTATATAAACTTAGTATATATATATATATATATATATATATATATATATATATATCATAATCGTATCAACCCAAATAATTCAATTATTGTTTATACCGCACAATGAATCCCCATAAAAAAATATAACACTTCAGCACTTCTTTGATATAGTGAATTCAGTGTATTATTTTTTTTTTATTAGTTTCTTTTGCAAGGCAATTCAAATAATGCACGTGAATGTTTTGGTCAGAATTGACCTTCATCAAACACTAATTGCCAAAGAAAGAGCAGGAATGATAAGGATAAGTTATAAGGTATCTGGTGCTAGGTCAGGTGTAATCCCACCAGTGGAAGTGTGCTGACCTAGCGCCAGATACCTTATAACTTATGTATTATTTTAAATGCCTTGCAATAAAATAAAAAATGCACTGAATTTACCATATCAAAAGGAGTGCTGAAGAAGTTTTTATTAAATTGTATTAAGGGTTGGGAACCCAAAACAAAAGCACCCAAAGAAACTGGACCCAAGTGCCACACCAATTGTTCCAGTATAAGGCCTCATGCACACGAACGTTGTTCATCCGTTCCGTGCATTGGGGACCCATCCGTGACCCGCCGTATGCAGGCCGCAATACGGCCACGGACCCACAATGTTCGTTCGCGTGAGGATAGGTCATCAGTTACAATGTCTTGGAAAACCCCTTTAAACCAACTTGTGCTGAAGAAAAACACTAAACTATGTCTTGTCCTGAACCTGAAAATAAAGCCCTTAAACGTGTATGTCAGGCAAAAAAAGAAATCCTCATAAGGCAGAATTTCAGTAGCTACACTTGGCCAGGGATGGGGAGGTTGTTTTTGCCTTCCTCTAGAACAAACGGCTGTGTTGATGGTCATCTTATTCACCTTAGTTTAGAGCTACACATTCAGTACCACAATAAAAAGGTGTGACTAGCACATTAAATATCTGTTCGAATAATATGATAATTAATTAGACCTACAGTGCAGTCATCACTTTAAGGAATCTGCAGTGGAGTACGTCTGAATGAAGGCAATACATTTTTTGAAGCAACACTGCCACCTAGCTAACAAATGATGAAGTAGGCCATCCAACTCCTGTTCTTCAATTTCATCGTTACAAACTTGGAAAAGTAAAACTATCACTTACACATTATTGGTAGGTTTGTGGGGCATTTTACATCTCAAAAACACAGCAAATTACAAAATATGTGAATTTTTTATTTTATTTTTTTAACTACTGTATACTACAAAAATCACTCATTTCAAAATATTGTATATTTCACCCCTTCAATGTACAGAGCTCAAAATGCTGAACATTTGCTCATTCTGCAGCATAAACAGCAGATAAAAAAAGAGAGTTTGCCTGGTTCACGTAAACTAGCAGAAACCTTAATCTGTTATCTATAGGGGGGGAGGGAGAAATGACTGTGAAGCAATAGCATATACTATACATCAATAACCATGTCCATTGTATTCAATAGGTGCCCAGAGGAGCTCCAAGGCCAAGAGCTACACTGAAGCCCAGAGGAGCTCCACAGCTAAGAGACACGCTAAAAAGCTGAGGACCTCTAGAGCCAAGAACCACACTGAAGCCCAAAGGGCCTCCACGTATGAGAACCACACTTTAGTCTAGAGCAGGCATGCTCAACCTGTGGTCCTCCAGCTGTTGCAAAACTACAACTGCCCGAACAGCCTACAGCAGGGAATGGTGGGAGTTGTAGTTTTACAACAGCTGGAGGGCCGTAGGTTGAGCATGCCTGGTCTAGAGCAAACTGCGGCTGTTGTAAAACAAAAAATCCCATCATGCCCTGCTGTAGGCAGACTGGGAGTTGTAGTTTTACAACAGCTGGAGAGCCGCAGTTCGCCCATCCCTGGTCTAGAGCAGGAATGGCCAACCTGCCGCTCTCCAGCTGTTGCAAAACTACAACTCCCAGCATGCCTAGACTGCTTACAGCTATCAGCCTACAGCAGGGCCTGGTGGGAATTGAAGTTTTACAACAGCTTGAGAGCCGCACAGTCGAAACCCACGCTGAAGCCCAGAGGAGCTCCACAGCCATGAACTATGCTGAAGCCCAGAGGAGCTCCACAGCCAAGAGCAACTCTGAAGCCTAGAGTACCCCCACAGCCAAGAACCATACTGAAGCCCGGTGAACCTCCACAAGCTAGAACCATGTTCCCAAAGAAGCTCCGCAGCCAAAACCAATGTTGGACGAGTTCTCAGGGGACTTTGGTTCTTCTCAGTTCTAAATCAGACATACAGGACAATCTAAAGTACTATCAGGCCAGGGAAACACGTGATGGAAAATCCAGCAAAAAAAAAGCCTCTGGTTTAAAAGAGGACCTTTCACTTGCATAACCTTAATCTAATCATTATCCTAGTGCGGCCCCCACTGATGTCTTGGCACTTTTTATTTATTTTTTCTAAAGAAGTTTGTCCGCTGTGGTCCCCGTATCTTTTGTCGCCTCATATGCTAATGAGGCGACTCGGTTAAACTAGGCGTGGACTTGTATTTTTCCTGGGCTCAGTTATCTTCTCCCTGGCTGCGAGCGCATCCAATCAGAGCGCTCCGCTCTTAGCCAGGGAGAAGGAGCTCAAGTTCTCGCAGGAGAGGAAGCTGCGATTCTCACGAGAACTTGAGCTCCTTCACCCTGGCTAAGAGCGGGCGCTGTGATTGGATGCGCTTCCAGCCAGGAAGATAACCACACCTAGGAGAAATACAAGTCCACGCCTAGTATAACCGAGTCGTTTCATTAGCATATGAGGTGCCAAAAGATACCGGGACCACAGCAGACGAACGGGAGGTTCTTTAGAAAAAAAATAAAGCGCCAAGACATCAGTGGGGCCTGCACTATAAAGGTAGGATAATAATTAGATTAAGGATATCCAGGTGAAAGGTCCTCTTTAAATTTATAGGTGTGAAGAACCCAACTTAACATACAACTTCAATAGGTCTATATATTTTCACAAAAGATGATGGGGCAGTCATTAATAAAGACTAGCATTTTATGCAGCAGTTTTGATGGCCTAAAATGTGCCAGATTTATTAAGAAAAAGAGACCGTAGTAAATTTGGTGCATCTTTTGGAAGTCCATTTAACATAAAGAGAAGGTTCAGATTTTCCAGCTGACAAATCAGGAAGTACCTCACCCCTTCCATCCGATAGTCACTCTCCCAACTATATTTTCATCGTTGTAATTTTCGAAAGAAATGCCCGACTTGGGCATTCACAGCAAGACCAGTAATTACTGGTCTCAACCAACAGCATGGAAATGGGTCACATAGAGAGGACTTCCATGCCATCAATGTCTGCTTAATGTGGGTTTGGCCCCGGGACCCCATCATGCAACACAAAGAAAAGGCTTTGGTGTTGCACATACCACATAAGCTACTGCACCTTGTCCACATGGGCGGTTGTGCCTGGTGCCGTGGCCCGGTCTCCTTACACAGATTTATAAATGATATTGCACGCAAGCTGTCTGGAGATCCACATCAAATGAAGATGACATTACACATAAGAATGTAAAAATATAATTTGGCAGAAATAAAAATGTACAATACACAAAACCAGATGCACACATTGGATACAGCTAGAATACATGGTAAAATGGTAATTATACAGAACATGCAGAAGATTTCAGTACATGAGAGCAGCAGTTCAGAGAGAAATTATTGTGAAAGGAAGCTCTTCAGATGTGGAAAGTAAAGTGATGCCTGTACACAATATAATATTGGGTAGGAGTCTTGAGTTTTATACAATCATGTATAAACAGGCAAAAGAAAAGGTGGTTGTACTGTCCACAGCAACCAGAGCTTAGGTAATCTTTTTGAGTGCAGTTTGCAATATGGATGCGGAGCTCTGGTTGCTATGTGCAGTTAATTTTCCCCAAGATATATATACATATATACAGTGGATATAAAAAGTCTACACACCCCTGTTAAAATGTCAGGTTTCTGTGATGTAAAAAAAATTTGACAAAGAAATCTTTCAGAACTTTTCCCACCTTTGTGACCTATAAACTGTACCACTCAATTGAAAATCAAACTGAAATCTTTTAGGTGGAGGGAAAAAAAAAAAAAAAAAAACCACTAAAATAAATGTGGTTGCATAGGTGTGCACACCCTCTTATAACTGGGGATGTAGCTGTGTTCAGAATTAAACAATCACAATAAAAATCCTGTTAAATAGGAGTCAGCATACACCTGCCATCATTTAAAGTGCCTCTGATTAACCCCAAATAAAAGTCCAGCTGCTCTAGTTGGTCTTTCCTGAAATTTTCTTAGTCACATCCTACAGCAAAAGCCATGGTCCACAGAGAGCTTCCAAAGCATCAGAGGGATCTAATTGTTAGAAGGTATCAGTCAGGAGAAGGGTACAAAAGAATTTCCAAGGCATTAGATATACCATAGAACACAGTGAAGACAGTCATCATCAAGTGGAGAAAATATGGCACAACAGTGACATTAACTAGAACTGGACGTCCCTCCAAAATTGATGAAAAGACGAGAAGAAAACTGGTCTGGGAGGCGACCAAGAGGCCTACAGCAACATTAAAGGAGCTGCAGGAATATCTAGCAAGTACTGGGTGTGTGGTACATGTGACAACAGTCTCCCGTATTCTTCATATGTCTGGGCTATTGGGTAGAGTGGCAAGACGGAAGCCTTTTCTTATGAAGAAAAACATCCAAGCCAGCCTACATTTTGCACAAACACATCTGAAGTCTCCCAAATGCATGTGGGAAAAGGTGTTCTGGTCTGATGAAACCAAGGTTGAACTTTTTGGCCATAATTCCAAAAGATATGTTTGGCGCAAAAACAACACTGCACATCACCAAAAGAACACCATACCCACAGTGAAGCATGGTGGTGGCAGCATCATGCCAAGGGGCTGTTTTTCTTCAGCTGGAACTGGGGCCTTAGTTAAGCTAGAGGGAATTATGAACAGTTCCAAATACCAGTCAATACTGGCACAAAACCTTCAGGCTTCTGCTAGAAAGCTGAACATGAAGAGGAACTTCATCTTTCAGCATGACAACGACCCAAAGCATACATCCAAAACAACAAAGGAATGGCTTCACCAGAAGAAGATTAAAGTTTTGGAATGGCCCAGCCAGAGCCCAGACCTGAATCCGTTTGAAAATATGTGGGGTGATCTGAAGAGGGCTGTGCCCAGGAGATGCCCTCGCAATCTGACAGATTTGGAGTGTTTTTGCAAAGAGTGGGAAAATCTTGCCAAGTCAAAATGTGCCATGCTGATAGACTCATACCCAAAGACTGAGTGCTGTAATAAAATCAAAAGGTGCTCCAGTAAAAGTATTAGTTTAAGGGTGTGCACACTTATGCAACCATATTATTTTATTTTTATATTTTTTCTTCCCTCTACCTAAAATATTTCAGTTTGTTTTTCAATTGAGTTGTACAGTTTATAGGCCAGATTAAAAGGTGGAAAAAGTTCTGAAATTATTTATCTTTGTCATTTTTTTTTTTAGATAACAGAAACCTGACATTTTAACAGGGGTGTGTAGACTTTTTATATCAACTGTGTGTGTGTGTGTGTATATATCTTAAAGTTTGGAAATCGGGTGCAAGCTCCAGTGGGAATAGCGTCCCAGGATAATACGAATGATAAATAGAGCAGCACTCCAGTAAAGTGAAAAATGAAAGCTGTTCATTCACCCAGTGGTGACGCGACGTTTCGGCTCCAACATGAAGCCTTTCTCAACCTTCTCACTTGAGAAAGGCTTCATGTTGGAGCCGAAACGTCGTGTCACCGCTGGGTGAATAAACAGCTTTCTTTTTTCACTTTACTGGAGTGCTGCTCTAGTTATCATTCGTATATTATATATAGATAAAAATATATTTTATATGTGCTTGGGCATTTACTACTACACATAAAAGATACACATGGCAAAGCTTTGACTTACACAGTCAACGTCATTGAGGAATAAACCGCCCTCCCCGACATTTATACAAGATGAAAGACTTTTGAATGATGAAGAACAATGGATGAGAACCTTACAATGCAAGATTATACTGATAAAAATAAATACAGATTTTTTAAAACGTCTATTTCCATGTCCCTTCACCTCGTGTCTATATACAAACACAAAGGGTACGTACTCTGGTGCCCCCAGTAATAAATTATCTCCAGTTCTTACAAAGTGAAGGTTGGTACACATTAGATGGATGGTGGCCAAACCTGACAATTTCAGAGGGACCAGACGACCCTCTATTGTGTATTGAGCCTCCCAACGGCAGATGTGGGGGAACAGAATGATCGGGTAAAGTTGGATTTCAACCGCCTGATCTTTTTGTTCTAAAGGAGTCTAACAGCGGCTTCCTCCCCCTCTTCTTACCAAGAACAGATGCATGCTCGATGGAACAGGTATGTGTATGAGGGAGCTGACAGCTATCAAGTATATGGTTGTGCGTGATGCCAATGAGAAATACGTGACCTTGCATTAGAAGACTTCTCACTAGTGATGAGCGACTCCGTTTGTTTATCATGAGTTCTTCAACTGCAAGGGGCTGCCCCCTCTACTGGCAGAGCTGCTGCTTGATAGACAGGGCCAGACACCTTGAGCCAGCAATGCTGTTCCAAGTAGCGGCGCAAACGTAGAGGCTCTGCTGCCAATACTGAAGCAGCGGCTGTGTGTGCACCACTACACTTCTGAGTAGTGGCCCATGAACAGTCACTGCTCTGGAAGCAGAGGCACTGCAACTCGGAGCAGCAGTGCAGGCGCAATATTGTCAAGGCTTGGTAAAATGCCTGTCTGTTAAGCAGGTGGGGGGAGGGGGCATCTGTTTTGTGGTCTGCAAAATGGGGATCTGCAAAACCGGGATCCCACTTTTTTTTTTTTTTACTTAGAAATATCCGTTTTGCAGACAAGGATAGGACAAGAATAGGAACTTTTTTTTGTGGGGAACGGATGTGTGCTGACCCCATCTTTTGCAGCCCCATTGAAAAAAATTAAAATGGGTCCACATCCAATTCGCCAAAATAGAAACTACGGCCGGGTGCATGAGCCCTAATATTGCTGGTAAGTGGATGAACGAGAGATTTCATAACAAATGAGAAAATCTCTGAGGCCTCTTTCAGACGGGCACCCTGGATTTGCTCCGGATGCGTCCCGGGTGCATTGCGGAAAACTTGCGCGAGCGTGCACACAATTTCAGTCAGTTTTGACTGCAATTGCGTTGTTCAGTTTTTATCACGCCGGTGCAATGCGTTTTGCACACGCGTGATAAACTAAATGTGGTACCCAGACCCGAACTTCTTCACTGAAGTTCGGTGTTGTGTAGATGTTATTATTTTCCGTTATAAGGGAAAATAATAGCAATCCTAATACAGAATGCTTAGTAAAATGTTGCTTGAGTGGTTAAAAAATAAAATAAAAAAAATTTACTCTCCTCATCCACTTGATTTGCAGCCGGCATAGTCTTCTTTCAGGACCAGCAAAATGACCTTTGATTACGTCATCGCGCTCACCACGTGGTTACGTCAAAAAGGTCCTTTTGCAGGTCCTCAAAGAAGAACAAAGACGACGACGCCGGCTGTGCGATCAAGTGGATGAGGTGAGTTAATTTTGTTTTATTTTTCAACCCCTCAAGCCACATTTTAGTAAGCATTCTGCATTAACGCTACTTTCACACTTGCGGCAGAGAGATCCGGCAAGCAGTTCCGTCGCCGGAACTGCCTGCCGAATCAGTCAAAATGTATGCTAACTGATGGCATTAGTAAGACTGATTAGGATCATGATCAGTCTTAAAAATGCCTGATCAGTCGAAAAAATGCATTAAAATGCCGGATCAGTCTTTCCGGCGTCATCCAGCAAAACGGATCCGGTATTTATTTTTTTCACCTTTTTTTCAGTCTGCGCATGTGCAGAACGGAAGGACGGATCCGGCATTCCGGTATTCTGAATGCCGGATCCGGTACTAATACATTCCTATGGGAAAAAATGCCGGATCCGGCATTCAGGCAAGTCTTCAGTTTTTTTCGCCGGAGATAAAACCGTAGCATGCTACGGTTTTCTCTTTTGCCTGATCAGTCAAAACGACTGAACTGAAGACATCCTGAACGGATTACTCTCCATTCAGAATACATTATGATAAAACTGATCAGTTCTTTTCTGGTATAGAGCCCCTGTGACGGAACTCAGTGTCGGAAAATAAAAACGTGTGAAAGTACCCTAAGAATGCTATTATTTTCCTTTATAACCATGTGAGAAGGGAAAATATTACAGTAATTTGACTTTAATCAGTTTACTAACAATCTCCTAGCAACCATGCGTAAAAATACCATTGCATTCGAACTTGCTTGCAGATGCTATGCGATTTTTTCACGCAGCCCCATTCATTTCTATGGGGCCTGCGTTGCGTAAAAAAACTGCAGAATATAGAACATGCTGCGATTTTCACGCAACACACAAGTGATGAGTGAAAAATCACAGTTCATCTGCACAGCCCGATTGAAGTGAATGACTCCAGATTCAGTGCGGGTGCAACGCGTTCACCTAACAAATTGCACCCACATGGAATTCTCGCGAGTGTGAAAGGGGCCTAAAGCTTGTGCATTTCCCATTATCATTAAACGGTCAGCTTTAGGCTTCATTGATACCGCCATATAACAATTTCATGTGAGTGTCATATAGTGCTAAGGGATTAAAGCCTTTCCTAACCCTGCCCTTACCCAATTTTTGCCATAAAATACATGACAGGATGGTGAAGGAAACCTTACAACCATAACTGCCTCCAGGTATCCATTACCATTCCTAGACTTATCTGGGAAATAAAATTGCACATTTTTAGGTATTAAGGGAAGCCCAAAAAAATGCTAGAAATTCAGAATTCACATAAAACTTTTTTTTTTGCTAGAACTGGCATGAAATTCATGGTGTGATATGGCACAGGATAATCAGACCACCACCTCAAAGGGAAAACTGGTCCATATGAAATAAATGAAAAAGGCAGAAAAACATAAAAAAAAATAAAAAATACACCCCAACAACGGCCCTTATACAGTCCTGATCAAAAGTTTAAAACCACTTGAAAAATGGCAAAAAATCATATTTAGCATAGCTGGATCTTAACAAGGTTCCAAGTAGAGCTTCAACATGCAACAAGAAGAAATGGGAGGGAGACAAAACATTTGAGCATTCAATTTAATGAAAACAACGAATAAACTGAAACAGGCTGTTTTTCAGCTAATCAAAAGTTTAGGACCACACCTCCAAAAAAAAAACAAAAACTAAAAACGCCCCCAAAACAGAAATCCAACTTCCAAACATGAACTCAGTAATGAGTAGCTCCGCTGTTATTGTTTATTACTTCAAAAATTGGTTTCGGCATGCTTGATGCAAGCGTTTCTATGAGGTGAGTGGGAAAATTTCTCCAAGTGGTGAAGACGGCCGCACAAAGGCCATCTACTGTCTGGAACGGTTGTCCATTTTTGTAAACTTCCCTTGCCATCCATCCCCAAAGGTTCTTAATTGGATTTAGATCAGGGGAACACGCAGGATGGGCCAAAAGACTGATGTTATTCTCCTGGAAGAAGTCCCTTGTCCTGCGGGCATTGTGTACTGTAGCGTTGTCCTGTTGAAAAACCCAGTCGATACCACACAGACAAGGGCCCTCAGTCATGAGGAATGCTCTTGCAACATCTGGACATAGCCAGCGGCCGTTTGACGCCCCTGCACTTCCTGAAGCTACATTGTTCCACTAAAGGAAAAAGCACCCCAGAACATTATGGCGCCCCCTCTACTGTGGCACGTAGAAAACATCTCAGGTGGGATCTGCTTGTCATGCCAGTAACGGAAACCATCAAGGTTACATTTTTTCTCATCAGAGAATAAAACTTTCTTCCACCTTTGAATGTCCCATGTTTGGTGCTCTCTTGCAAAGTCCAAACGAGCAGTTCGGTGGAGTTCAAGGAGACGAGGTCTTTGAAGATGTTTTTTGTTTTTGAAGCCCTTCAGTCTCAGATGCTGTCTGATGGTTATGGGGCTGCAGTCAGCACCAGTAAGGGCCTTAAATTTGGGTCGAGGATCGTCCAGTGTCTTGACGGACAGCCAATTGGACCCTCCGGCTCAGTGCTGGTGAAATTTCTGTTGGGCCTTCCACTTGACTTTTTTTGTTCTATAACCCTCAGGATCATTTAAGAAATTCCAAATGACTGTCTTACTGTGTCCCACCTCAGCAGCGATGGCACGCTGTGAGAGACCCTGCTTATGCAGTTCAAGAACCCGACCACGTTCAAAAAGGGAGTTTTTTTGCCTTTGCCATCACAACGTGTGACTACCTGACAGAAAATGACAATGAATCCACATCTTTGCACAGATTTGGCCTTTTAAAAGGCATGTGGTCCTAAACTTTTGATCAGCTGAAAAACAGCCTGTTGCAGTGTATTCATTTTTTCATTAAATTGAATGCTCAAAAAAAAATGTTTTGTCTCACTCCCATTTCTTCTTGTTGCATGTTGAAGCTCTACTTAGAACCTTGTTAAGATCCAGCCATGTAAAATATGATTTTTTGCCATTTTTTAAGTGGTCTTAAACTTTTGATCAGGACTGTATACTACTAAAGCAAGACTGTGAGTAATTACTAAACAGCTTATATTTCAAGGATTGGCCTATGCCAGCACCTGGTGGTATGCCCAGGGATTATTTTTCATTTTGTAAGAGAATATGCCAAGCAGCGTATGTGGGCAGCCTTCACATTGTGCCATTCCAGTTTAACCCACATGATGTAAATACTTCTGGTACTAGTAACAGGTCATCAATTAGGCTACCTTCATACTAGCGTTTGAACACCACTGAAAGTCAATGGAGGACAGATCCGTTTTCTATTGTGCCAGAGAAAACAGATCCGTCCTCCAATGACTTACATTGTGTGCCAGGAAGGATCAGTTTGGCTCAGTTTTCATCAGACGGACACCAAAAGGCTGTGTCCGCCTCCAGAGCGGAATGGAGACGGAACGGGGGCAAACTGATGCATTCTGAGCGGATCCTTTTCCATTCAGAATGCATTAGGGCAAAACTGATCCGTTTTGGACCGCTTGTGAGAGCCCTGAACGGATCTCAGAAACCGAAAGCCAAAACGCCAGTGTGAAAGCAGCCTAAGCTGAAAAGAGAAGTACATCAGACATTCCAACATTACGCATATATCATGCAGATTCGTTGCCATCATTCTGGACTTTCCCAGATCAGTATTTTTCCTGCTGTCCCTTTTCCCCTGCTGCGAGTGCTCCAAGCTGCCCTGAAATCCCCATTCCAGACTGCTGTGCAAGCTCTCGAGTCCTCGCTCCATTCGATGCCCAACCTCAGCAGTGCAGATTGGGGATTTTAGGGCAGCTTTGAGCAGGGAATGGAGAGCAATGGGGGGAAAAAATTACCAATCTAGACTACTTATCTGCAGGACTAATAAATAAAAAGAAATATGAGGGGACACAGAAGTTGGGGACAATGTGGTTTTGTTTTAAATCTGTTGACAAGCGTAATACCTGCACATTCACATTGCGTTAAAAGGGGATCTGTCAGCAGATTTGCACCTATGAAACTGACCTGTTACATGTGCACTCGGCAGCTGAAGACATCTGTGTTGGTCCAGTGTTCACATGTGCCCGCATTGCTGAGAAAAATTATGGTTTGTTATATGCAAATGAGCCTCTAGGAGCAATGGAGGTGTTGCCGTTACACCTAGAGGCTCTGCTCTCTCTGCAACTGCCCCTCCCTCTGCACCTTGATTGACAGGACTGGGCAGGCATGATCACCTTTAGGGTCCAATTCACACGTCCGCAGTGTTTTGCAGATCCAAAAATTGAAGATCTGCAAAACACCGGGCCGGCACCCCAACAGAAATGCTTATTCTTGTCCGCAGCTGCGGACTGGAAATGCGGATACGGACAGCATACTGTGTACTGCCCGCATCTTTTCTGTCCCCATTGAAAATGAATCGGTCCGCACCCAAAGTGCGGATGTGTGAATGGACCCTTACACTGCATGTCTCATTTCAGCAAATGGCATTTATCATGTAGAGAAAGTTAATACTAGGCACTTACTAATGTATTGGGATTGTCTATATTGCCTCCTTTCTTTATTCATTTTTCCATCACATTATATACTGCTTGTGTCCACAGGTTTCGGCCACCGATGCAAAGCAGATACGAGGTGTTCGGGAAGGGAGCTGCTGTGCATCAGTGCCTATGTTCTCCCTCAAAGGCCGGCACTTTTTTCTATAGCATTCAAGCACGACCACCACGGATTTCAGGGCGGTCGTAATCCATGGAAATGGGCAGTGTATAATGTGATGGAAACATGAACCAAGCCAGCAAAGGAGGCAATATGGACAATCACAATACATTAGTAAGTGCCTTAAGACATGATAAATACCATTTGCTGACGTTTGACAACCCTTTAGTGGGCACTCTATAGTCATTTCTTCTCCAGTGACCTCAAAATCTTTACTAGCTTCTCGAACCAAGCAAGCAGCAGGACAGCACAATTTGGTTACCAACAAATAATCCCTTAGTACATTATGTGTCGTCAGCAAAGCTTAGAGTTCAGGATCTCATCCTTGAGGATAATCTAAGAAAAGCATTTGATAGGCAATAAGGACACTGGCTCCCTACAAAACTGCCCCTAGTGTGCCATGTGTGTTGGGGTCAAGTGCCTATATAGCAGCCACTGACTTCCCAGGGAGACACCCCGACTACACAACTGGTAGCTGCTTGTTTGGAAGGGATGCTCCAGAACGGTCAATCTATATGGCACATTCAGAAGGTCGGTAGGTAAACCTCTGTGGACTATCAGACACTTTATGGTATGGTCAGCCTATCTGGTATGTTCACAGAATAAAATATGAGATTGTATATACTACTCAACAGCTGGTGATATCCTGGTAAAAATCTAATAGAATGTTGCACGTTATGAATATATTTGATCATCTGTCGTTTTCTTCTCTTTTCATGGCTAAAGTCAGTCTTCTACTAGTTTCCAGTTGCTGGAATGCAATGGGTAATGGACGCTCAGACAACAGTTGGAGCCAAGGATACATTCAGGAGATTTGCACTGCTATACATCTATATAGATAAGAAATGGAACCCAATACATAGAAAAATGGAAAGATTCACAATAAAATGTTTTTAAGAGGTTTCCCATCTTTGTACTTGGATCCAGGAGCTCGTCTCCTGAGACCTAAGCTGCCAACATGAAGTAAAGGCGCTGTTTACATCACCAATATGGCTTCCATTCCACAACTTCTACTACTATGTTATTCTTGATGTCAAATTAAAGTTGTTATCTGGCTTTCGAACCGGCAACCTCTGCCCTGGACGTAAGAAAAAGCAGACTTGCCTGCCTGCGGTCCCGCCACTGCTTTGTTACCGTCCACTTCTGGTCCCCAAAGTATCAGGAAGCGGTTGGGTCCTGTGACCGCTGAAGTCACTCACAGACCTCAGCAGTCACATCGGCTTGAATGGTACCTAATAGTTGTACTGTTCAACCCGATGTAAGCGCTGAGGCCATGGTGGTCACGAGAGACTTTCTGGTCCCGCAGGGACCGGAAGCAGTTGGGAACAGAGCAGTGTTGGGACTATGTGCTGGGGAGTCTGCTTTATTTTTTATGTTCAGAGTCTGGATGATAGGGGTTGTCAGCTCCAAGGCTGGACAAACACTTTAATGGAAGTGTGTCACCAGGAAATAAGACCACTTACAATGTCTTGTAGGTAAAAGTACTTTTAATCCATAGGCAAATGTACAGAGGGCGGGCCTACGACATTCTGTGCACCCTTGCTCCTCCATCTTCATCTCATTCCTGACTGACAGGGCCAGGTTCCTGCATAGTATTCTTGCCTGGTCCTCTCAATCAAGGAGAAGGAGGGGCTGGCATTGGAAGTAGGAGGTGCCAGAGTGCATAGAGTGTCTTGGGTCCGCCCTCAGTGCGCTCATTTATAAAAGGATTAGAAGTACTATGTCTCCAGAATGAAGCAGTGGATCTCTAAGACATTCAGCTGGGCTAGCCCTACAAGGCATTGCACCTTGCCCGAATGTCCTGTTGAAAGGATCCTTTAAAAAATGGTAAAGTGATTAAAGTCTTATACACAATCTCTGTCTAGGGGCTCATGCACATGAACATTTTTTTTGAGGGTCCGTTCTATTCTTTTTGAATAGAACTGAGTAACTGAAATTACTCCGTGTGCATTCCATTTCCGTATGTCTGTTCTGCAAAAACGCATTACGGCCAAGAATAGGACTGTTCTATTAGGGGCCGGCTGTTCCGTTTCTGCAAAATACAGAATGCAGGCGGCTGGTATCTGTGTTATGCGGATCTGCAATTTACGGACCGCAAAACATCCAACTGTCTTGTGCATGAACCCTAAAGGAGACCAGCAAAATCCCAAAAGCAGCTATCGAGGATGACAGAACATAAAAAGCACAAAACATGAGTATTTGCAAAGTTACTTCATATATATATATATTGAAATAAAATATAAAATACCCACAGTCATGTTGGCACAAATGGTAAATGAATGTAACAATAAAAGCCACATTATTTTTGACATAAAAAAAACCCTCTATCATGATAAGGATAATGAGACGACAACAGATACAACCATGGTCATAGTTTACTCAATACTTGGCTCAATTGATTTTGAACCCCCTCCCCCCCTTGTAAAAAAAGACAAATTTATATCTGGTCTAGGCCACAGATAGATCACTGCCAAAATGTCATCTCCTTCTATATTCCAAGCCTCGCGATCCCTACATATCGTACAGATTTCACAGACACCAGTCAAACATAAAAACGCTATGGGTGCCTACCTAAAAGGAACCTGGTATCCTTGGAAATTTTAATTCAGACTTTACCTTTGAATATATTTTCTGATTTACCTGGAAAACACTTGCAGTCTGAATAGATGCCCCCCAAAACTTTAGCTGTAACCCAAGGAGTTCTACTTGGCAGAACATTTTGATTAATAAGAGCAGTTTCTATAATTCATCGAGAGAGCTTTCTAGAACTATGAGATACTTCATCTGAGTGGAAGCTGCACACCTAGAAATGAAGAAAACTTCAAACCAAGCAGGTGAAGGACTTTAGTTGGTTCTTTAAACAGAACGCATTAGAACGTGTGCATTGACCCTCCGGCCGTTCAGATTCGTGATAGAAGAGCGCCGATAGCTCTCCAAAGAGACTCTTACATTACATACACGGAGCTCAACTCATGTTTGAAGTAAATAAATGCATATATAATAAAAATCATCTTATTTAATACTGCCGCACTTTGCTATCCCAAGTGAGGACGCTGTCTTCTCCTCTTCCGTCGTTTCAGCCGAAGCCTTCAAGGACGTGGATGCTGGGAGGGCTAATCAGGAGGGTTTTAAATGATCATCTGGACATGGTCTACACAACACTGTACAGATACACGGTCAAGATTTACACTACATGCTCAGATACACGGCCCCGAATATACATCACAATGAGAGTCCCATGACTTGGCACAATTTCAGTCCTGAAAAGTTCTCCAGCCGGACAAGTGGAGAGTCCTGCTCCAGTCAGATGTGCTTGATGCTGTATTTCCCTTTCTGCAGCTGTGAAATGTACAATTTAGACTTGCTGCCATCTGGCCTCTTAAACCAAACCTCATCACTGTTAATCATGGTGATGACGGCACTAGAAGAGAAAAGAAAAGCACGGGCAGGTTACACGGGGTGGGATTTGGTGGTGGTGAATATCTAGTAGAGGTCACGTGTAAGCTTGACAGTCCTGACCAGGATCAATAACAGCGTGTACCACGTAGGAAATGTGCCATCGTACATCCAGCCTTACTGTTAATTAGCGGGTCATATCGATACCCCAGTCTACAACGGTTGTGCGCTTTTGACAACCCTTTTTGTTACTACAGTTCCCTGACAATTAGCGGATCACAGGTTGTACCTGCCCAATTCAGCTGCAGTGCCCGCAGTGGAGAAATGAAGCATGACAGGCAGCGATTAGAAAGGTCCACCTGTGTGATGTGCTGGGTCCTCCAGAGTAAGAGAAGTCCCAGGGGAGGCACTGCCTCTACTGATAGAACATGTTGCCACAGAGACAACTCCATCTGAAAGGGTCAGAATGACCTAAAAAATAAAAAAATGGGCATAGTCACCTGACCGATCCCTTGCCGCTCGTTTAATGACTCTTCCAAGTCCCTGCTACTCTCCATTTCCTTGTCCTTCCAGATCTAGCCAATAACAGGTGTATGCCGTACATGCCACTACTACTACTGTACAAGGTCTATCTATACAACATGGTATTTTGCACAGGCACCCACTTTGGGCATGTTCCAAACATCGAGAAAATGATAAATGTGCAAGATCAGTATTGAACCTGCAATCTGCACATTTCACAGTTTTTAGTTTCCAAACTGAGTGGACAGATCAACCAGATAGGGACATCTATTCTCTAACCGGTTTTAATTTTCTGATTGCAGATTTTCTTATTCTAAGTTTTGAACATGATTATAGGGGCAGCCATCTTGCCTGAGCTTTTCTTAACAGCATTAACATTTTAGAGATATGCTTTATAAGCAGCCACCATGGGCTATAGACATAATGGTCAGGAGAGGACCCCATTTGCATCTATGGGATAGTTTTCTAGGCACGCTCTGTGACCTGTGCAGAGAGGGAGCAGATAAGCTGGGATATCACCGATTGTGAATGGCGGATTCTGTGTTACCTATATACAGATGATATTACAGGCAGGATTAGAATGACAGATAAGTAGTTAAAGGGCTTGTCTCACCTCAGACTTTGGGCATATATCGCTAGAATATGTCCCACCTCTGGGACCTGCACCTATCTTTAGCACAGATCCTGCATGTGCATCCGCCCTCCATTCATTTCTATGGGAGGGCAGAAAATAGCCGAGCGAAATGAATGGGAAGCGCACTGCGCAAGCACGACCACCGCTCCATTCACTTCTATGGGGCTGACGGAAATAGCAGAGCCAGCACTCGGCTATTTTTGGCGCTCCCATAGGGAGCTGTGCACCCTCATTCACTTTGCAGGCTTTGTTCTAAAGATAGGAGTGGGTCTCAGAGGTAGAGTAGGGTAGTGATATGCAGTAAAGTGATCTGTGCTTACTATTATTAAGCCTAGTGGCCAGTGTGAAAACTGCAGGATTTTTTTTTTTTCTTCAATATAGATACTGACATTGAAAAGTCAAAATTACATTAGCAAAAATTATTTACGAATATATGCAACATAAAAAAAATTATTTAAACAATAGGTCCCTTTCTGATGAGACATTCCCTTTAAAACACAGGTCCATTCCTGATTATTACCTGGTTGGGTATTCGTCTTTCTTGTCGATGCAGATGGTCTGCCCTCGACCATACCACTCTCCATCGTAATGCAGACGACCGTCCTCTGACCTGGCGCTGTGCTGATGCTTTTCCATCTTTACTGTAACTGAGGGGGGCAAAAATAATACAAAAACACAAAACACAACAGTGATAGAACAAAAAGACTTCATATTACATACAAAGCGAAGAGAAAAAATAAATACAAAATATATAAAAATCAAGAAGGTGGTAGACAATAAAAAACAACCCATACTGACCAGCTGCAGAATGTTAACTATAATCTAGTTTAGTACTTTGGGTTTTAGAACATTACAACATGGACTCTTAAAATAGGTTTAAACTTTGACGCTCGCTGCCGACATGACACTCAACAAGAACAGCTCTCCTCTGGTGACAGCAGAACTTGCTGTTGGCACCACAAGCACTGTTCATATACTGCACGTGTGTGTATGAAGCCCAATACTGGCATGTGCTTGTTTCATCACGTGCCACATAGAAACTTCCCTGCTGTTGTGTTGTTCACTGCCTTCATAACGAACAATTTACGATAGTCCTGATCTACCATATCTATACTATTCTGGTGCAGGGAGTCTGCCAAATAGATACAGCCCTCCAGGCTTCCTCTTAGGGCCCATTTACACGCATTTTTCTGTCTGCATTCGTTCCGCAATTTTGCGGATCAGATGCAGACCTTTTCATTTCAATGTGACCACATGAGTTGTGGACAGCACACTAGCAGGTTCATAGGAACGCTCGTTAGCTATCATCTGCCAATGTAAAAGGTACCACTGATGAATGAGCGAAACGCTTATTTATCAGGTAATCGCATCTTTCATGAGGACACAAAAATCATTGTTTGCCAGTCTAATCATGCCATGCTGCTGGCAAATAATGATTCAGTCTATGGACGAGCGATGGCATTAGCGATCATTCCCCCCCATACTGTGGCTGATATCCCTGAATGTAAATGTGGCGATCAATGGGGAGCAGGCGATTGCTGGGAAGTAACGCTTCCCTTCCGACAATCGTCTGCTATACCTGTGTAATACAGCCCTAAGGCTCATTCTGCTCAGTACATGTATGGAGAGCAAAAAGAAGGGGCACCACACAGTGCAATCAATGCCCTGGAGGACCGTGTGAAAAGAGCGTATAGGGAACTGCTCACCTTAGTGAGGCTCAACTCTGTATCGGACATATATAAACCCTGGCTGCAGACCATATAGCAATGCCCACAAAATGATAGATAAAGAAAAAAGACAAAGTGCTGCCAGGGAAAAGAGATAATATGAACCTCTATCATGCTTGTTGTAACAGACAGCGCGGCGCGTTTCAGTGCAGAACATCTTCATCAGGCCTTACAAGCGAACAGTGACAAGACCGGGTTATATAGAAAAGATAAAGGTGCCAAAACAGGTTGCCCTCTAATTTCATTTGCATAAAAACCAAGACATGATTATTGATAAAGTCATAAAATCACAGATAAATCCATCTAAAAGATAAAATGCAGTAAACAAAACGAGTAAAAGTGGTCAAAAGCACAGCTCCATGAACTATACCACTTTCATGACCTATTCTGATGGCACCACTTACACCACTTTCTGATGACTCCTTTTGCCTTGTTTTTCTAGTGCCTACACCACAGAACATTGGGGGGATTTATCAGAGACCGATGCTTTATGTGTGGAGACCAACCATTCAGCTTCCAAACAGGATTCATGTTGCTGCAGTTTCAGAAACCTATTTGGTGTATTAGCAAGTATTTGTTTGATCGGGGTGATGGGAAAATCTGAGTTGTCCACCATGGAACAGTGCCAGGACACAGCATTAGATCAGCGGCTATTCACACTGAGCATGGCATTTTATTATACAGCATCTAGTGTTAATGGTGTGGTTTTTACTAGATTTCCACGACTTTCACAATTTTTACATATAATATAGACAATGTTGCTTACTGCATGTTACCTTTCAGTTGATTTTTATCTGTGATTCTATGGCATCAATCATTACTATTGCCATATCTTGGTTTCATTCTTGGGGCGTACTGACGCTTACAGTAGTGCCGCGGCCTTCTCAGAGCTTAGCCTAGGCCATGTGACATCAAGTTTAATCGGTCACATGACCTAGGAGCAGCTCAGCCTAGGCCATGTGACATCAAGTTTAAATCGGTCACATGACCTAGGAGCAGCTCAGCCAAGGCCATGTGACATCAAGTTTAAATCGGTCACATGACCTAGGAGCAGCTCAGCCTAGGCCATGTGACATCAAGTTTAAATCGGTCACATGACCTAGGAGCAGCTCAGCCTAGGCCATGTGACATCAAGTTTAAATCGGTCACATGACCTAGGAGCAGCTCAGCCTAGGCCATGTGACATCAAGTTTAAAATCGGTCACATGACCTAGGAGCAGCTCAGCCTAGGCCATGTGACATCAAGTTTAATCGGTCACATGACCTAGGAGCAGCTCAGCCTCATAGAAGCGAATGGAGGTGAGCTGCGATACCAGGCACAGCCGCTATACAACGTACGGCACTGTGCTTGTTGAGCTCTCAAACATTTGATCTATGGGGTTCCTGGGTGTCAAATCCCAACTGACCAGATACGGATGACCAATCCAGAGGATAGCTCATCAGTATAAAAGTCTTGGGAAAAACCCTAAAATCAGATTATGCTCTATACCGTATGCTAGTTTTAAGCATACAGGATACATGGCCAGAAGAACATGGCTGCTTGCTGCCAAAAACCACTGTGGCCCCTGTCCAAGCATTGCTGGTAGGACAGTCAAAATTAAATATACCAGAATTGGGTTCACACAGGATCCCAAAACCATTCTAGGTGGACAATTGCCTACATGAAACACATGAACTACTTCTTGCATAGGATTCCCCTGACCAACCCATAACACTGCAGCCGTCCACTACTATGGGCCGCTGGAAACACATCCATAACAAGTGCCATTCACTGACTGTCAGCGTCTGTACCATGTAGTGTAGCAATCTACTTACCAGATGGGGGGTCAGTCCTTTGCATATCAGGTGCTGCATGCCTGGATGCACTGTGAGGCAATATGTCCCCTGTGGTAAACGTTACATTGTTTCATTACATAATGGTCTTATTTCAGGAAAAATTAGTGTTTTCCTTAGCATTCAGCAATAGATATGCTTGTCTGAAAATTAAAATATACGTTATAAACTAACCAACTCTCGCTTCACAACTTACCTTCTGGTTTTACACGGTGAGGACCCAACGTCGCCATGGCCTGATACAGGAACAAATAAAAAGATTTGTTTTACAAAATATAAAAACACAGCATCGATAAATGTGCAGGAATCGGCTGGAGCAGTAATAAAACTAGTAACTTTGGGATATAAAAAAAAGCATTTTCCACTTCTCCTACTGTAGGCAGCGATGCAAACTGTGGAGATGTGCGGGCTCATGCAATTATATGGACTGTACGGCTATGTTCACACAGTGAGGATTTGTGCTAGGCAAAACAACCATAGATTGAGGATATTCCATGGCAGAAAATCTGCAAATGAAAGTCAGATATTCGCCGCGGCATGCAGATCTGAATATGGATCAAGTCTACTGTTCAACGTAGCAAATCCACAGCAGAATAGTTTCAGATGCTGTCAGGATTGAGGTGCGGAAATGGTGCTTAAATCCTGACAGAATCCACAACATGTGAACGATCTAGGGGGGGATATTGGACAATGTGTCCGTTTTGTGGTCAAAAAAAAAAAAAAAAAGTCTGCAACTACCACATTTAGTTAAAATTGTGGCATTTCGAGATCTTCGCCACTTTTCACAGTGGTCTATGTTTAACCCTTTCACGACCGCAATCTGTATATATACGTGATAGCTGCACATACCCCGTGCAGCTACCACGTATATAAACGTTCTGGCAGCTCTTTAATCCAAGCGCTGCAAAGCGCTTGGATTAAAGCTTCTGCCCCTGCCCTGTATGCTGTCACGGACAGCATACAGTGCAGTAATGCCGGCAAGGGACCAATCGGAGTGGCCCCTTGCCGGCAATCGATCCGATTGGTTAGTCTGTGCAGACTAACCAATCGGATCGCGGCAGTGAAAAAATGCCGGTTTCAGGCTCTGATCTGCGCTCTGCAGATCAGAGCCTGAAAGCCGATAGTGTTCCTCATGCCCCCCGATCCTCCAAGCCTTTGGTGCCCCTCTGTGGTCCCCCCCTACCCCGATCTGTGCCTCGCTGATCTGTTCCCAGCCGGCGCTCATGTGCTTCCTCCTGCCCTGATTGGCATGCGGTCCGCCCCCTCCCCGCCCCCTGCATTAATTTTCTGGCCGCCCCTCCTGCCCCAGCCTCCCTCAATATTGTCCCTACCCCCCGATTCCCCATTCTGTGTGTGTGATGGCGGCGGCTCCATTCCTGAGCCGCCGCCATCAGCAGAGTGTCAGCTCTATGCTGACACTCTCCTGTAACCCAATAGATGCTGCGGTTGCGGCATCCATCGGGTTAACAGAGGGAGGGGGCTCCCTCTCTCCACCATCGGGGCTGCAGCGCTGTGATCGCAGCGCCCGATGGTTGCCATGGCAACCGGACGCTTTGCAAAAGCGTCCGGTTGCCATGGCAAAGGTGTCCAGTGCTGCCACCTACAGGCAGTCTGGAAGTATTATACTTTGCAATGCAAGAGCATTGCAAAGTATAGTACAACTATCAGCCCCACTGGATCTTCAAGATCCAAGAGGGAACTGATAAAAAAAAAGTGAAAATAATAAAAGTAAAAATAAATCAATAAATAAATTAAAATGTAAATAAAAAAAAAAGACTGCCTTTTCCTATAAAAAAATGAAAAAATAAAATAAAATACACATATTAGGTGTCACCGCGTCCGTAACGACCGTCTCTATAAATATATCACGTGATGGACCCCGTCCGATAAACACCATAAAAATAAAATAAAAAAAACAGTGCCAAAAAAGCTATTTTTGTCACCTTACATCACAAAAAGTGCAACAGCAAGCGATCAAAAAGGCTTATGACCCCCAAAATAGTACCAATCAAACCGTCACTTCGTCCCGCAAAAAATGATACCCTATTTAAGACAATCGCCCAAAAAATAAAAAAGCTATGGCTCTCAGACTATAGAGACACTAAAACATCATTTTTTTGGTTTCAGAAATACTATTATTGTGTAAAACTTAAATAAATAAGAAAAAGTATACATATTAGGTATTGCCACGTCCGTAACGATCTTCTCTATAAAACAATCACATGACCTAACTCCTCAGATGAACTCTGTAAAAATAAATAAATGAAAACTGTTCCAAAACAGCCAATTTTTGGGTCACCTTGCCCTATAAAGTGTAATAATGAATGATCAAAAAATCCTATGTACCCAAAAATGGTACCAATAAAAACCTCAACACTTTCTGCAAAAAACGAGCCCCTGCACAAGACGATCGGCAGAAAAATAAAAAACATATGGCGTTCAGAAAACCAATCCAGCACAATCTGCCTACCAAAAACCGTATGGCATTCCTTTCCTTCTTCGCCCTGCCGTGTGCCCGTACAGCAGTTTACGACCACATGTGGGGTGTTTCTGTAAACCGCGGAATCAGGGTAATAAATATTGAGTTTTGTTTGGCTGTTAACTCTCAATGTGTTAAAGAAAAAAAATATATAAAATGGAAAATCTGCCAAAAAAGTGAAATTTTTAAATTTCATCTCCATTTTCCCTTAATTCTTGTGGAACGCCTAAAGGGTTAACAAAGTTTGTAAAATCAGTTTTGAGTAACTTGAGGGGTGTAGTTTCTACAATGGGGTCATTTATGGGGGTTTCCACTATGTAAGCCCCACAAAGTGACTTCAGACCTGAACTAGTCCTTAAAAAGTGGGTTTTGGAAATTTTCTTAAAAATTGTAAGAATTGCTTCTAAACTTCTAAGTCTTCTAACGCCCTAAAAAAATAAAATGACATTTCCAAAATGATGCCAACATAAAGTAGACATATGGGGAATGTTAAGTAATAAATATTTTATTAGGTATCACTTTCTGTTTTAGACGCAGAGAAATTGAAATTTGGAAAATTGTGAATTTTTCCTAATTTTTGGTAAATTTGGGATTTTTTCATAAATAAAGGTGAAATATATTGACTCAAATATATGACTATCATGAAGTACAATGTGTCACGAGAAAACAATCTCAGAATGGCGTGGATAAGTAAAAGTGTTCCAAAGCTATTACCACATAAAGTGACGCATGTCAGATTTGAAAATTTTGACCTGGACACTGGGGCATCAATGACCCTTGGTCATGAAAGGGTTAAGAGCTAAAAGTGAGATTAGACCTGGATTATGGCTCATTTACTGTGTGCAACTTTTGCAAAAGTTGCTACCCCCAGTGTACTTTTACCCCTACGGGCTATAAAAGTCCAGCCCAGCAAAGAAACTCCCCAGATGGGGATGGCACTGTTAATGGGGGATCTGGGGATGGCACTGTTAATGGGGTGGAGGATCTGTGGATGGCATCCACAGACCCCCCATCCTATAACAGTGCCATCCACAGACCCCCCCCCATCCTATAACAGTGCCATCCACAGACCCCACCACCCCATAACAGTGCCATCCACAGACCCCCCCCCCCACCCCATAACAGTGCCATCCACAGACCCCCCCCCACCCCATAACAGTGCCATCCACAGACCCCCCCCCCACCCCTTAACAGTGCCATCCACAGACCCCCCCCCACCCCTTAACAGTGCCATCCACAGACCCCCCCCCCCCACCCCTTAACAGTGCCATCCACAGACCCCCCCCCCCCACCCCTTAACAGTGCCATCCACAGACCCCCCCCCCCACCCCTTAACAGTGCCATCCACAGACCCCCCCCCCCCACCCCTTAACAGTGCCATCCACAGACCCCCCAACCCCTTAACAGTGCCATCCACAGACCCCCCAACCCCTTAACAGTGCCATCCACAGACCCCCCAACCCCTTAACAGACCCATCCACAGACCCCCCCCCTCCCTCACTCCACAACAGTGCCATCCACAGACCCCCCCCCCCCCCCACCCCTTAACAGTGTCATCCACAGACCCCCCATTGCCGCTCCAGTACAGTTATAAAATGTGTAATTCAATTAATAGTGATTCATGCTGCCCCCTCTGTAGTATAACATTCAATATATCCTA
This sequence comes from Bufo gargarizans, assembly GCF_014858855.1. NCBI lineage: Eukaryota > Metazoa > Chordata > Amphibia > Anura > Bufonidae > Bufo > Bufo gargarizans. The sequence continues at coordinate 50,709,467 of NC_058090.1, forward strand.
CTCACAGGGCTACTGTTATATCGTAATGCAGACTGACTGACGTCACATGCCTGCTTCATTCATAATGAAGACGCTCGTCTGCCCGGCCGGACTGCATTACGATATAACAGTAGCCCTGTGAGTAGGATATATTGAATGTTATACTACAGAGGGGGCAGCATGAATCATTAACTGAATTACACATTTTATAACTGTACTGGAGCGGCGGGGCCGGAGCACAGTGAACGCACCAAACAAAGTAGCGTAACAAAGTAGCAGGTACAAACTAATTTTACCTATATGGAAACACGTAGTTTTATGACAGCTGCTTTCGGAAAAACGGGGAACAAACAATGGCTGCTACAACCCACCTGGATACATGGCACTTACGCAGACTCCCAATTATCAAATTGACTCTACCTCTAGTGGTAACTGCGCTGATTGACGAAAGACCCAACAGCAGGGATCAGCAACCTCCGGCACTCCAGCTGTGGTAAAACTACAGCTCCCAGCATGCTTCATTCACTTTCATGGGAGTCCCGACAACAACTAAGTGTGCATGCTGGGAGTTGTAGTTTCATCACAGCTGGAGTGCAGGAGGTTGCCGATCCTTGCCCTACAGGGAAATTTCCTGGTGGGCTGTCCGAGCCCTCCTCTTGGCCACCAGCCAGGTACTTAATGATCTGACACTCTCAGCACTTATTAAAGGGGTTCTCTGGGCTTTGAATATTGATGACCTACAGTAGCTTCAGAATAGGTCATGAATATCAGATCGGCAGTCCGACACCCCCGCCGATCAGCTGTATGAAGGGAAGGCGCATGCCGTCTCCCTCCTCTCTTCCTGCTCGCCATAGACATAGCAGCAGCGAGCAGGAAGAGAGATAGGAGACTGCATGCACACGCCTTCCCTTCATACAGCTGATCGACGAGATGCTGGACGTCAGACCCACGCTGATCTGATATTGATGACCTATCCTAAGGATAGGTCATCAGTATTAAAAGCCCGGAGCACCCCTTTAACCGCCTCCGGACCGCCTAACGCAGGATCGCGTTCCGGAGGCGGCTCACTCAGGCACAGTCACGCATCTACGCGTCCTATCGATAGATTTCCTGTGAACACGCGCACACAGGCGCGTGCGTTCACAGGAACTGCAGGTAAGCGAGTGGATCTCCAGCCTGCCAGCGGCGATCGTTCGCTGGCAGGCTGTAGATGCGATTTTTTTTTAACCCCTAACAGGTATATTAGACGCTGTTTTGATAAAAGCGTCTAATATACCTGCTACCTGGTCCTCTGGTGGTCCCTTTTGCTTGGATCGACCACCAGAGGACACAGGTAGCTCAGTAAATAGCACCAATCACCACACCACACTACACTCCCCCTGTCACTTATTAACCCCTTATTAACCCCTGATCACCCCATATAGACTCCCTGATCACCCCCCTGTCATTGATCACCCCCCTGTAAGGCTCCATTCAGACGTCCGTATGTGTTTTACGGATCCGCGGATCGGATCTAAAAAATGTTATTTTTTCGCAAAATTTTTGGTAAATTTTGATTAACAAAAAAAAGTTATATGTCAGCAGCAATGAAATACCACCAAATGAAAGCTCTATTAGTGAGAAGAAAAGGAGGTAAAATTCATTTGGGTGGTAAGTTGCATGACCGAGAAATAAACTGTGAAAGTAGTGAAGTGCAGAATTGTAAAAAGTGGTCTGGTCATTAAGGGGGTTAAAGCTAGGGGAGCTGAGGTGGTTAATGTACTGCAAGAGTATCAGGTTGTTATGCACCTGGCCAGCAGTAGCCATGTGCCCACCTGTCCTCAGTATGGTGATAGGGCAGTATTTTACACTGCACTGTGGTACTTGGTTCTGCTGGGGCGGTATTTTGTGATTCACTACAGTGCTGCAGGCAGCGCCGACTTCTGTTGTCTCTGCCTTCTGTCAATTTGAGCTCTCCTTCAACTTGGGCCCACTTTTAGTTATTTTCCGGGGAGGCTTTACGTTCCACCCCTGGTTACCACCTATTCTCATAATACTGCAGAATTGGGTAATTATGCCATTCTGGAGTCTGGGAAAGCTGGGTGACTATCCTTAGGACTCTTTCACGCAAGCAATATAGATTGTGTCAGGGTCTGTTCAGAGAAAAACTGATGGTTTTGCACGCAAATTAACCACCTCCGGACTGCCTAACGGAGATCTGCGGTCCGGAGGTGGCAGCTCTGCGCAGAGTCACGCATATATGCGTCATCTCGCGAGAGCCGCGATTTCCTGTGAACGCGCGAACACAGGCGCGCGCGGTCACAGGAACGGAAGGTAAGCGAGTGGATCTCCAGCCTGCCAGCGGCGATCGCTCGCTGGCAGGAGATGTGATTTTTTTAACCCCTAACAGGTATATTAGACGCTGTTTTGATAACAGCGTATAATATACCTGCTACCTGGTCCTCTGGTGGTCCCTTTTGTTTGGATCGACCATCAATGACAGGGGGGTGATCACCCATATAGACTCCCTGATCACACCCCTGTCATTGATCACCCCCCTGAAAGGCTCTATTCAGACGTCCGTATGCGTTTTGCGGATCCGATCCATGTATCCGTGGATCCGTAAAAAAATCATACGGACGTCTGAATGGAGCCTTACAGGGGGGTGATCAATGACAGGGGGGTGATTACCCCATATAGACTCCCTGATCACCCCCCTGTCATTGATCACCCCCTGTAAGGCTCCATTCAGACATTTTACTAAGTCTCATATTCCACTAACTTGTGTCAAAAAATAAAATCTCACATGAACTCGCCATACCCCTCACGGAATCCAAATGCGTAAATTTTTTTAGACATTTATATTCCAGACTTCTTCTCACGCTTTAGGGCCCCTAAAATGCCAGGGCAGTATAAATACCCCACATGTGACCCCATTTCGGATAGAAGACACCCCAAGGTATTCCGTGAGGGGCATATTGAGTCCATGAAAGATTGAAATTTTGGTCCCAAGTTAGCGGAAAGGGAGACTTTGTGAGAAAATACAAAAAAAAAAACAATTTCCGCTAACTTGTGCCAAAAAAAAAAAAAATTCTAGGAACTCGCCATGCCCCTCACGGAATACCTTGGGTGTCTTCTTTCCAAAATGGGGTCACATGTGGGGTATTTATACTGCTCTGGCATGTTAGGGGCCCGAAAGCGTGAGAAGAAGTCTGGGATCCAAATGTCTAAAAATGCCCTCCTAAAAGGAATTTGGGCCGCTTTGTGCATCTAGGCTGCAAAAAAGTGTCACACATGTGGTATCGCCGTACTCAGGAGAAGTTGGGGAATGTGTTTTGGGGTGTCATTTTACATATACCCATGCTGGGTGAGATAAATATCTTGGTCAAATGCCAACTTTGTATAAAAAAATGGGAAAAGTTGTCTTTTGCCAAGATATTTCTCTCACCCAGCATGGGTATATGTAAAATGACACCCCAAAACACATTCCCCAACTTCTCCTGAGTACGGCGATACCACATGTGTGACACTTTTTTGCAGCCTAGGTGGGCAAAGGGGCACACATTCCAAAGGGCACCTTTCGGATTTCACCGGTCATTTTTTTTTACAGATTTTGATTGCAAAGTACTCACACATCTGGGCCCCTAGAATGCCAGGGCAGTATAACTACCCCACAAGTGACCCCATTTTGGAAAGAAGACACCCCAAGGTATTTTGTGATGGGCATAGTGAGTTCATGGAAGTTTTTATTTTTTTGTCACAAGTTAGTGGAATATGAGACTTTGTAAGAAAAAAATAAATAAATAAAATCATCATTTTCCGCTAATTTGTGACCAAAAATAAAAAGTTCTATGAACTCACTATGCCCATCAGTGAATACCTTAGAGCAGTGATGGCGAACCTATGGCACGGGTGCCAGAGGCGGCACTCAGAGCCCTCTCTGTGGGCACCCGCACCCTGAAAAAAGTCTATTGTGTACCAATATGCCTTAGACTTTTCCTGCCATTCATCAGTGCAGGGCGCACTACGAACAACGCAGGCAGCACACTGAATGTAGGCAGGTTGTTATAGCCAAATGATAAAGTACATTGAAGATATACTATATTGGACTCTGGTATTCAGGGTAAATTGCCATGTCGGCACTTTGCGATAAATAAGTGGGTTCTGGGTTGCAGTTTGGGCACTCGGTCTCTAAAAGGTCCCCCATCACTGCCTTAGGGTGTCTACTTTCTGAAATGGGGTCATTTGTGGGGTGTTTGTACTGTCTGGGCATTGTAGAACCTCAGGAAACATGACCGGTGCTCAGAAAGTCAGAGCTGCTTCAAAAAGAGGAAATTCACATTTTTGTACCATAGTTTGTAAATGCTATAACTTTTACCCAAACCATTTTTTTTTTAATCAAAGACATGTAGAACAATAAATTTAGTTAAAAATTTATATATGGATGTCATTTTTTTTGCAAAATTTTACAACTGAAAGTGAAAAATGTCTTTTTTTTTCAAAAAAAATCGTTAAATTTCGATTAATAAAAAAAGTAAAAATGTCAGCAGCAATGAAATACCACCAAATGAAAGCTCTATTAGTGAGAAGAAAAGGAGGTAAAATTAATTTGGGTGGTAAGTTGCATGACCGAGCAATAAACGGTGAAAGTAGTGTAGTGCAGAAGTGTAAAAAGTGGCCTGGTCATTAAAGGGGGATTCAGCTAGCGGGGTTGAAGTGGTTAAGTCAGTTTTTTGTGCAATTGCGTTGTGTGTGTTCTTCTTTTCCCGTCCGATTTCATGCGTGTGAAGAAAAACTGAAAAATAACCTACATCTCCAGCAACCATCAGTGAAAAATGCATTGCATCTGGAGGTCTTCTGTTTTTCACGCAAGCCCCATTCACTTCTTTGGAGCCAGGGCTGCCTGAAAAACGCTCATGCTGTGATTTTTCCTGAACACAAAGATGGTGTAAAAAACAAAATTTTGGTACACAGAACCGTTGAAATGAATAGGTCGGGATGATATGCATTCACAACACATATCCGGATGGAAAACTCGCTTGTTGAAAGAGGCCTTACAGTACCTGTATTCCAAAAAGACGTAAAAGAAGTATGGGTTCACAAATCTCTACAGATGGATCAGTAATCACGTAAGAGTCAAGGTCCTACAAGATGATGCAGCAAACTAATCCAAATGGATCAAAATAGAGTACCGTAAGTTTGCTGCAACTCGCTAGGGATGGTAGACATTCTTGGCTTAGATTTGGCATACTTTACACCAATATAGCGCACAGATTTTACACAGTGTTTAAATACTTTTTTTTGCTGCAGGTGTAAAGTGTGTCTAAAACAAAGTAAATTTGGCAAATGCCATGCAACCCATTATCTTGGTGCACCTGTAAATTCACATTCAATGAGTGAGAATGCTGTATTTTGGCAGAAACCCTCACCTTTCTAATAGTCGTCCAGTCTTCAAGGATATCCAGGTCTTGTAGCATGTAAACAATATATGGTCGTGAGTATGTTAAGGATCCTTGTAATCTGTAGGAGACATGTTCCAATACGTACGATCATCTAAACGTTGTTACTACTGTGGAAAGCAATAACTGACCTTCAAGAAAACAGGAAAAAGATGTGTGTGGGCATACGAGCCAACAACAAGCTGAAGGACCCACCGCCTACACTGCTGGCAAAAATGACTGTACTGCCTCAAAGAGCACAGCCAATAATAAATACAACATCATTAATTACAAACATTATGGATATTAGAAACGGAGTGAAGGAGGGCGGAATTACATCACAAATTCACATAATAAGGATCATACCCAGGCACACACATCTTGAAATGGTCTGTGCCTTTATACAAGAGATGTCCTTACCAACTTTGTAAAGACCCTGGTTTTTACCTCCAAGAGAGTTATACCATTTGGGTTTCAGATAATATGAGTCTGTGGTGCCATACACCAATGCCCAAACATAGTAAATCATACAAGTTCTAGCTACTTAGTAGTGCCAGTCAATTAAAACCCACCCCTACTGTAATGTCTTTAACTGTTCCCCTGCCAAGAAAGTATGATATAACTGTGTAGCAGCTAGAGATATCAGCCAAGACTTGTCTTAAAAGTTGACAATCTAGGTTTTAAAACAAGACCAAGATTTTGTCAAGCACCACAATACATTGTGGGCCAGATTTATCATTACTCTGACAGCTCACTCCACTTTCACATATGGTTAAAGTCGGTTTTAGCAAAGTCAGATTTATGATCGGCCCTTTAAGACTGTAATAAATGTGGTTTGACGGTAGCAGTTTATCTGTCAGTAAGCAGCTTTACAAAAGTCGCAGGTTTTTATGAAAAAGTCGCAGGTTTTTATGAAAAAGTCGCATATTCTATTAAAAAGTCTCATAAGATAAGCATGGTCCTCACTGGAGTGAAATTGCGACTTTTTTGTAGTACAGGGGTACGCAAGTACTTTTTGTAAAGGTCTACATACCCGAGTCTATTGTAGGACGAAGGTCTGAGCTGCAAAACAAAAACAAAAACAAAAAAATACAATAATCCACAGCTCCAAACCCACCTAATCTCCTTTCTACCGACCAGACAGCAAGAATGTCCTTTCAGTGCCCCCTGACAAGAATGATGCCCCTTTAAAGCCCCTCGGACAGTACAATATCCCTTTAGTGCGCCAGAGTATGATACCCCTAAGTGGCCCTGACACGTAGAAATGCCCTCTGCGGCCCCCCCCTCCAGGGTAGAAATGCCCTCTGCGCCCCCCCCCCTCCAGGGTAGAAATGCCCTCTGCGCCCCCCCCCTCCAGGGTAGAAATGCCCTCTGCGGCCCCCCCCCCCTACCCTCCAGGGTAGAAATGCCCTCTGCGGCCCCCCCCCCCTCCAGGGTAGAAATGCCCTCTGCGGCCCTCCCCCCTACCCTCCAGGGTAGAAATGCCCTCTGCGGCCCCCCCCCCCTCCAGGGTAGAAATGCCCTCTGCGGCCCCCCCCCCCCTCCAGGGTAGAAATGCCCTCTGCGGCCCCCCCCCTACCCTCCAGGGTAGAAATGCCCTCTGCGGCCCCCCCCCCCCCCCTCCAGGGTAGAAATGCCCTCTGCGGCCCTCCCCCCTACCCTCCAGGGTAGAAATGCCCTCTGCGGCCCTCCCCCCCCCCCCCCTCCAGGGTAGAAATGCCCTCTGCGGCCCCCCCCCCCCCTCCAGGGTAGAAATGCCCTCTGCGCCCCCCCCCCCCCTCCAGGGTAGAAATGCCCTCTGCGGGCCCCCCCCCCCCTCCAGGGTAGAAATGCCCTCTGCGGCCCCCCCCTCCAGGGTAGAAATGCCCTCTGCGGCCCCCCCTCCAGGGTAGAAATGCCCTCTGCGGCCCCCCCTCCAGGGTAGAAATGCCCTCTGCGTTAAAAAACAAACAAAAAAAAACACAGTAACTACTCACCTTGTCCCATTCCTGAAGCTCACAGTCTTCTCTCACCTGCAGACACAGATCGCTCTGCAGCACTGTGTTGGTGGTGCTTATGCAGATTTCCAGGCTGCAAGCTCCATCCACACAGGCTGGCAGCACACCATTATGTGCGCCGCCGGCCTAAAGGAGGGGAGGAGCGCATGGATCGGGTATTTATTTCACATTTTTAAAGGTCGGCACATGCGCAGACTGGAATACCGGATCCGTCAATGTGGCAATTTGAATGCCGGATCCGGCACTAATACATTCCTATGGAAAAAAAAAATGCCAATGAGATTGCTGAATTAATCCATCTGGCAAAGTTATTTTTTGATGCTGCATGGCCCTTTTCCCCTGAAAAACAACAAACGTTGAGGAATACTTCCTCCAGTCTTTAGTCCTGGACCAATACTGTGTTAAACACCTTCTAACGTCAAGACAATGATCAGCCTTTTCTTCTTCAGTAGATGATATAAGGTTGAAAGGATGGATCAGGTTAAATGAACCCCATCTTCTAGTATGGTTGTATAGGAAGGATTGATGGAAATCACTAATCCTATGGGAAAGATATACATTTTATGGAAATCTCCTTAAATAGGCTCAAAGGGATGTTTTATTAAGGCGTTTAGGACCAAAATCATTATATTAATCAAATATTAAGAGAAGGGGGGGGGGCGAAGCTAAGCAGAGCATGTGAGCGGCAGCACGGCGGCCGAGCTCCTCTGCCCTCTGCACCATACGGGACAAACATCCTGAAACCCACACGGAACCGGAGATAAAAGCCTCTGATCGGTTCATTAATATACTGCTGACCCCTGGACTGCACCAGAGCAGGCTTCCTGCAACCATGAAAGTGAAAAAGGACGGGAAAGTGGTGGAGAGGGAGATCCAAGATGGCGCTGGCTCGGCAACTCCAGGCCGACAGTGCTGGACAGCAGAGGCGCAACGGGACGCGGCGGCCAGGCTGGAGAAGTTTGCCAGGTCCTCTTCAGTGGCGGTGAGCAAATGGACTTTGATCCTGAAATGGAGGAGCCGTTTGGGGAGCATATCGTCCACAATAATAGATTCTCTCCATAGTGCCCTGATGCTGACGCAAACACTATGGGGGCTACAGAGTCTGATATGGATGAACCTACTCTGAAAGAGGTGACGCTGGGAATAACTAACTGTGCCAAGTCACTTACTACTCTTACTAAACAAGTAGGATCCATGAAAGAAGACGTTACCATTGTCCGCCACGATTTGAGAAAATTTGCAGAATGCACCACAGCCTTGGAAGGCAGAATGGGTGCGGTAGAGGATATCTTGCCCCCCCTGAAAAGAGATATGAGAGAGTACGCCAGGCGGGTGGATGTCATTGCTGCCAAACAGGACGACCTGGAAAACCGGGCCCGCCGAAACATTAGAATGGTTGGCATACCTGAGAAGGCTGAAGGGAATCAGCTGGCAGAATTCTTTGAAACCTGGCTTAAAAAAAAAATTGGCGTGGAGGTGCTGACGCAGTTTTTTGCTGTAGAACGAGCTCATAAGAGTTCCTACCTGACCGTTACCACCGGGGGCGCCTCCGAGACCCATACTGGTGAAATTACTGCACTACAGAGATCGAGACATTATTTTGAGAAAAGCCAGAGAGCTGACGGATCTTACGATTGATGGAAATAAGGTGTCACTATATCCAGACTTCTCTCAGGAAGTGCAAAAAAGAAGAGCGAAATTCCTGGACATAAAGAAACGTCTAAGGTCCCTGAATGTTGCGTATTCCATGATATACCCTGCCAAGTTGCGGATAGTGGCCTTGGGGACTTTGACTTTCCACAACAACCCAGAGGAAGCAAGGAAGTGGCTGGACTGTCATGAGAGACAGCTGGCGGCAGATAGAAATTGATGGCCGTAAGATGCGGTGATAATCTACACAACCATCATTGAGGGCGTGTGGTGTGTCAGTCGGTATGTGCGACAATATGGCTGGTGAGATTATTAGTGGTTTATAATGTACAGAGTAGAATGGCTCCTAAAACCTATTAATGGAGGGGACATCTCGCATTGGGTTCAATACTTTCTGTTCTAGAGGTGCAGGTGGTGTGGGTGTATGTCGCATACTTTGTGTATTTGCTAAGTGCAACGTAAATTGTTCTGTTATTTCCTACAGATATATGTTGCTGATACCGCCCTAGGCTAACTACTGGTGCTTGGCCTTGACGGCGGGTGCCAATTGGATCCCACGGGCCTGGTAACTCGGGTGTTATTGGTGGGACCCCGCTGTTGAGGCTAGAGCGCCTTTTTGGGTTCTATTTGTTTGCTTAGTTTAATGAAAAGGGGAGGGGGGCGGTTCCCATTCTTGCTAGTTAGAGTCTGTAAATTGTGACCATGATTTATCAAAGTTCCATAGTTAGAGTCCTAGAGCATGATGTGAGGAATATGTTGTGCCCTTTAACAGTAGACTCCCTGGGTCTCACCCGCTTCAATGTGCCGATGAATAAACTATCATCATGGCAGGGATAGTTCACTTCCTCAGCTGGAATACCAGAGGGGTGAAGGAATGTAATAAAAGGAGGGCTATTCTAGATAGTGTCAAACAGCACCACCCTGTGATATGCTGCATCGAGGAAACGCAATTACTGGAGGATCAAACAAAGCTGCTGAGTCCACATTGGGCTGGACACTGCCATCATGCTACATACTCTACATATGCGAGAGGCGTAAGCATTTTAGTACACAAATCCATCGCTTTTACTTGCATCTCACATAGGATAGATAGGGAAGGAAGATATATTTGCCTGCACTGCATGCTGTATACTATCCCGTGTATAATAGGGGTTTACATCCCACCGCCTTACTATCTGCAGGTGCTTAAATCTATTCCGATTTATTTGGTGGACGTGCCGGATGTTCCAGTCATAGTTATGGGAGACTTGAACAGTATTGTTAACCCTGCACTGGATAAGATGTGAGGGGGCTCTCACTCTCCTGGGTGTGACCTCACTCCATTTGGAAAGCTTCTGCGGGAATCCCTTCTGTTGGATTTCTGGCGGTTGAAAGATCCATTGATGAAACAGTATTCGTGTGTCTCCTCTACCCATGACTCTTTATCAAGGATTGACCTCATATTGGGGAATGCTGGTATGGGGCGCTTTCTCCGGGATATCCAATACTTACCACGTAGACTCTTGGACCACTCTCCGGTTCTGGCGATCGCTGACTTTCAGCCCACCAGGATACGGAGAAACCTGGTCTGGAAGTTTAACCCGCACTGGCTGTATGTATTACTGGATCTGGGGGGAATAGGTGACAAACTGAAGGAATATTTTGACATCAATCTCCCATCGGCATCTAAACTTGTGGTGTGGGAGGCCATGAAGGCCTATTTGAGGGGGCTGTTAATAGTGGACATTAATGCAAAAAAAATAAAAATGGACTACCACGGTGGGGCTCTTGGAGGCACCGCATGTCCCTGCTCCAACGGCGAACACTGAGACAAGGTGGAAGGAGGCGCAGGAAAAATTTAATGACAAATTGTTGCAAAGTGCAAAGAATAAGATTCTTCCAAAAGCAGTCCCATTATGAGGAGGGCGAAAAAGCAGGGAGGCTGTTGGCCTTAATTTCCAGAGCTCAACAGCAGACATCATATATAGCGGCGCGCAGGGATTCAGAGGGAGTAATAAGAGATGATCCTGACATGATAGTTCATATTATGCAGTCCTTCTATTCCTCGCTGTACAAGTCCAACAGCTTCAGAGGAGGAAATTCAGAAGTTTTTAAAGCAGCTGCCGATGCGTACCCTTTCGGGGGAACAGAGAGATATGTTAGATGCCCCAGTAACCCTTAAAGGAGTTGGAGGAGGCTTTAGGATCCATGTCTAATATTGAGGCACCAGGGAGAGATGGCCTACCCCCTGAACTATATAAAAGGTATGCATCCATACTTTTTCCCCAGTTGCTGGATGTTTGCAAGGAGGCGAAAGAAGCGGGACGCTTGCCTGCCTCGATGAATGAAGCTATAATTGTGCTCATTCCGAAGCCCGGTAAAGATGAGCGGATTCTTATAGGCCAATTTCGCTCCTGCAGACGGACGTGAAATTGCTGGCTAAAGTGATGGCAAACAGACTAAATCGGGTTATTACAATGCTTATCCACACAGACCAGGCGGGCTTCAAGCCAAATGCTTCCACTGCTGTTAATGTCAGAAGACTTTTTCTGAATATTCAGGCGAGCCAGGTCCACACCTCGTGTGTGGCAGGGTTGCATCTCTTGATGCGGCCAAGGCATTCAACAGTGTGGAATGGCGATATTTATGGCTGGTGCTCGAAAGGATGGGCTTTAAAATCACTACATAGAGTGGGTACGACTTCTGTATGCATCCCTGAAAGCCATATTAATGGTACTCTGTCGGACCCCTTTGAGCTGCATAGGAGGATGCGGCAAGGGTGTCCCCTGTCGCCGCTTTTATTTGCGGTGGCGGTGGAGCCTTTGGCAGAAGCTTTGAGACGAGCAGTCTCAGTGCGAGGTTTTCAGTATGATGAGCTGACTGAAAAAGTTGCACTTTGTGCAGATGATCTACTGCTGTTCATGGATGACTGGAGGAACTCCCTTAAAGGAGCCATGCAGATCATTAATGACTATGGTAGACTATCTGGTCTTCGAATTAATTGGACGAAGTCTGTGGTTATGCCATTAACTAATGGAGGCACTCCGACCCCGGAAGAGGCCATGGGTCTAACGATAGTATCCTCCTTTAAGTATTTAGGCGTCCAAATAACCCCTGATATAAGGGATTATAAAGATTTCAATTACTTACCGGTAATTGGTTTTTCCTCTAGCCCCCACAGCGGCACGACAGGAGGATACCCCGCCTCCCCAGGGACAGGAAACAACGTGGAGATCTTTAAATACTCCCCTCCCCTTACCTGCTCCAGTAAATAACCGAGAAAACTCTGGAATGGATGCAACAAAATTAATCTTTATGTATATTTGAGAATTAGACAAGGATACTCTCCAAGAAAGACATAACTTTTTCCTTCTTTCATCCTTTTTTTTTTTTTTTTTTTTTTAAATAAAAGTTAGAATAATCATTGGGAGGGAAATTCCCCGTGCCGCTGTGGGGGCTAGAGGAAAAACCAATTACCGGTAAGTAATTGAAATCTTTCCAAACACCCCCACAGCGGCACGACAGGAGGAATAACATAGGAATCCCATATCAGGGGGGGACAACAGCAGATAACACTCTGCGAGCAAATGATAATTCCCTGTTCTTCAACACATCTAACTGATAATGTCTAAAGAAAGTAGAAGGTGACGACCAGGTGGCTGCCTGGCAAATTTGTTCTAACGGAACCTCCGCTGATTCAGCCCAAGAGGCTGCTACAGATCGGGTTGAATGGGCTTTTAAGCCTGCCGGGGGAGGAACCTCCCTTAAGTCATAACAAGCCAAGATTGTCGATCTAATCCATCGACTAACGGATGCTTTGCTTGCCGCGTTTCCCCTATTTGGGCCTGCAAACTGAACAAATAGTCTGTCCGTCTTCCTGAGATCTTCTGTAGCCTTTAGGTAGGTAAGAACGGCTCTTCTTACATCCAGGTTATGGAAGCGTCTTTGTTCCTGACTGCCTGATGGGGATCCAAAGGAAGGGAGGGACACTTCCTGAAGACAGTGGAACTTAGAGACCACCTTGGGTAAAAAAGAGGGAGAATGTCTCAGTACTATCCTATCATCCTTGATGGACAGGTACGGGGGCCTGCACGAGAAAGCCTGTATCTCCCCCACCCTCCTAGCCGAGGTGATGGCTATTAAGAAAACTGTTTTAAAGGTAAGCATCTTTAGAGATATCTCAGATAAGGGCTCAAAAGGGTTGTCTGATAAGGCTGCTAGAACTAGATTTAAGTCCCAAGGAGGGACAGTGGACCTCACTATTGGCTGTTTTCTCCGAGCTCCTTTCACAAATCTCTTAACAAGGTCTATGTCTGCTAATTTTATATCAAGTAAGGCACTCAAGGCTGATATATGGACCTTTATAGTGCTTACTCTTAGCCCCTTCTGAAGACCTGACTGGAGGAATTCTAGGACCTTAGTGACTATAAGGGGACCTCTGGTATCCCCCCCTGTAAATCTTCTGAAAGACTGCCAGATCCTGTCATAGATCCTCGAAGTCACCTTTTTGCGACTAAAAAGAATTGTGGAAATTACCGCGTCCGAGAGGCCCTTTCCTTTTAATATTTCCCGCTCAGTCTCCATGCTGTCAACTGAAGTTGTGTTGTCTTGGGATGCCATACTGGGCCCTGGTGAAGGAGATCCGGGATGTTTGGTAGATGCCACACGTCTCCTGCTGACATCCTCACTAGGAGAGGGAACCATGACCTCTTGGGCCAGTAAGGAGCAATCAGGATCAGATTGTGGTTCTCCTGAAGTACCTTTTGCAGCACCTTGGGGATTAACGCAAAGGGAGGGAAGGCATACAGGTTTACTCTTGGCCATGGGTGGGAGAGAGAGTCCACTATAAGAGGGTGATCTGAATAAGCCAGAGAGCCGAACTTCTCTACTTGTCTGTTTTGACGCGTGGCAAACAGATCTATTTCTGGAAGGAACCATGTTTGTGCTATCCGATGGAATATCCTTGGGTTTAAGGACCACTCCCCTTCTTTCAAGACATCTCTGCTGAGAAAATCCGCCACTGTATTGTCTTCTCCCCTTATGTGAACTGCCGATATTGATAGTATGTTTCTTTCCGCCCACTGGAAAATCTCTCTTGAGACCCTTGCCAAGGATGGGCTTCTTGTGCCCCCTTGTCTGTTCAGATAGGCCACCGCTGTGGTGTTGTCTGAGAGTATTCTCACTTCTTTCCCGTGGACTTCTGAGTGAAGGGCCTTCAAGGCCTCCCATACTGCCCCTAACTCCTTCAGGTTGGAAGAGGCTAGGATCTGATTTTCTTGCCAGCCCCCTTGTATTACGGACCTGTCTGAAAAGGCCCCCCAACCGTTCTTGCTGGCGTCTGTAGTGATAGTGACCACATCTGTTTGCTGCCACGGGACGCCTGTGTTTAGGTTTTGGTTGATCAACCACCAATTTACGGAGTCTCTTACATATTGAGGGACTCTTACTCTCCGTTCTAGAGAAGCTTTGCTCTTGTCCCATTCCCTGAGCATGAAAGCCTGGAGGGTTCTTGAGTGAGCCTGAGCCCACTTTACTGCTGGGATAGCTGAGGACATTAGACCCAAGATTTTCATTATTGACCTGATTGTCACTCTTGATCTGCTGCGGAACAGCGTAAATTCCTGCTTGATAGTCTGGACTTTTTCCTGTGGGAGGAAGGTCCTCATGAGGCCTGAATCCAGCAGCATTCCTAAAAAGATCTTCCTTTTTTCGGGCTGGAGGTCTGACTTTTCTATGTTTATTAGCCACCCCAGGTCTGTTAGGCTCTGCTTCACTATTTCTATCTGTTCTAATAGGAGACTTTTTGAGGCCGCGGCTATAAGGAAGTCGTCTAAGTACGGCACAACTAATATGCCCCTTAGATGAAGATCTGCTATCACCTCTGCCATCACTTTGGAGAAGACTCTTGGTGCTGACGTAATGCCGAAGGGGAGGACCTGGAATTGATAATGGAGTACCACCGAACCCCGCTGTACTGAAAATCTTAGGAATTTCTGATGCTCTCTGCAGATTGGAATGTGGTAGTACGCGTCGGTAAGGTCTAGGGTTGCCATAAAGGTGTTTCTCTGTAACAGACCTATAGTGGATTTTATGCTCTCCATCTTGAACCGTTTGTAGAGTAGATGTTGGTTCAGTCACTTTAGGTTTATAATGGCTCTGTATGAGCCGTTCGGCTTTTTGACTAAAAATAAGGGGGAATAATAACCTGTTCCCTGTTCTGCTAGGGGAACTGACGCTATGGCTTCTTTTTGTAAAAGGATTTTTACCTGATCTAGTATTAGAGCTTGGACTGGACCGGCTTTTTTGGTGATGTGGAACACCTCCTGGGGAAGAGTGGAAAACTCCAACTTTAGGCCTGAGGAGACTACGTCCAAAACCCATGGGGAATTGGAGATATTCTCCCAGGCTGGAAGGAAGTACTTCAGCCTTCCTCCTACCCTGCATCTGGCGTCATTGCTTTGATGACCTTTGGGAGGAGTCAGAGGGGTTGAATAAAAACCCTCGACCTCTTCCTCTTCCCGAACGCCACCGGGGGGAAAAATCCCTTCTCTTTTGGTCCTGTCTGCCCCTAGATGTGGGAAAAAACCGTCTCTGACGAAAATTCTTTTGTTCCGAAGGAAACCCCTTCTTTCTGTCTGTGGCTTTATCAAGGATGTCGTCCAGTACTGATCCGAACACCCTATCACCTTCGCAGGGGATGCCGCAGAGTTTGTTTTTGGATGCCGCATCACCTGACCAGGACCTAAGCCATACTGCCCTTCTGGTAGAGTTTGAGAGGGCCGCTGACCTGGCTGCTAACTTAATAGAGTCGACCGAAGCATCGGCCAAAAATTTTGCCGCCTGTTTAAGAACTGGAAGAGAAGCTAAAATATCCTCTCTAGGGGTTCCTGATACTAGGTGCTCCTCTAGCTGGTTTAACCAGATAGACATGGACCTGGCTGTATATGTAGCGGCCACGCTAGGTCTAAGGATGGACATGGAAGCCTCCCAAGATTTTTTTAGTAGGGCCTCGCTTCTCTTATCCATTGGGTCTTTTAAGAGACCCAAATCCTCAAAGGGTAAGGCTGACTTTTTTGTAATCTTTGCTACGGGGGCATCCACCTTAGGACACTTGTCCCAAGAGGACGTATCTTCCTCAGCAAAGGGATATTTTCTTTTTAGGACCCTAGATACGCTTGGTCTCTTTTCCACATCGGTCCACTCCTTATTAATTAACTTTGTAATATTAGAGTGGAGGGGGAACACCCTCTTCCTTTTTTCTCCTAAGCCCTTAAACATTAAATCTTGTATAGTTTTGGACGGTTTAGACTCCTCTAGGTTTAGAGTTGCCCTAATGGTCTTTAATAATACTTCGGTCTCCTCAATGGAACAAAGAGGCTTCCCGGACTCATCTTCAGAGGAAAGAGGTTCAGACTCTGAGAGTTCCCCTTCATCAAGATCCACTTCCTGATATTCTGCCTCTAAAGTCGCAGGCATCTCAGCCATAGAAGTAGAAGGCTTCTGGGACGTAGCAGCTAGTTTTTGATCCACAGCGCTGCTTACTTCATCCTTAATAATATTTCTAATATTATCCAATAAGGAAGGAGACTCTTCTGCCACAATCTTTTCCAAACACTTGGTACAAAGGGCTTTTTTATACCCTGACGGTAGGGCCTTTTTGCAAATGGAACACTTTTTGACACGCTGGGCCTCAGATTTCTGAATTTCCCTGACCTATATTAGATATAAGTCAGAAAATTTGTTTAATAAAAAAAGGGGGCTGCCTAGTCTGTAGAAAGGGAGAGGCAGTCCCTTATCCAGTGCAGAAGGTCAGAAAACCTAAACCCCACAGTGAATCACAGGCAATATACATTCCTCATTTCCCTCCAGAGGAGGGTAGCTTACCGGGCTGCCGGTCTTGGAAGGATCCGAGGGTCTGCGCATTGCGTCCTCTCCTGATGCCGACATGCTGCAGGCTGTTCTTAGGACACCGCCGATTCCCGCCGTTTTTTTGAAATCTGCGCAGGGAAGTGACGTCTAACTCCCGCGCTTGTGAGCTCCCGCTCACGTGACCCGCGATCCTGTGGCTTCCTTCTCGCGATATCAGCGAGGAAGCGCTGCCCGGGGCTGCCTCCACCGGAGGACTTGTGCCTGGGAGACAGGGAGAACCGCACCGCAGTCCCGCGATCCTGCTCCCCTAACGACCTGCCGGCGATCCTGCTGATGGGCGAAAGACATCCCACCAGCGAAGAGAACTCCACGTCTTGCTCCCAGAGGGACAGGAAACAACTGGAGCAGGTAAGGGGAGGGGAGTATTTAAAGATCTCCACGTTGTTTCCTGTCCCTGGGGAGGCGGGGTATCCTCCTGTCGTGCCGCTGTGGGGGTGTTTGGAAAAACCTGAACTTAACGCATTTGCTAAATCTAGATTATCTAGATTTAAAGATAAGGTAAATACATGGATTAAACTGCTGCTCTCCATGGTCGGGAGGACCAACCGTATAAAAATGATTTTGATGCCCCAGTTACTGTACCTTCTTCATAATGCACCCTGCTGGATGCCGCTTCGTTTTTTTCTATAAAGTAAATGCCCTGTTTAGAGATTTAATTTGGAAGAAGGGTATCCCCCGATTTAAACCTACCACTTTACAACAACCTAAAACTAATGGAGTGAGACTGCCCGTTGTTAGCGGTCAGTGAAGCGCATAGAGTCTCCCAATTGTACCTATTGCATAGGGTCTACAGAACGGCAGTGGTCCTAAAAAAAAATAAAAAAATATGGGATATAGGGACAATGACCTCTGCCCAAGGTGCGACATGTCCAATGCGGACTTAATTCATCTCATGTGGAACTGTCCGAGACTGAGGCGGTATTGGACAGAGGTCATAGAACTAATAAACACTGTCTTTGATGTAAGCTTAGATGTTGCACCCTTACCATGTGTACTAGGATATTTTGAGATCTTGCTGGGCATGGCGAAAAAGAAGCTGGCTATTGAGCGGATCCTATATCAAGCTAGGAAAACTATTGCATCCCACTGGATAGACGAAACACCACCGACGATACATGAGCTGGTGGCTAGGGTACACAATCTGGTTCAAATGGAGAAGTATGTTTATCACAAGAGAGGCTCCATTAAAAAATCTGAGCAGTCTGGTTTTCCTGGATGCAGCATTACAGAGATATATATAGCCCCTAGACCAAACACAATGTGTTTTACTATTGCTAGAGCTGGCACGCTTGACAGATATTAATGTAGAGTATAAATATCTGATAAAAAATAAAATCTAGATATCCACGGATTGGAGGACAAATTTTCATTAAACAAGGCAGAGAGTGCCTAAACTTGAACCTTTAAAGTGCTAGGAGATAACCCTAACTGCAACACCTTCTGAAGGAATTCTAACACCTGGAAAACCCAAACCTGGGGAGGGATGTCCCTAAAATCAATATCAGCAAAACTCAAGAATTTCTTCCAGACTCTGGCATAAATGGAATTTGTCACCTTCTTTCTACATTTCAAGAGGGTATTTACTAAGTTGGCCGAGAATCCCTTTCTTGGCTAGCAGGAACCTTTCAAATTCCATGCCATCAGATGGAGGCTCCTTATATGTGGATGGAAAATTGGCCCTTGAGACAGAAGGTAATGGATCTCCGGAAGGACCCATGGGTCCGACACAGACATCTTTCTTAGCCAAGTAAACCACGTTCTTCTGGGCCAAAAGGGAGCTATTAAAATCACCCAAGCACGATCTTCCCTTATGTTCTGCAATACTCTGTGAATCAAGGGACGGCATACCCCAAAGGGAAAATTCCAACTGTGAAAAAAGGCATCTAGACCACAGGAAGATCCCTCTGGAGAAAGAAAATCATTTCTTTACTTTCCTATTTTGACCGGTAGCAAAGAGGTCTACTGAAGGAACCCCTCAAATGTCTGAAATCCTATAAAAAAAATTCTGGTTTAGACTACATGCCCCTTGGGAGATAACGTGACGACTTAAAAAATCCGCCTGAATAGATAACATGAGCTAAAAGAATCCCAGTCAACTTTAGCTGATGAGATGTGCATAATTCAAGTTTTAAGAATTGTTCCTTATTTTATTTTTTTATTTCTGGATTTTTATTGCAACTTTTACTGTATTTTAAGTAATTAGGGTAAAAGCAATGATTTTATTGAAAACGCATCAAGCATCAAAAACCGCAACTCTGTTTACAAGTACTTTTAGAACTGAAATCCAGTCCATCTTTTGTAAGGAACCCAAGAAGGAGGGATATAAAAGGCAGCTAACAGTCTATGCAAGTACTACCACTGAGGAAGAAGTACAGTTACACTCCGAAACGCGTTTGGTACCTTATCCACCTTGCATAGTGGAAATTTTGGGACGCCAAGACTATAGTCCGAGACTCGTGGGACGCCAAGACTATAGTCCGAGACTCGTGGGACGCCAAGGCTATAGTCCGAGACTCGTGGGACGCCAAGGCTATAGTCCGAGACTCGTGGGACGCCAAGACTATAGTCCGAGACACGTGGGACGCCAAGACTATAGTCCGAGACACGTGGGACGCCAAGACTATAGTCCGAGACACGTGGGACGCCGAATACGAACTTTCTACACTCCACAAGCTGATTGCTGCTACAGAGACTATCAGTGGATCGCCATAAAAAGTTCTTCCGCAGAAAGACAATTACAGATTTTAATGTACACTACTTTGTCGAATATTGCTGCTTTGTTAAATATGCCATTATACGAAAACCTGGGACGCCACAAATTGTTTTAGCATGGACTGATTCCAAACATACGATTTTGCACACACTCATATTGAAACTCTAGTATATGATAATATATCGGAAGTCCTTGTGTGCATCAGAAAAAAGATCTTAAGTTGGATGTGACACTGACTTTCAAATTTTTTCAGTTGCGGTTTTAGCGATATTGGACAATTATATTTTACCATCAGTATATCATCTATCCATTGTTTTATTCTTTGTTCTATGTCATTTGTTTTATGATATTTTGTATTATCGCATAGTTTTAGACATATGTACAATAAATTGTATTTTAGATCTCTCTAATTCGGTGTGACTTGTTGAGTGCCCTTCTATATTTATTTCTGTAACCTCCTAATTGTATTGATTTGGGTGCATCAATTTCAGTTGGAGCACCGTACCTTTCCTGATATAGGGTGATCCGCCCATATACCTAATACTATGAATATTTTCTGTGCCTTTAATATAAACTGCAGAGATGGAACTATAAATTTTCTTTAAGCCATAAGCCCTGGATTGAGTGTTCTAGAATATGAGTCCCCCAACCCTAAAGGTTTGCATCTGTAGTCAAGCATCAACCACCACCTTAATTCCTCTAGGGTCTGGTATAACTAAACAAGATTCTAAGGGTTTCTTGCCCCCTTCCCAGGCAGTCAACAGGTCCCACTGTAGCCTTCTGGAATAGAACTGGGCCCATACAACCGCTGGGATACATAAAGTCAAACTCTCCAGAATCGACATACCTTTTATCAAGGATACTCTTGGGTTCTGGGCTAGATCTTGTATCTTTTCTCTTAATTTCCAGATCTGCTCTTCAGTCAGGAAACACTTCTGTATCCTTGAATCCAACAGCAATACCAGAAAATGCTGACTGTGATGGTTCTGGTCTCGATTTCTCTCTTCAGGACCCATCCCATATCTTCCAGAATCTGCAACACCTCCTGTACAGCTTTCCTGCAGGCCTACCGTGATTCTCGGACTATCGAAAAGTCGTCTAGATAAGGGATAAACCCTGCTTAGCTTCTGAGATCAGACGAGATCGGGCGTGCTCAGGGTGGTGTGGCCGTAGGCCAGTGTGTCAGCAGACGCAACTTGTTCCGCCATTTCTTGGTGGTGGCACTGTAACCACACTGAAAGGGCTCTGGCAACCCATTCTGAGGCAAAGGCAGGCCGCAGGGACGTGCCTGCCAGAGAGAAAATTGATTTGGCCAGGGAATCCAGACGCCTGTCCACCGCGTCCTACAAAGAGGAACCATCTAGGACAGGAAGAGCCGTATTTTTGGCTAATCTGACCACCAGGGTAATCCACCTTAGGGGGAAAAGACCACTTCTCCACACTATCCTCAAGAAAAGGATAAAGCACAGCCATGCGTTTGGTGGCAGAGAACTTTGATGAGGGCGGTTCCAGGCCTTAGCTAGGACCATGGAAAAGTCCCCATGGACAGGCAAAAAGACCGTCTCAGGCATTAAAGGTGTCACGGACAGCCGCCACCAAGTTAGTTATCGTGGTGGTGGAAGGCTAAGGTGCCCCGCTCCATGACTTAGTCCGAGCCGGACAATTCCCCTCCAGGGAGAGTCGTCCGAACGCGCCCTAGGCGGGGAGGGGGGCGGGAGCGGAGTCATCCGAGGAGAAATGCTGCCGCCCATGCTGCCTCTTAGTGGATAGGCATCCTCTGTGAGAGTCACTGAGAGGAGATTGAGTGGGGGTTGCCACAGAATTGGTAGCCGCCTTACGCTCCATAAAGGACGTGGCCGCCTTGGCTACTAAGGCCAGATCCGCGGCCGCCCTGGACATTGGGTACCGCCGTCTCCGCAAAGAGGCACGATTGCATCATGCAGATGGAGGACTGTGCTGAACAAGAGATGGAGGAGATCCTGTCCAGGGGCAGGGCACAAGACACAGGCGACAGAAAAAAGGCTGAAGGCACACCTGACAGGACCCCGATGGGGCCTGAGAAATGGCTATGGCAGACTAAGGGGAGACCCCAGAGACCTCCCTCATCTTTTTAAAGTCTTTATCCCTACACCTGTTTTAGCTTAGCAACAAGGTCTGACAAAGTCCATCTGTATCTGCCACAGGCCAGGAGTGGATTAGGCATAATGGCTTTGACAAATAAGAATTAGAAAATCTCCTACCAGTTGTCTGAAATGTCCCACTACTCAGGCAACAGAAGAGAAGACCTCCAGCGGAGAGGAGCAGGGGAAGTCACGCGAGAGTTTGGAAATTGGACGGCCGTACACAGCGGAGAAAGCGCCAGAGCGGAACTGAGGCTCCGCCCCCCGGCGCATCATAATGGCGCGAAAAGAGCGCGCGTGCCGTATGAAGAAAAAATGGCCACCAGGGCCCGATCAGCAAACATATCGGGGGCTAACGTCCCTGGGGTGTGGGGAGGAAAGCGCCGCCGCCGGCTGCCGCAGTGAGTACTACCGCCGAACTCTGTGGTGCATCCCCTGCAAGGAAAGGAGCGATGCCGGCAAGTGCCGCGCATAGCATGCCAGATGCCATGCCTGCCTTAAAGACAGGCAATATGTGCCCCTAATAAAGAGCCCCACGTGCCCCCAGAAGGACTCCTATCTCTGCAGCTCACCCAGGCAGCCTCAGGAGTAATGAGGATGGAGAGAGGGAGGAAGGAAGGAGGGGGGTGGCAGGGATGCAGGCAATACTTATCTGCTCCTGCAGTCTTCTCCCTCGACTCCAGGACCAGCAGGGATGCACCTCTGCAGACTTCTAACTCCTTACCCAGGAGTGCAGTGCTCTGGTGGAGGGTGGCAGCAGGTGACCCAGTGGCTGGTGGGATACCGGAGCCGCAGGTCGAGCCCGGATCCACTTGTCTACTTTGGGGGCAATGGAGGCAGCGTCCCAAAGACTGCGGCGGGCACTCCACGGGGGACCAGGAAAGCGCTATGCTGACCTGTGTCCCCATCTAGAAAGAAAATAACAAACCGGAGTAGAGATAGTGATCGTGTCAACCTCCTTCACCGGACACTAAGCAAAGACTGAGTTTCTCCTGCTGGAGCCGGGGGGTATAGCCCGGGGAGGAGGAGCTCTTCATTTGCATAGTCTCCCTCTTACTAATACCTCTAAGCTATACCCATGGTCTGTGTCCCCCAATGGAATGTACGAGAAATATAGTGCTTGAATAACTATCTGCTATTTGCAGTGTACGTTAGGTATACGCTCCAGGAAAGCCCTGGCCAATAGATATAAAGCATACAAAGCCTACCATTCACCTGAAGGAGGCCTCCTTAAATATGCATTCATCGATGTAACTCTATTTTTGCTAGACAGTATAGAGTAGTCCAGGGATGCTCAACCTGCGGCCCTTCAGCTGTTGCAAAACTACAACTCCCAGCGTACCTAAGGCTGGGTTCACACCGGTGTCACGTTTTGGCTCCGGGTGCATTGTGGCAAACCCGCGCGAGTAGGTACGCAATTGCAGTCAGTTTTGACTGCGATTGCGTTCCGTTGTTCAGTTTTTATCGCGCGGGTGCAAGTTCAGGTTTGGGTTCAAGGTTGTGTAGATGTAATTATTTAATACAGAATGCTTAGTACAAGGTCAATTGAGGGTTAAAAAAAACTAAATTAACTCCTCCAATTGATCGCGTAGCTGCCGGTCTCCTGTTCTTTCTTCAGGACCTGTCGTGACCTCACTGAGCTCATCACATGGTCCATCACCACGGTGACGTCACCACAGGTCCTTTAGCCGGCAGCTCATGATTAAAGAAGAGAACGGCAACTACGTGATCAAGAGGAGGAGGGGAGTTAATTTTTATTTTATTTTTTAACCCTCAATTGACCTTCTACCAAGCATTCTGTATTAAAGAATGCTATTATTTTCCCTTATAACCATGTTATAAGGGAAAATAATACAGTGAATAGACTTTCATCTTAGCAACCATGCGTGAAAATCGCACCGCATCTGCTTGCGATTTTCACGCAGCGCCATTTACTTCTATGGGGCCTGCTTAGCGTGAAAAACGCACAGTATAGCGCATGCTGCGATTTTCACGCAACGCACAAGTGATGCGTGAAAATCAATGATCATGTGCACAGCCCCATAGAAATAAATGGGTCCGGATTCAGTGCGGGTGCAATGCGTTCACCTCACGGAAATCTCGCCCGTGTGAAAGGGGCCTAATAGCTGTAGGCTGTCCATGCATGTTGGGAGTTGTAGTTTTGCAACAGCTGGAGGGTCACAGGTTGGGCATCCATGGAGTAGTCGATGACGCTATTCTATGCAGAGCCATCTCGTAAAAAATGTATACTTTGTGGTGCGTTCTGTGCGATATATAGCACACGCCTATGGGCAATATATGGCACTGTATGCCTATAGAGTACTTTGGGAGATCCTCTTGACATATACTAAAGATGTACACTGCTACTTCCACATTTTACTTTTAGTCCTCACCATAAATCTGTTGTGAGAGTCAATTCTACACTTAGTCATATAAAAAAAGAGCAGGGCTTTAAACTCTCAAACGCTCTTTACACTGACACATAATCATAGACAAAAGTACTTAATCTGCTCGTGTGGGCAGACTTCATTCACAGCAGGAGGAGTGCATTTAAATGCAGAGTCTTAAAGGCTTTACTAGAATAATAAGATAATTACTTATTATGGCAGTGAATGGACATTGTGCCACATTCCTAGGGAGGCCATTTTCAGTGAAGGTCTGACCACCGACAGTCTTATATTTTGGACGATTAAGTGATTACCAAGCTACGGAAACAAAGACCTACAGATATGGGGAGAACATTTTATGGTGGTTCAAGAGCATGCTAAAAGCCTGCGTCACCCCCAGCCCATCCCAGAAAGCCGGACCGCTGTATCTATTAGCAGACTTATTCATTTTATTCTTATGTAAGAACATAATGAGATTCTGGATGAGAAATTAATGTTACAGAGGTAACGCAAAAATAACCGTCAGAGCCCACCATCGTGGAGTGAAATGTAAAACTTCTGTGCTGAGTTTTGGTAACGGAAGCACACGTGCACCAAGATGCCGTCATTGACCGGTGATACAGGATCCATACACATATAGTGTACGTATAATACATACCCGCTGCTAGGTAGTGGGGCAGACAAGCAATCTGTGGGCTACTCTTACTACCACTTATTAACCCCTTCCATTTGCCCCACAGATTTACAGGCTAATGGCGAGTCTCTTTCTTATTAACCCATTCATTTATGAGCTCTGTTTGCTGTGCCATCATAATAGAGCTAACAGCGTCTCCCTGTTTTTTTATTTATTTATTTTTTATTCCCTATGTCATGGACAACACCATCAGGTCCTGCAAGACACACTAGGGAAAATGTATTATGGGGGGTTACAGGAGTTCAGTATCAATGGCCTATCCTCAGGTGGGGTCCAGCTCCCTGCACCCCTGCCAATCAGCTGTTTGAAGAGGCTGCAGCCACCTCAAGACATACCAAGCACAGTGCCGTACATTGTATAGTGGATGTGCTTGGTACTGTAGCAATGGCCCATTTACCTGAAGAGGGCTCAGCTGGCCTAGGAAGAGGCTGTGGCGCTACCAATCAGATATTGATGACCTAGCCTGAGGATAAGCCATCAATATGGAACTATGGAAAACCCCTTTAACCCCCTGTCAACATCCGCAGTACATGTACGGCAGATGTCCTCTCTTTAACGATGGTGCCCACTCCAGAGCACACACCATAGCCACTGGGTACCTGTTTCACACAGCAGACACCCAAGGCTAATCCTGATCGCATACATTTAAAGGGGTTGTCTGGATTCAGCTCAGACATAAGCTCCCATTCACACATTTAGCCGATGGCCCCCCTTGGCCTGCGCTGCACAGTGCTAGTAGTGATGTACCTGACTTTTTAACCCCCGTATGCTAGGACGAGGCTTCCGCCTAGCAGTGAGCCTGGTGACTAATGGGCGGTCTTTAACGCTGCCCTAGCCTGTAAAACAGGTGAGGGCAGCGCTAAAGACCACCTATGTGTGCCGGTGACGTTACAGGGATCACTGCTAGGCGGAAGTTTCCGCCTAGCATGCCCATGAGAAGCCCGGTACATAACCAGCAGTGAAGAAAAAGCCCTTGTCCTGCGCTATGCAGCGCAAGCATCAGAGCTAGAAATGCTCCGATGCTCCACTGATACAGGCCGAATGTGTGAAGGGAGCAGAGTACTGAATACTGCGTGCGCAGGGATGGAACAGCTCCCCCTAGTGGCGATCAGGGAACTGTTCATTCCCTGTGGCAGAGTTTGTCCCCCTGACGGATCCGATGCTGCCACACCTATGTTCCTAGGGAGAAAAACACAGGGCCATTGGCAAATCTCGTGCACACGCCTGGGGCTGTGCTTCTAGGGAGAAAGGGAGGAAGCCTACAGGAGGTCCACACAGTGGGCAAGCACTGCATTATCCTGATGTAAGTGGAGAGGGGCGGAAAGCTTGGCAGCTTAGGGAAGGAGCACAGAATGGAGAAGGGCAGCTGGCTTGGCCAATTTTAAAATCAAAGCCCACCCCACTGGGCACCTGAGAAACATTTTGCAGAGGATTAAAAGTTATTTTTCTGTAAATTCAATAATGAGACAAATGACAAAAGGTATGTCTAGCATGCTTGTGCAAAGTTCCGGCGGCCATTAGTGGTAGTTAGAAGAGTGAAAACTAAGAACAGACTCCCTCTAAGGCACCTTAAAAATATAAATGCTGTTGCACTTTTTGACCATAACAAAAGACCATCATCAGAAGTAGGACAACCAAAAAGCCTTAAAGCAGAAACTTAGGGACCTTTCACACGGGCATCGCGGGTGAGGGGCCGGATGCGTTCAGGGCGCGTTGCGGGAAACCCGCGTGAGTAGGCACGCAATTTCAGTCAGTTTTGTCTGCGATTGCGTTCAGTTGTTCACCACATGGTAAACGCGATGACATCAGCGCAGGTCCTTTTGTAGGTCCTGCAGGAAGAAGAAAGAGGACGATGCCGGCTGTGAAATCAAGTGGATTAGGAGATTTTAATTTTTTTTTTTTAACCCCTCAATGGACATTTTAGTTAGCAGTCTGTACTAAGAATGCTATTAGGGAATGTTAGAAGGTAAAATAATGCAGTGAATTTACTTTAATAGGGTCCGGTTTGTTCATCCCTATTTACTTACATCATCTCCTAGCAACCATGCGTGAAAAATCGCACCACATCCGCACTTGCTGTTGCGATTTCCACGCAGCCCCATTCATTTTTTATGGGGCCTGCATTGCGTGACAAACCCAGAACATAGAACATGCGGCGATTTTCATGCAACGCACAAGTGATGCGTGAAAAACATTGCTCATGTACACAACCCCATTGAAATGAATGGGTCCAGATTCCATGCGGGCGCAATGCGTTCACGTCAATTGCAGAATATTCGCCCATGTGAAAGGGGCCTTATTCTACCACAGCTCCATTTATGTGAATAGGGGCATGTGCCCAGCACCTACCCTTCCGAAAATCCACAACATTGAGGGCATTTATCAAACTGGTGTAAAGTAGAACTGGCTTAGTTGCCCACAGCAACCAATCAGATGCCACCTTTCATTTCCCAAAAGAGCTGTGGAAAAACAAAAGGTGGAATCTGATTGGTTGCTATGGGCAACCAAGCCAGTTCCACTTTACACCAGTTTGATAAATCCCCCCAATCTCTCTAGTTTTTTTGAGTATTAAGTGCTAAGTTATCATGACACCATGAAGCCAGATGCTGCACCACATCCCTGTAATCCATCTCATCATCACCTCTAATCAAACCTATTACTATTATGGCTCATCCGCAAACTTGAATTTGGCATTACCACCATTAACAGGAACACAGTCATAGGTTAAAGGGTTGTGCAGCTTTTTGTTAGGCAGAGTTCACACTTCAGTTATTGTGAGCCAAAACCCATAGTGAAGCCTACTCCGTTTTGACTGGCATAACTACCGATGGGCATAACTGAAGTGTGAACGCACCTTTACTGATTATCTATTTTCTGGGTAGTCCATCAGAATCTGATTGGTGGGGGTCCAACACCTGGGACCCCTGTCGATCAGCTGTTTGAGAAGGCAGCAGCTCTGGCAGGAGCACCGCAGCCTTCTCATTGTTTCCTGCAAACTCAGTGATGTCACGACTAGTATCAGTGGCCTAGGGGCGGCTAAGCATCATTGATAATGGGGCTGAGCTGCAAAACCAAGCACAGCCACTATACAGCGCTTGGACAGCTGCCGGGAGGCAGATGCACTCACCAGAGCTCAGGAAAGGGCAGCAGCTACCTGAAACAGCTGATCGGTGGGGGTCGGAACCCCACTGATCTAATAATGATGATCTAGCCTGACAATAGGTCATCATTATCAGTCTCTGGATAACCCCAGTCTGTCAGACAGTCCAGAATCAAACTTTAAGCCACAGATTCAAACTAGAGGGGGCCCGTCTTTCCCCTTTCCCTGTTTCCACCAAAAAAAGGAGATTTTTGTATAACTTACCAGTTAAATCTCTTTCTCGCTCTTCCTTGGGGGACACAGACCTTGGTATAGCTCAGCTCCCTAGGAGGCGTGACACTAAGTAAAACTGTTAAGCCCCTCCTCCATCAGCTATACCCTCAGCCTGGAGATAGAGGCTACCAGTTGCGTGTCCAAGTAGTGAAAGGAAACAACCAACAATGCAAACAACAGCCAACAACCCAACGGGGCGCCAGCCAAAACCCTAGAACCAAACACAGAAGGGTGGGTGCTGTGTCCCCCAAGGAAGAGCGAGAAAGAGATTTAACTGGTAAGTTATACAAAAATCTCCTTTTCTCGCCCATTTTCCTTGGGGGACACAGACCTTGGGACGTTCAAGAGCAGTCCAAGAAGGGAGGGACCATAACCCAAGGCGGACCACCGGAGCATCAGGAAACCGCAGCCTGCAAGACCAGGCGGCCCAAAGCAGCATCCGCCGACGCGTGCGTATGCACCCTATAGAACCTGGTGAAAGTGTGCAAAGAGGACCAAGTGGCCGCTTTGCACAACTGCTCAGCCGAGGCTCGATGCCTCTGCGCCCAGGAAGCCCCGACTGCTCTGGTGGAATGAGCAGTGACGCCGAAAGGCGGAGCCCTACCCTTGGCTCGATAAGCCTCAGACACCGCCAGTTTAATGAACCGGGCAATGGCCACCTTGGAGACCGCCAAACCCTTGCGCGAACCCTCCGGGACCACAAACAGGGAATCCGTGCGCCGGAAGGATCCGGTGACCTCCAAGTAAATCCTCAATGCCCTGACCACATCCAGACGGTGCAGTTCCCATTCTCTGGAGTGGGAAGGAGAGGGACAGAGCGACGGAAGGACGATGTCCTCATTGATGTGAAAGGCGGAGACCACCTTTGGCAGGAAAGCCGGGACTGGTCGGAGCACAACCTTATCCTGGTGGAAGATCAGGAAAGGTTCGGAACAAGAAAGAGCCGCCAACTCAGACACCCGCCGGAGAGACGTGATGGCCACAAGAAAGATGACCTTGCAGGACAGAAGGCGAAGGGAGACCTCCCGCAAGGGCTCGAAGGGGGCAGATTGAAGCGCCGAGAGCACCACATTCAGGTCCCAGGAAGGAACCGGAGGGCGATACGGTGGAACAGAGTGAGCCACCCCTTGCAAAAAGGTCTTAATCGGCCCCAGAGGGGCCAGGGGACGCTGGAGAAGAATAGACAGCGCCGAAATCTGTCCCTTCAGAGAACTGAGGCCCAGCCCCAGGCCCGACTGGAGGAAGGACAGGATCGTGGGAAGAGAAAACCGGAGAGGTGGGACGCTCCGGGACTCACAGAACCCCAGATAGGACCTCCAAACCCGATAGTAGATCCTCGAAGATACGGGTTTACGAGCACGGATCATGGTGCGGACAACGTCCGCGGAGAAACCCCGTCGCGTTAAGACGGCGGTCTCAACAGCCACGCCGTCAAACGTAGCGAGCCTAAATGCTCGTGGAAGATCGGACCTTGAGAGAGAAGGTCCTCCCTGGAGGGCAGTGGCCACGGAACGTCTGCCAACAGCAACATTAGGTCGGCGTACCAGGACCGACGGGGCCAATCCGGGGCGATCAGAATCGCGGGAACGCCCTCTGCCGCGATCCTCCGAAGAACCCGTGGCAGGAGGGGAAGAGGAGGAAAGATGTACAGAAGGGAGAATTGGCACCACGGAAGGACAAGCGCGTCGGCGCCGTAAGCCTCCGGGTCCCGTGCCCTGGATACGTATAGGGGAACCTTGCGGTTGAATTTGGAGGCCATGAGGTCCACGTCGGGGCGACCCCAGCGAAGACAAAGGGCCTCGAACACCTCTGGGTGCAGGGACCATTCTCCCGGATCGATGGTGGACCGGCTGAGGAAATCTGCCGCCCAGTTGTCTACCCCCGGGATGTAAATCGCAGACAAGGCTGGCACGTGCGTCTCCGCCCAGAGGAGAATGAGGGACACCTCTTGCATCGCCGCAGCGCTGCGGGTGCCTCCCTGATGGTTTATGTACGCCACCGCCGTGGCATTGTCCGATTGGATCCGAACAGGGCGGCCCCTCAGTAGATGGGTCCAGTGTCTGAGGGACAAAAGAACTGCCCTCAGCTCCAGAATGTTGATCGGAAGTCTGGACTCCGATAGAGACCAAACGCCCTGGACGGATCGGGGAGGGAAAACCCCCCCCCACCCCCGTAAGCTGGCGTCGGTGGTAATCACCAGCCAGTTCAGTGGAAGGAAGGACCTCCCCCTCAGAGGGAGATGCAACCACCAGTTGAGGGAAGCCCGAGCCAGGGGAGGCAGAAGGAAGGTCCTGTCCAGACTCCTCAGTGATTTGTCCCAGGCCGACAGAATCGCCCTCTGAAAGGTGCGGGAATGGAATTGTGCGAACGGCACTGCCTCGAAACAGGCAACCATCTTCCCCAGCAACCGCATGCCGGATCTGAGGGAAGGCCGGTGATGACGGAGAAGGCTGCGAACCGACCCGCGAAGGGCCAGACGCTTGTCCGACGGAAGACGGACCTCTGCCAGTTCCGTATCCAGGAGCATCCCCAGGAAGATCAGCCGTCTGGAGGGGGTAAGGGAAGACTTGGGGTGGTTGATAATTTAACCAAACCGCGTCAGGGTCTCCAGAGTGAGATCCACACTGCCGGATGCCTGTGAAAGGGAGGGTGCCTTGACCAAGATGTCGTCCAAGTACGGAAGAAGAAAAACACTTCTTGAACGTAGAAGGGCCAAGACAGGGGCCAGGACCTTGGTGAACACCCGAGGAGCCGTTGCTAGACCAAAGGGAAGGGCAACGAACTGGAAGTGATCGTCCCCCACCGCGAAGCGTAGGAAGCGGTGATGACATGGAGCAACCGGAACGTGGAGGTATGCATCCTGAACGTCGATGGAGGCCATGAAATCCCCCTTTTCCAGGGAGGCCACTGCGGACCGGAGAGACTCCATCCGGAATCTCTGCAGGCGGAGGAAGCGGTTCAGGCGCTTCAGGTCCAAGATCGGTCGCACCGAGCCTTCCTTTTTGGGGATCACGAAGAGGTTCGAGTAGAACCCCCTGAACCTTTCCGTCGGAGGCACCGGGGCGATGACACCCTTGTCCATGAGTGAGCGAACGGCCGCGAAGAAAGAGGCCGCTCGTACGGGGTCCCGCGGAGGACGGGACCGGAAGAAACGGTCTGGCGGAATGGCCGCAAATTCGATCTTGTACCCGCAAGATACAATCTCGAGCGCCCATGCATCTGAGATGTGGTTCCGCCAAACGTTCCTGAAAAGGAGAAGGCGGCCCCCCACCCGGGTGGGTGGGGGCGCACCTTCAGGCAGAGGGCTGCTGGCCTGTGGTAGCCCGTGCAGGCTGGGTCTTGCGCCAGGTAGGTTGCGCCCGAAAAAACGGCTTCTTGCGTCTATCCTGGGTTGGGCCAGAGGAAGAAGAACCGGCCCCGGGTCTAGATCCGGAGGGCTTACGAAAGGACCGAAAACGGGACGAACCCGCGCGACCCCGTGGGGCGCCCTTTGGCCTGGACTGGGGAAGGAGAGTACTTTTCCCACCCGTGGCCTCTGATATAAGCTCGTCCAGGCGGGTCCCGAACAAGCGGGAACCCGTGAACGGTAGACCGGCCAAGGAGCGTTTGGAAGCGGCGTCCGCCGCCCAAACCTTCAGCCAGAGTTCCCTCCTGACAGAAACCGCCAGGGCAGAGGAACGGGCAATGAGGGCCCCCGCATCCAGGGAGGCCTCACAAATAAATTTTCCAGCCTGGATAATTAGCTGGGCTAAGGAACGGAGGTCCTGAACAGGAACGTCCGACCCCAACTCCTGCTCCAGCTGCAAACCCCATTCAGAGACCGCTTTGCCAACCCAGGCGGAGGCAAAAACCGGTCTAAGGGCTGAACCAGAGGCAGAAAATATTGCCTTGGAAAGGGATTCCGTCCGACGGTCCTCAGCGGACTGGAGGGAAGATCCGTCCTGTACAGGAATAGCAGTGCTTTTGGACAGGCGAGCCACAGGAGGATCCACCTTGGGCGGAGATGTCCAGGTGGTCACAGACTCCGCCGGAAAGGGATAACAAATGTCCAGCTTTTTTGGTGTAACAAAGCGGACGTTTGGCAGAGTCCAAGCCTTGGATACCACAGAAGAAAAATCTGCATGTATGGGAAAGACCTTGGAGGCCTGTCTGGGTCGGAGAAAGGACACGCCGGCCTGTTCAGAGCTGGGGGGGTCATCGTGTATCTGAAAGGTATCGCGGATACTAGTGATAAGATGCCCCACCGCGGATGACAATTTTGACGGAAGCTCTGAGTCCATGTCCACATCCGAATCCGCCAGTTCTCCCTCAGAAGGCGTATCCCTTTGAGAGGATAGGCTTGACTGAGCTCGCACGCATGGCGGAGAGAGCGAAACATCAGGAGAAGATGTGCGCTCAACCCTTGAACGTTTCTGAGTACGCCGGGCCCTGGAAGATTCACTGGGAGGCAGGGAATCAGTGGGGGCGGCAGAAACGGCATTCCCAGCAGGTGCGACAGGGATTTCGGCAGTCTGCGGGAGAGGCGGTCTATCCACGAGACGGCCCACCACGTGTGTAAGGCTCTCCACCGCCAGAGACAGAGACCTAGCCCAGTCAGGGGGTTCAGAAACAACAGGGGGCACAGCAGAAAGCGGGCCCTGCACCGGGGCCTGACATGCAAGGCAATGCGGCTCAGATTGCCCACTTGGAAAAAGTGCCTTGCAGGCGGTACAGGCGTGGTACCAGGGTTTGGGGGCACCCGTGGGATCAGACATGCTGACAAGTGGTCGTACCTTGATACAGGGACAAGGGATTGCAGCGGCTATGACCAGTGGGGTTAGGAGAGGGTTAACAGCCCTACCAGTGCCTCAGAAGAACGTCAGGTCAGATCCCTAGGAGCGAAGGTCCAGATCAGCAGCCGCGAGGCAGCCAGAAAACCAGCGTGCGTCCCCAGCGATGCACCGGTGTCTCCCACGTGTCTCCACTTCAGTCCGGAGTGAGGAAGCGCGGCAAGCTTGAGCAGAGACGCGGGAACAAGCTCCGCCCCCTCCACGCTTGAATGTTTCATAACGAAACTCCGCCCCCATGACGCGCGCGCGCGCGAAAAAAACACCCGCACCCCGTGCTGCCCGAGATTCCCAGGCATATGTTGTCAAAGAAGGGCCCGCAGGCCCCAAAAGCGCGGCGGTATAACCGGACGTCAGAAGGTAAGGTGGTCACCTGACCCCCGTCCCGCCGAACCGAACCGCCGATGCCGGGCCTAAGCCCCGCCCCCTCGATCACGGTACGGAGCGGGCGGCGGCGGGGAGGTAGTAAGAAGCAGGGGCTATCTTTAAGCAGCGGGCGGCGGCAGGATGTGTAAGGTCGGGAGGTACATGAAAAGCAGGCAGATGGGGAGATCCCACAGAGCGCTCTGAGAAGCGCAGGAAACGGCCGACCACGGGTGCCCCCCCCCCGAACCCAGTGCAACAGGGACAGGGAATGGGCTGGAAAAGCCATCTTACCTGTCTTCACCCTCATTTCCTTCCAGCAGGGTCGCCCCTTCAGCCCCTGGCACCGCAGTGGCAGGAAGCTGGAAGAGGGGCTTGGCGTGCGGGCGACCCCCTAGCTGGCGGGATGTAGGGGAGCCGGTGCTGCCCAGATCCTCCTATTGCTTCAGTGGGGGAGGCAGCAGCGCAAATACGTTGGCACTGGTGCAGCTCAACCCCGGGAGAACAGAGAGGTCCAATGCGTCTCTGGTATCCCTAGGAAAAAACAAAAATAAAATAACAAAATTAGAGAAAAAATTAAAACAAGGAGAAAACAGCCCTGCAGTAGCAGGGGGTGTCTTGCCTCCTTGGACACTAAGCTAAAACTGGTAGCCTCTATCTCCAGGCTGAGGGTATAGCTGATGGAGGAGGGGCTTAACAGTTTTACTTAGTGTCACGCCTCCTAGGGAGCTGAGCTATACCCAAGGTCTGTGTCCCCCAAGGAAAATGGGCGAGAAAAGATATTTTTCTATACATTAATCTCCCAAACCCATTTCCTATATTAACATCAAACAACCGGAAGAAAATGGCGGTGCGTTCCACAGTGGAACGCATCGCGATTAGAAATATTCAGTCTGCTTTCTAAGATAATGTTTCTATGCCCAAAACAATAAGACTAGGGACTACTGTGTCATTGTAGCAAAAGAGAATAAAATATATGAATTAGATGACTCCAGAGGGGGATTTAATTTGATCCATGCAGACAGGAAGTGGGAGGTTCTATAGACTACACGTGCAAACTATAAATACTTCACTGGAACAACTCATCCTAATGACTCCTGACTGGTCTCAGAATCTACCAAAGCACTCCTGAAGGTATGGATCAACTTAATCTTCTTTGGACTCATTATTATGGACATATACGTTTTCATTTTAGGTTTTCTCTATGTAGATTTTATATGTGTGTATCCGTTTCTTGGTTGGACAGCATATATGTGTTCATTATTTTACATACGAATATATTTATATATATATCATCATTTATTATATTATATTTCATTTTCTATCAAGGTCCCATTCGTTCCTTCTCTGTTAGGTGTATTTGCTCATAAACTCTGAATAGACCTGATCTATAATACATATTATACATATTTTTATGATCCATGTACCCAATGAAGAATCGGAGGTAAAATCCTCCTTTTATGAGTGGGATTGTGTAGTTGTGTGTGTATGCATTGAAGCATACATATACACAATTTTACACATATATACACCTATAAAACTTATTTTTTTTAATGTTTTTTATTTATATTTTATTCTATTTTTATATATTTGTTTATATATATTTTTTCTGTTATAACGAAATTAATGTATTTATTTCTCCTGAAGAAGAGGGCCTCAGACCCTCGAAACGCGTTGAGCCTTATACTAATAAAATGATTGACCAGAAGCCACATGTGTAGGCGGCGTTCAATTATTTACATCTCTACATGCGATCCTGGCTGGGGGGGAAAAATAGTCCCAGGTGTCTTGAGTTTATCCTGGTGACTGCCCCCGCTGTGAAGTGAGTGGATTTGATTTTATTATTATCCTTAATTTTAATACTATCACTATTTTATGATCTCTAACATCACTAATATAGAGCTGAGGAGTTTTTTCTAAACTCCTAGCTCTTCAAACAGACCCCGGTGAAGGTCTTCTCTACATCTTATATACAAATTTTTCTAAACTCCTAGCTCTTCAAACAGACCCCGGTGAAGGTCTTCTCTACATCTTATATACAAATTTTTCTAAACTCCTAGCTCTTCAAACAGACCCCGGTGAAGGTCTTCTCTACATCTTATATACAAATAAGAATCCATCTGTATTTTCATCACGACTAATGACTGAGTGATTTGGCGCCTGGTACGTGTTTCAAACTTTTTTTCACGGGTGTGAAGGGCTTTTCTTCCTTTGTCCTCTCTACACCGCCTATATCTCTTCACAAGTGGACAAGGGTAATCCTTGATCCACTGAAACACTTGAGCTGCCTATCTTGTTCCATAACTTCAGATGAGCATAACTCCTATATTGTTCTGTATAGAACCCTCCTCCGCCCCCTGGCGCCTCTGATAGCCTCTACTCTAGGTACCTATTTTGCGACTCCTGGGGCACTTTTATACCAGGGAGTTCAAATTGTACCATAATCCTCTTTTTGTATCTCTACATTCTGCTTTACAGAATCAAACTGCACAGGGATGTACTAATACCAAGTTGGCTAAGCTTATAGTTGCTGAGCTGGGTGTCCTAGCATGGACAGGGGTGCTCTTCCTACTGATGACACTCATTTGTCATGTCAGTGCAGGTCCTGCAGCTGAGGTTGGAGGTTCACTTTTTACATATTTACTAAACAGGAGATGGATTCATCCACTTGATTCTACCCTTCGCTCTACGAATCGCTTAAAGCCTCATTCAGACATCAGTGTTTTCATTAGTGATTTCCATCAGTGATTGTGAGCCAAAACCAGGATTGGAGCCTCCACAAAGATAAGGGAAGGATCTGCACCTAGTTTTGGCTCACAATCACTGATGGAAATCACTGACGTGTGAATGAGGCATAAGTGGGAGGCTCTAGTAGAAAACCTCCATACATACTGTGGAGCCCACTGAGAGGAGCAGTTCACATGCTGCATACAAAAGGATATCAGCGACAACAACAGGTTTCTTCTTCTTGTCGGGGCTGAACGGGTCCTTGCGTTTCCGCCGAGACTGCAGTTCATCATTCCACAACTCTGCGGAAGAAATAACAAGAAACGTCAGGAGAGTAGATCCTTTCTCTAATGTGACGTTGTTTTATTTCACCATGAACTACTGAAATTGAAAGAGATTATCTGAGATTTTTATATTGATGGCCTATCCCCTGTATTGGGGGTCATTCACACTGCTGGGACACTGTTATGGGGAGGGGGTGAACATAACATGTTATAAATGTGTCATCTACAGTGCCCCCCCCCCATAACAGTGTCATCCACAGTGCCTCCCCCCCATAACAGTGTCATCCACAGTGCCCCCCCCCATAACAGTGTCATCCACAGTGCCCCCCCCATAACAGTGTCATCCACAGTGCCCCCCCCCATAACAGTGTCATCCACAGTGCCCCCCCCCCATAACAGTGTCATCCACAGTGCCCCCCCCCATAACAGTGTCATCCACAGTGCCCCCCCCCATAACAGTGTCATCCACAGTGCCCCCCCCCATAACAGTGTCATCCACAGTGCCCCCCCCATAACAGTGTCATCCACAGTGCCCCCCCCATAACAGTGTCATCCACAGTGCCCCCCATAACAGTGTCATCCACAGTGCCCCCCCATAACAGTGTCATCCACAGTGCCCCCCCATAAGTGTCATCCACAGTGCCCCCCCCCATAACAGTGTCATCCACAGTGCCCCCCCCATAACAGTGTCATCCACAGTGCCCCCCCATAACAGTGTCATCCACAGTGCCCCCCCCCTAACAGTGTCATCCACAGTGCCCCCCCATAAGTGTCATCCACAGTGCCCCCCCCCATAACAGTGTCATCCACAGTGCCCCCCCCATAACAGTGTCATCCACAGTGCCCCCCCCATAACAGTGTCATCCACAGTGCCCCCCCATAACAGTGTCATCCACAGTGCCCCCCCCATAACAGTGTCATCCACAGTGCCCCCCCATAACAGTGTCATCCACAGTGCCCCCCATAACAGTGTCATCCACAGTGCCCCCCCCCATAACAGTGTCATCCACAGTGCCCCCCCCCCCCCCCATAACCGTGCCATCCACAGATCCCCCCCCATAACCGTGCCATCCAGATCCCCCCCCCATAACCGTGCCAGCCACAGATCCCCCCCCATAACCGTGCCAGCCACAGATCCCCCCCCCCCCATAACCGTGCCAGCCACAGATCCCCCCCCCCCCCCATAACCGTGCCAGCCACAGATCCCCCCCATAACCGCGCCAGCCACAGATCCCCCCCATAACCGCGCCATCCACAGATCCCCTCCCATAACCGTGCCATCCACAGATCTCCTCCATAACAGCGCCATCCACAGATCCCCTCCATAACAGCGCAATCCACAGATCCCCTCCATAACAGCGCAATCCACAGATCCCCTCCATAACAGCGCAATCCACAGATCCCCTCCATAACAGCGCAATCCACAGATCCCCTCCATAACAGCGCAATCCACAGATCCCCTCCATAACAGCGCAATCCACAGATCCCCTCCATAACAGCGCAATCCACAGATCCCCTCCATAACAGCGCAATCCACAGATCCCCTCCATAACAGCGCAATCCACAGATCCCCTCCATAACAGCGCAATCCACAGATCCCCTCCATAACAGCGCAATCCACAGATCCCCTCCATAACAGCGCAATCCACAGATCCCCTCCATAACAGCGCAATCCACAGATCCCCTCCATAACAGCGCAATCCACAGATCCCCTCCATAACAGCGCAATCCACAGATCCCCTCCATAACAGCGCAATCCACAGATCCCCTCCATAACAGCGCAATCCACAGATCCCCTCCATAACAGCGCAATCCACAGATCCCCTCCATAACAGCGCAATCCACAGATCCCCTCCATAACAGCGCAATCCACAGATCCCCTCCATAACAGCGCAATCCACAGATCCCCTCCATAACAGCGCAATCCACAGATCCCCTCCATAACAGCGCAATCCACAGATCCCCCTCCATAACAGCGCAATCCACAGATCCCCCTCCATAACAGCGCCATCCACAGATCCCCTCCATAACAGCGCCATCCACAGATCCCCTCCATAACAGCGCCATCCACAGATCCCCTCCATAACAGCGCCATCCACAGATCCCCTCCATAACAGCGCCATCCACAGATCCCCTCCATAACAGCGCCATCCACAGCAAACAGAGCTCTAACACAATTCCCTTAAAATATTGCATCACATATCGTTATCGCAATTTTTAGGGCCCTAATCGCAATCGCACAAAATTCCCATATCGTGCAGCCCTATGGTGAAGGTATGTGGGGGATTATAGGAAGACAGGTGGAGGTCCCTGAGGCACATATGGAATATTTGTTCCAAATGGAGAAAATGCCAGAATTAAAGCCCTATGGTAAATGGCATGAATTTATAATAACATTTTTCTAGCCAAGACAGAAATAAAGACTTTAACCTGGGGAACCCCTGTAAGGCTTATATAGACAAACACTTGAAGGGATATTTCCATCTTGACATTTATGGCACAAACACAGGAGAGGGGTGGGTTCCACCTCTGGGAACCGCTCCTATGTCAAGATACTGGGGACCAGTGAGGTGGGGCTCTTCAGAAAATAGCCAGGCGTGCCTTCTCAGCTATTTTCTGAAATCCTGTAGCCACTGCACCATTCCTGGTGGCATGAGACAGGGCCTCATTACAGATAAGAGCAAGTCCCAGAGGTGGGACCATGCATTTGCGAGATTAAGGACATATCCTGTGGATGAGCCATGGTGTCCAGGATGGAATATCCCTTTGTCCACAGTGTTGGAAACCGTTTCAAACCTGAGGAGACATGAAATAGGGTCTCGGAAACAACGTACCTGAGGTAATATCAATGCTGTGACGATCCTCCTCCAGTCTTCGAATCTTCTCTTCTAATTCACTCTGAACGGTGTCATAAAGTAGCAGCTTCTCACTCTGGAATACAAGAGCAGGTTCAGGACTAGGACCAAACCCTAATAAGTGGACATGGTCATATCCTAGCTTCCCAGCCCTCTCATTCGTCATCATATCCTGAACTATAGAATGTGCCAGTTTTGCGACTTCCTAATCATTTCTGCATATAGGGAACAAATGCTAAAGGAAAACTAAACCTCGAAAATACAGAAAGTCATAAAATAATCCTGCCATTTCTGCCTTATGCATGACCTAACAGATTTACTGTACATTCTTCCAACGTCTAACCCACAGTTCTTCAAAGGAAATTCGCTGCAGAAACCTCCATCAATTCACGTGGATTTGCTTGCAGATTTGATGCAGCTTTTTTGCTGCGGATGTTCCATCTGAATTGCTTTTATCGGGAATAGACTGATTGAAGTCAACGGGCAAAATCCTGGACTACTCCATAACAGAAATTAACGTGATGTGGATTACAAAATGCACTCTGCAGATCA
This sequence comes from Bufo gargarizans, assembly GCF_014858855.1. Classification (NCBI taxonomy): domain Eukaryota; kingdom Metazoa; phylum Chordata; class Amphibia; order Anura; family Bufonidae; genus Bufo; species Bufo gargarizans. The sequence continues at coordinate 50,749,312 of NC_058090.1, forward strand.
ATGTCCACAAGAACAATTTACATAATGTGTGGATGAGATTTCTACAGATCTCATTAACTTTGCTAGCACTGAGGATTTTCCGTCTGGGAATCCATGACGTGCAGACAAGCCCTTAAAGGGGTTGTCCAGCTGTTAATATTGAGGACCCATCGTCAGGATAGTTCATAAATATCTAATCAGCGGGGGTCTGACACCCAGGACGTCCACCGATCAGCTGTGAGACAAGACGACGGTGCTCTGAGTGAGCGTCGCTTCCTGGTAATTACACTGTGCGTCGTCTCCTGTGGAGCAGCTGCGTAGTGTAATTACAAGAACTCACTCCATTCACTTGAGCGGAGCGAGCACTTGTAATACACTGCACATCTGAGATGAAGTGCATTGTAATGAAGAGGAAGTAGTGCTCGTTTGGAGGGCCGCCTACTCTTCAAACAGCTGATCAGCGGGGGTGTTGGCTGTCGGACCACCGCCGGTCATATATTGATGATCTATCATGACATGTCACCAATATTAACAGCTGGACAACAACTTTAATCTACTTCTTTAGAGCCAACCAAAAACAACACTAGGGCACTCCCAACATAAGGCTACATACACACGACCGTGCGCCCCCCGTTGGCCGTATTGCAGCCCGCATACAGCGGGTCCGCAATACACGGACACCGGCTGAGTGCATTCCGCATCACGGATCGCGAACCGATTCAAGTCTGCAATCACAGAGATGCGGAACTGAGGCACAGATTGGAACCCCACGGAAGCACTACGGAGTGCTTCCATGGTGTTTTTGCCCGTGCCGCCGCACCGCCAAAAAAGTAGCGCATGCACTACTTTTTTGCAGTGCGGACAGTCGGATGCGGATCGTGGACCCCATTCAAGTGATGCGCATGCGGTTGCCCCACGATCTGTGCCTGTGCATTGCGGACTGCAATTTGCGGTCAGCAACACGGGCATGGAGCCCTAACGTTCGTTTGCATGTAGCCCAAGTCAGAAGAGATACATCCCAATTTATTAGAAATACACAATAAGGCTACTTTCACACTCGTGTTTGGTGCTGATCCATCATGGATCTGCACAGATGGATCAGTTCAGATAATACAACCGTCTGCATCCGTTCAGAACGGATCAGTTGGTATTATCTGTAACATAGCCAAGACGGATCCGTCTTTAACACCACTGAAAGTCAATGGAGGACGGATCAGTTTTCTATTGTGCTAGATTGGGTCATAGAAAACAGATCCGTCCCTATTGACTTACATTGTGTGCCAGGACGGATCCGTTTGGCTCAGTTTCGTCAGACGGACAACAAAACGCTGCAAACGGAATGGAGACGGAACGGAGGCAAACTGATGCATTCTGAGCGGATCCTTTTCAATTCAGAATGCAGTAGGGCAAAACTGATCCGTTTGGACCGCTTGTGAGAGCCCTGAACAGATCTCCCAAACGGAAAGCCAAAACACCAGTGTGAAAGTAGTCTAATATAACATCAAAAGGAAAGAAGAGTAGAAAAAATAAATAGCCAGGACATATATGGGGTTAAACTCTCATAACGAATAAAATAAAGCTGGTTTTATAGTGTAATGACTAGGCTGGGTAATAATTATAACATATCCAATTCTACAACTAAGGTCCGATTTACACGACTATTTTTGGTCCACATTTTTTTGTGAATCGGATGCTGACATTCATTTCAATGAGGACACAAAAAAAATGCCTCCATACGTCTGTTCTGCAATCCCACAAAAAAGATAGAATGTGTCCTATTCTTCTCCGTTTTGAAGACAAGAAAAGGCATTGTTACAATGGATCCAGGAGAAAATAAATAAATAAATAAATAAAATAAATAAAAATAAAAAGCATTCAGCACAGACGTCACCCATATTTTCTGTAGATCCGCATTTTACGTACCGCAAAATACATACAATAATGTGAATGCACCCTAATTGTACATATGTATCCTGTGCACGTGCCACCAACAGATATGAGCAGAGCCACTGGGAAATGCCCACATAGAAACTAACCAATGTAAGGCTACTTTCACACCTGCGTTCGGTGTGGATCAGTCTTGTATCTGCACAGACTGATCCGCACCGATAACGTATCCGTTCATAAACTGAAAAAAAAAAAAAAAGTCCAAGTCAAAACGGATCAGTCTTTACTTACATTGAAAGTCAATGGGGACGGATCCGTTTTTAATTGCACCATATTGTGTCAGTGAAAACGGATCCGTTTGGCTCTGCATCATCAGGCGGACACCAAAAACGCTGCAACTAGCGTATTAGTGTCCGCCTCAAAAGCGCAACGGAGACCAAATGCCGCCAAACTGATGCATTCTGAACAGATCCTTATCCATTCAAAATGCATTGGGGCTGAACTGATCCATTTTGGGCGGCTTGTGAGAGCCCTGAAACGGATCTCACAAGCGGACCCAGAAACGCCAGTGTGAAAGTAGCCTAACCCGGAAATAAACTAAACTAAATAACTCAAGATAACACCCTAGAACCCCTAGGTGGTTAATTCTGAATCAGACCACTGACCTCCTGACAAAACCTTGAGAGGTGAAGAGTTCAGCCAGGTCACAAGTTATGTACCGGTATGTCCGATTCCGAATTAATGTCAATGAACCCCTGGGGGTAATCTCTCTCTTTTATTCTATCATTAAAAGGAATTGCCGACACAAATGAAAAGTTAAAGGGCTTGTCCCACCAAAAATATTCTACAGTTTTCAAACTAGTTCTTGAATCTGAATACTTTTGTAATTGCAGGCAATACATTTTTTTTAGTATAGCTACTGAGTTATTCAATAAAATTCATCTGTATAGCGCCACCTGCTGTTTTTTTTATTTTTTATTTCTTTGGCCTGCTCACTGAGATGGGGGAGAGAGCATGGACACGCCTCCTGAGCTGTGATAGGGAGAGCATGGACACGCCCCCTTAGCTGCAGCAGAGAAGACACGCCCCTTGAGCGGTCAGCTTGATATAAATCTAGCAGAGCAATGAATGAGGAGATCTCTGGATCCATGGGAGGTACAGGGCTGGTTCTAGCTTTGTTAGAAAGAGATTGTCATGTACTATATGATCTCTGATTTTAATTGTTTACATTAGTCATAGGATTACCCTTTTAAAAGGCAGGCAAATAATAATTATTTTTTAAAATACAAATCGCCTCGCCATTATAATTTTTAGCGTTCCTTTTAGACACCGGTGACCTATCCACCGGACACGCGCACTGATCCAATATTGATAACCTATCTGGAGGACAGGTAATCGATGTCTGAAAAACTTCAACATCCCCTTTGAAGAGAACGGTCCACCTAGTGGGCGGTATTGAACCCGATAAGCAGCCCCCTCCCCTACTAATAGGGATGAGTTTAAAGGGACACTTTCAATCACACATAAAAAAATAGTTCATCAGTGTCTGATCGGTGGGGGGCCGACAACTGGGACCCCACCAATCGGCTGCTAGAGAAGGCATTGATGCTACTGTGAGCGCCGCAGCCTTCTCTGTGCTTAACATGCACAGCCCTGTACATTGCATAGCAAATGTGCTTGGTATCACGCTCAACCCCATTCACTTCTATGGGGCTGCGCCTAGCCTTCTTTTTCACTATCTATATTTAAAGGCTATGTACATCTTTGGGAGGATTTTTTTTTTTATTATTACATTGTATTCATTTTGAGCTAAACCTAATTTTTTTTGTCTATTAAAAATATGGAGTCCTTTTCTCTATACAAAGCTAAGATGCTCTACTAGCAGGATCTGAATTTTCTCTTTGCTCTGTCAAAAAAAGCAAGAGAAGCATAAAGGTCTGCACTAACACAGTTACCAGTCCTGCAACAATGCTACATTGTACAGCTACAGGTAATTGTGTTTGTGCGCACCTTTATGCTTCTCTTATATGGCTTGTCAGTCATTAATCTACTGATTACCAGCGCCAATGATGCGCTATGGGCATATGATACAAGCAGCGATGATCCATCCAGGACTTTCTTGGAATCTTATGAACTTCTATTCTTCAGCCTTGATATAATACACATGTTTATATTATATATTCTATCTGTAATTAAACATCCTTTACGTTCTATATACTGATATACATGTTTTTGTCTATTAGGCTCATGATACTAAGGAAGGTCCCTTCATGGAGCGAAACGTCTTGATAATGTGAGCCGTATCCATTATCATAATTGTTATAGTTTATGGACCCATACTGATAATTGAACTGATTTATATTATGAAATAAAAGAGCAAAAGAAAACAAGACAAGTGTCGTGGTGAAACCTTATGGAGCGAATACTCGTCATTGCACTGCCGAGACGAAGTGCAGCGTAATGAAGAGGAAGTTGCGCTCAGATTAAGCCACGCCACCTCTTCAAACAGCTGATCGGCGGGGGGTGCTGGGAGTCCAAAGGATAGGTCATCAATATATATCGCTGGACAACCCTTTAAAATTAATTAAACTGGCTCCTAGGTTCAGTGGATATAAACTGGGATAATTTAACTGCTAGCAAACTGGTCGGTGCAATATTGCTTTCCAGTGTATGGCCACTCTACGGGTTGCGGTTTTCTGGGAGTTGAATATTGATGATCTATCCTTAGGATAGGTCATCAATATCAGATAAATGGGGGCCCGATTCCTGGCACCCCTGCCGATCAGCTGTTTGCAGGAACCTACCACTGGAACACCGCAGCTCCATATGCTGTGTAGTGGCCGTACCTGCTTTCTTCAGGCTGGGTTCACACCTGAGCGTTTTACAGCGCGTTCCTACGCGCTGTAAAGCGCTCAACAAGGAGAAACCAATGATTCCCTATGGGAATGGTTCACACTTGGGCGTTTTACAGCGCGTACGATCGCGCTGTAAAACGCCCGACGCTCCAAAAAGTACATGAGCGACTTTTGGGGCGTTTGTGGCCATAGGACACTGTAGTGAATCACACAAACGCGCGTCAAACGCGCGTTTACTATTACAAAAACGCGCATAAAAATGCGCGTCAAAAACGCGCGTAAAACGCGCGTTTGCGCAACGCTCAAGTGTGAACCCAGCCTAAGTGTTGCTCACATTCCAGGGAATGGGCGCAGTGTTGCAGTAGATAAAACGCGGCCACTACACCATGGATGAAGCTGTGGCGTTCCAGTGCCAGGTTTCTGCAAACAGCTGACTGGGACCCCCAGTGATCGGATATTGATGTTCTATATTAGACTTTCTAAAAACCCCTTTAGCGATAGCACAAGACCTATGTGCAGGCTTCCTTTACTTCATAACATACACAAATGATAAACCCACACAAATGTAAAACTTTATGCATATGATCATAGCACAGTATTAGAGATTCCTACCTCACAGTGTTGCCGTGCTGCTTGGATCTCACAGTCATGCTTGTTCTTTACAGACTCTAAGCATAACTCCCGATAAATACCTTGAAATGAAAAATTGGGAAAAATTAACCATGTATATCCATCTGCCAAAACACTGCATTATGTTCAAACAAACAATGACTATTTGGTCTACATCGGTAAAAGAAATTCTACGCCGATTCATTTCTGAATACAGATTTTATTATGTGTAGAGCTCCAGTCTTCCTCTGTATAGGTCATCAGTATCTCATCAGTGGGGGTCAGACAACCGGGACCCCCGCCGATCAGCAGTTTGAGAAGGCAGAGGCGCTTGCAGTAGCACCACTGCCTTCTCACAGGCACACCACTATACAATGTATGGCGCTGTGCTTGGTGAAAGCGAAGAAGGCCGCTGTGCTCATAGGAGTGCTAGTGGCTTCTCAAACAGCTCAGCGGCAGTGGTCCCCAGTGTTATACCCCCACCGACCAGATACTGATGACCCATCCTCAGGATAGCAGGAATTTTTTTTTTCAAGGACAGCACCAACGTCCCACCTTCTGGAAGAGTCACGGTCGCCAGCTGTTAGACTCCTTCCCGCTGAAAATAACAGGAATAAAATAAGATCATGAACAGTGTCTTCCTTGTGCAAGATTTTTTCTTTTTTATTCTCGATCAACACAGCAAACAGGCAACGTTTCGGCTAAGGCTACTTTCACACTTGCGTTCAGAGCGGATCCGTCTGGTGTCTGCACAGACGGATCCGCTCCTATAATGCAGACGATGGGATCCGTTCAGAACGGATCCGTCTGCTTTATATTTTAGAAAAAATTGTGAAAGTTGCTCAGACGGATCCGTCCAGACTTTACATTGAAAGTCAATGGGGGACGGATCCATTTGAAATTGAGCCATATTGTGTCAACTTCAAACGGATCCGTCCCCATTGACTTACATTGTAAGTCTGGACGGATCCGTTTGCCTCCACACGGCCAGGCGGACACCCGAACGCTGCGTTCGGGTGTCCGCCTGCTGAGCGGAGGACAAACGGTGCGAAGACTGATGCATTCTGAGCGGATCCGCATCCACTCAGAATGCATTAGGGCTGGACGGATGCGTTCGGGCCACTTGTGAGAGCCTTCAAACAGAACTCACAAGCGGAGCCCCAAAACGCTAGTGTGAAAGTAGCCTTAACATAATAAGACTTTCTTGAGAAAGGCTTGTGTTAAGGATAGTTTCACATTAGCGTTATTCTATTCTGGCATTGAGTTCCGTCCTAGGGGCTCTATACCGGAAAATAACTGGTCAGTTTTATCCTCATGCATTCTGAATGGAGAGTAATCCGTTCAGGATGCATCAGGATGTCTTCAGTTCAGTCTTTTTGCCTTTTCAGAACGGAGATAATACCGCAGCATGCTGAGGTTTTATCTCCGTCCAAAATTCTGTAACACATTTTTTCCCTTTGAAAAGCATTAATGACGGATCCGGGCCCAAGTATTCCTGCAAAGTGGATCCGGCATTGCGGTCTGCGCATGCTCAGACTGCAAAAAATGTGAAAATAAATAAATGCTGGATCAGTTTTTCCGGATAACATCAGAGAGACGGATCCAGCATTTCAATGCATTTGTCAGACACATCAGGATCCTGATCCGTCTGACAAAGGCCATCTGTTTGCATACATTTCCCTAAGAAGCGATTGTAGATCGCCAGATCATTTAAAGGGTTAGCAAGATCGCAGAAACAGCCTGAATATTCCAGTAGAATATAGCACTAAGACTTGAAACTAGCTGACTGCAAATACCTGAAAAGGACAATTCTGCAATGTAAAAGGGTGAAATCTGCAAGAAGCTCATACAGATTTTGGTCCAGATGACAGGATAGCTTTCCAGCCGGTACCGCTTTTCCTCTGTCTGAATCTAGCCGTACACATATAAAGTGGTATTTGGTATGTCTTATAGTACCCTTTATAAAAGGTATTCTACAGGAAAAAAATAAAAAATGACTCAAGCATGTTTTCTTACAAATTCTCCTAGAAATGTATAAATAAATTGACTACTGAGCGAGTGTTACCATGTATGTAATTTGTGGCCGACAGATCTGTCATGTGTATGGCAGCTTTTCATTATAACGTAAAAGTATGGCCACCCTGAGAGCTCCCACCCAGAGGCTGTACAGCGATACAGTATGCCACGGCACAGAATAGGCGCAGCACTAATTAAGAACATTTGTCTTTCAGGGCTATGGTCCACATGAAGAGTTAATGTCTGCGTTAACGCAATTCTTCGTACCTGCGACTTTTGTTCGTATTTGCATGTTCTCCTGCAGAGCTGCCAGCGGTTCCAAGTATTCCGGAGCTTTCCCAGCAATCACTTCCTGCAACTTGGAATCCACTTGGCTCAAACGTTCTTTATAAAGTCTAAAAATGAAAGATAGGAAAAAAAATATATATAAAAAAAATATTATATATATATATATATATATATATATATATATATATATATATATATATATATATATATATATATATATATATATAGGAAATCTGGTTCTGCAAAGATAGCTGAAAATGGTGATCTAGACCACTTTTCCATTTTGCACATGCTGGATCCCTAGGGGCACAGCCACACGTGGTATAAAAGCCGTGGATTCTTCACAGAGCAATTTTGCACGAAAAATCCTCAACATTTGCATTACAAGAAAAGTGGATGAGATTTTAGAACTCAACCACACACTGTGGAGAACACCCGCAGATTAAGCAGATTCAGGGCCGGACTAGAAACTTAAAGAGGCCCTGGTAAAACCTTAAAAGTAGCCCCGTGTAAGCGGGTCAACAAGTAGGCGGGGCCAGCAATCCTTCATACAGCACAAAATACTGCAAAATACCCCCCCACAGTATTCAACTGTATTTCTATCCAGGGGATGGGGATGAGGATGAATTAAAGGGGATGTCTGGGCTTTTAAAATTGAAGACCAATCCTCAGGATAGGTCATCAATATCAGATCAGCGGGGGACCGTCACCCCTGCCGATCAGCTATACGAGGTGATGGCGAGGTGATGGCGCGCCTGTTTGCTGCTGCTTTGCCTGGTTGCAGCGAGCAGGAAGGGAGACAGCACGTGCACACTGCGCGCGCCTTCCTTTCATACAGCTGACTGGCGGGAGTTCGGGTGTTGGACCCCCACCGATCCGATATTGATTACCTATTCTGGTCATAAATATTAAAAGCTTGAACAACCCCTTTAACCCCTTAAAGAAAACGGCCATATTTCACCTTAAGGACCAGGCCATTTTTTGCAAATCTGACCAGTGTCACTTTATGTGCTATATTGTACTTCATGACACTGGTAAAATGGAGTCAAAAAAATTCATTTTTATTTATAAAAAAAAATAAAAGATACCAAATTTACAAAAAATTTGGAAAACATTTGCAAATTTCTAAGTTTCAATTTCTCTACTTCTATAATACATAGTAATACCTCCAAAAATAGTTATTACTTTACATTCCCGATATGTCTACTTCATGTTTGGATCATTTTGGGAATGATATTTTATTTTTGGGGATGTTACAAGGCTTAGAAGTTTAGAAGCAAATCGTTAAATTTTTCAGAAATTTTCAAAAACCCACTTTTTTTTTTAAAAGGACCAGCTCAGGTCTGAAGTCACTTTGTGAGGCTTACATAATAGAAACCACCCAAAAATGACCCCATTCTAGAAACTACACCCCTCAAGGTATTCAAAACTGATTTTACAAACTTTGTTAACCCTTTAGGTGTTCCACAAGAATTAATAGAAAATAGAGATACAATTTAAAAATTTCACTTTGGCAGATTTTCCATTTTAATATTTTTTTCCCCACTAACAAAGCAAGGGTTAACAGCCAAACAAAACTCAATATTTATGACCTCAATATTTGTGGTCGTAAACTGCTGTACGGGCACATGGCAGGGCACAGAAAGAAAGGAATGCCATACGGTTTTTGGAAGGCAGATTTTGCATGTCCCATTTGAAGCCCCCCCTGATGCACCCCTAGAGTAGAAACTCCAAAAAAGTGACCGCATTTTAGAAACTATGGGATAGGGTGGCAGTTTTGTTGGTACTAGTTTAGGGTACATACGATTTTTGGTTGCTCTATATTACACTTTTTGTGAGGCAAGGTATCAAGAAATAGCTGTTTTGGCATTTTTTTATTTATTTTTTGTTATTTACAACATTCATCTAATGATCATGTGGTATTTTTTATAGAGCAGGTTGTCACGGACGCGGCGATACCTAATATGTATACTATTTTTTTTTTATTTATGTAAGTTTTACACAAGGATTTCATTTTTGAAACAAAAAAAATATATCATGTTTTAGTGTTTCCATAGTCTGAGAGCCATAGTTTTTTCAGTTTTTGGGCGATTATCTTGGGTAGAGTATGATTTTTGCGGGATGAGATGACGGTTTGATTGTCACTATTTTGGAGTGCATATGACTTTTTAATCGCTTGCTATTACACTTTTTGGTGATGTAAGGTGACAAAAAACCATAATTAGACTTACCGGTAATTCTTTTTCCTTGAGTCCACCATGACGGCTCTACCATGATTGACCCCTTGACCTCTGTAGGGGCAGGAACACAGAGAGTTTAAAAGGCCACCACCCACTCTCACCCTCAGTGCTTTCCAAATTACCAAGTGGGTGCAGCCTTAATTTAGGCAAAAATATATATAAGGAAACAATTACCAGTAAGTCTAATTACGGTTTTTCCATTTCGTCCACCATGACTGTTCTACCATGAGAGCTACCAGATTACTTAATAGGGTGGGCAACTGCTTGCAGAACCTTCTGACCAAAGGTTAAGTCAGCAGAAGCATTAATGCGGTAATGTCTGATAAAAGGTATTTATACTTGACCAGGTGGCCGCTTTACAAATTTTGTCTAAGGAGACACTCCCTTTTTCTGCCCACGAAGAAGCCATAGCTCTTGTAGAGTGGGCTCTTATATTTGTAGGGCTGTTAAGACCTGACATTTGATAGCAACAGGCAATGGTAGATTTAATCCATCGTCCAATGGAGGCTTTGGATGCCTTTTTTCCCTTGTTTGGACCTGCGTATTGAACAAGAAGATTGTCATCCTTCCTAAATTCCTTTGTTGCTGCTAGATACTGTATAATAGTATCCCGAACATCCAGGAGCTGGAACTGATCGTGTGATTGACCTGATAAATCCCTGGGAAAAGATGGAAGGACAATTTCCTGATCTCTGTGAAAGTCCGATACAACCTTCGGCAAGAAACCAGGATCCAAACGTAATACTATTCTATCTGGAAAGATAGTGAGGTATGGTTCACGGCAGGATAGCGCCTGGATCTCGCCCAACAGTCTAGCCAAAGTTATGGCTACTAGGAAGGCTGCTTTTAATGACAGGTGTTTAAGTGAAATATCCTGAATAGGGGGAAAAAGAAAAAAAAATAATAATGGAGATTTTGTAAGTCCTTTCAGGACCAAGTTCAAGCCCCATTGAGGAGTCCTAGGGGTTAAGGATGGCCTTAACCTAGAGGCGGCTCTTATAAACCTCCTTATCCACTTATGACTGGCCAGGTCTGTATTATAACAGGACCCCAAGGCTGAGATCTGCACTTTAAGTGTACTTGGTCTCAGGCCCAAATCCAATCCCTTTTGAAGAAAATCAAGTATTTTCTCAATGCTTGGGGCAGAATCTACAGGAGGGTTCTGTCCTAGCCAGCTACAATACCTCTTCCAGATTTTAAGATATATCGCAGAAGTGACTTTTTTCCTGCTGGATTTGAGTGCATTTATAACCTTTTCAGACAGCTGTCTGCTTTTTAGGACCTCGCACTCAGGATCCAGGCTGATAATTTGAACAGTCCTGGATTCTGATGGAAGATTGGACCCTGAGAAAGGATGTTCCCCTGCGTGGGAATTTTCCTGGGTTCTTCCAGAGCTAGTTCTCTTAGTACTGGGAACCAATTTCTTTTTGTCCAGTATGGAACCAATAGGATTACTGTTACCGGTTCCGATCTTATTCTTTGCAGTACTCAGGGTATTAGCGTCCAAGGGGGAAAGGCATAGGCTAGATCCCAAGTCCACCTGATTGAGAATGCATCCACTGCCCAAGGGTTCTTCCTGGGGTTTAGGGAGCATAAAGGATGAACTTTTGCGTTTTTACTTGACGCAAACAGGTCTATCTGGGGGGTCCTGCTGAGGAAGTCCGCCTGTATATTTTCTGTACCTTTTAAATGGATAGCTGTGATGGATGGAACATTTCTTTCTGCCCAGAAGAATATTTTTTACGCCAGATCTTTTAAGCTTGGGGATCTTGAGCCCCCCTGATGTTTTAAATATGCGACTACTGTTATGTTGTCTGTAAGAATTTTCAGGTGTCTTCCGGATACCTTGTCCTGTGAGGCCTTTAGAACCTCCCAGATCGCCCTCAGTTCTTTGTGGCTTGATGATTTTATTTTTATGTTGTCCGACCAAGTGCCCTGGTAGATTAGTGAGCCTACCTTTGCTCCCCATCCAGTGCCACTTGCATCTATATATTTTTGTTTTTCTGGATTTTTTATCCAGGGTACACCTCTTAGCAAGTTTTTGTTTTCCGTGCACCAGTTCAAATCTGATCTTACGCAGTTGGGGGTGGAGATTACTTTTTCTAGAGAGGACTGCCTCTTGTCCCAATTCTTCAGGATCCAAGACTGGGCTACCCTGGTATGAGCTTGGGACCAGGATACTGCTGTTATACAGGAGGTCATCATTTCCACGAGGCTCATGGCACTGCGGATGGAGCACTGAGACTGGCATTGGAACTTTTTTATTTTGTCTATAAAATGATTTTATTTTCTCCTGAGGGAGGGAGGTTATCTGGGAAACTGAATCTAGGATCACTCCCAAAAATGTTATTCTGGTGGATGGAACTGTGCACGATTTCTTTAGGTTTATCATCCAGCCTAGATCCAAGAACCTGCGTATTAGGTCGTTGGTAAGGCTGGTTGTCTCCAGTAGTCTAGGTACGGAAATACTTTTATTCCTTCTGCTCTGAGGGGGGATATCATTTCCACTACGAGCTTCGTGAATACCCTTGGAGCAGAGGAAATGCCAAATGTTAACGCGGTGAACTGGAAGTGCTTTACTTCTCCCGAGTGGTCTACTAGGGCAAATTGAGGTATTTCTGAGATGTTTTGTTTATGGGGACGTGATAGTAAGCGTCCTTTAAGTCTATGGACGTCATGAAATCTCCGGCTTTGATTAAAGGAATGATGGTTGCTATGGATTCCATCTTGAATTTTCTGTATGTGATAGCATTGTTTAGTCCCTTTAGATTTATAATAGTGCGGAAGGAACCGTCTGGTTTTTGAACCAGGAATAAGTTAGAGTAGTAACCCCTTACTCTTTCCGCACTGGGGACTTCTGCCACCACTCCTGAATCTATAGGTTAAAGGACCACCTGCCAGATTTTTTCTAGAGTCTTTTGGCTGTGAGATGTTATTCTGAACTTTTTTGGAGGGACTGAGGAAAATTCTATGCGGTAGCCATTTCCTAAGATGTCTAAGGCCCACAGATTTTTGGTCACGGTTTCCCAACGGGACAGAAAATTCCTCAGTCTCCCCCCTACTCTGGCATCATTGCTTATCTGCTTGCTTACTCTGGGGGTTGAGAAGGAATCCTCTGCCTTTTCCCCTTTCTGTTAAATCCACCTACCCGACTTCCCTTTGCCCCTATAGGATTAGTCTGGGTATTAAAGGAACGAAAGGGCTTCTTTTTACTTTCTTCTGGAAACCCTTTTTTGTCTGCCGCTTTCTCAAGGATGGAGTCTAGCACGGGTCCAAAAACGTATTCCCCAGAAAAAGCTATATAACATAGCTTAGCTTTTGAGGTTCTATCCTCTCCCCACGCTTTCATCCACAATGCCCTTCTAGCTGAATTGGAGAGAGCAGCATCCTTGGAGGCGAACCTCACAGACTCAGCTGAGGCATCCGCCAAGAATGCGGTGGCTGATTTAAGGAGTGGAATAGAATTTAATATTTCCTCTCTTGGGGTTTTAGTTTTAATATGGTTTTCCAACTCATGGAGCCAGAAACCCATGGACCTAGCTACCGACTTTGCAGCTATGTTTGTTTTTATACCAAACATGGACGCCTCCCAGGATTTTTTTTTAGAAGTGAGTCGGCCTTCCTTTCCATTGGGTCTTGTAATTGTGACGAGTCCTCAAATGGGAGGGAGGTCTTTTTGACTAAGTTTGCCACCTGGACGTCAATTTTTGGTGTCTCATTAAACAATTTAACATCAGTCGGATCAAATAATAGCCTATTTCTGAATTCCTTGGATACCCCCATTCATCCAGGATCATATATCTTTTATGTTCTCGTTCACAGGAAATGCTTTTAATTTTTTGGCTCCAAGTCCCCCGAACATTTCATCCTGGACAGATCGTGTTTTTTTCACCTCCTCAATGCCCATGGTTGCTCTGACAGCGCCCAATAATTCATCCATGTCCTCAGATGAGAAGAAGTATTTCTTACTATCTTCCACAATTTCTCCCTCAGACAGAGCGTCAATATCTACGTTCTGTCTAGAGGTGGAAGCCTCCTCGTCCATGTCCTCTGAGTCAGAGGAGGATGGAACAGACACCTTAGGTTTTTTTGCCGGTGGTGTTGGAGGGACAGATCTGAGAGAGGCCAGGGAGGACTTTATTTTGCTCTGAATCAAGGATTTGACTTCCATGAGTATGGATGGTTGCTCCTCCTTTACAAGATCATTGATGCAAACTTGGCAGAGTTTATTTTTGTGATTTTCTGGAAGCCTCTTGCTACAAGTCGCACACCTAGGGACTTTAGTTTTAGTTCTGGGCTCTTTTACTCCCTATAAGAGAGGAGTAACCAGGTATCAATAGACAAGACAAGTATAGCAGGTCGGTATGATGCACCATTTTTTTCTCCCCTCAGGGGAACTCACGGTTGGAGTAGCTAAGGGAGCTTCAGAAGATTCCATCTGGACTGCAGGGGCGTCAGGGACAGACATCTGGAGCTTGGAGACACTCAGAGGGAGGCCCAGTCGTGTTCCACCACATCTTCAGACTGCCGCCTCTTAATGGCCAAAGCGGCGTCTGACGTCATCGCAGTGCGCGCGTCCAGTCCAAGCTCCGCCCCCTCAGCCTCCTGCCGGTCTGTAGCAGAGTGCAGCGTGTCTCTGCGGCACGCGGTCAGCTTCTTCAATGTAGGGAAGGGGGACCAGACGCTATGAGGGGAGATACAGGGACGAGATGCAGCTCCATTGTCATCCTCTGCCCAGCTTTGGACTCAACCGTAGGAGTGCAGAGGGAAGGGACAGAGATCACTAAGGTATTTAAAATAATAAAAAGGTAGAAAAAAAAAAAAAGTCTTCACCTCCACCAGGAGGACTCTCTGTGAGGTGCCCCCGTAGGGACAGGAAACACTGAGGGTGAGAGTGGGTGGTGGCCTTTTAAACTCTGTGTTCCTGCCCCTACAGAGGTCAAGGGGTCAATCATGGTAGAGCCATCATGGTGGACGAAAATTGCTTTTTTTCACACTTTTTTTTACGGTATTCACCTCATTGGTTAGGTCATGTGATATTTTTATAGAGCAGGTTATTACGGACGCGGTGATACCTAATATGTATACTTTTTTTATTTACTTAAGTTTTACACAATAACAGCTTTAAAAAAATAATAATAAAAAAAAAAGAAAAAAAAAAAAGAAAAAGATTTTTTGTGAAACTCACCTGTAAAATCTTTTTCTCGACTTTTCCATTGGGGGACACAGACCATGGGTATAGCTTAGAGGTATTAGTAGGAGGGACACTATGCAAATACAAAAGAGCTCCTCCTCAGGCTATACACCCCCCCCCCCCCCCGACTCCACCAGGAGGAATTCAGGCGTTGCACAAGCAGTAGGAGAAGGCGCAAGAAAAGAAATTATGGAAACCATCGGACCAAGCCATAAGGTCCAACCACAAACAGAAACTGAACTGAAGACCCCTCATGCAACAGGCAGAATGGGAGGGAGCTGTGTCCCCCAATGGAAAAGTTGAGAAAAAGATTTTACAGGTGAGTTTCACAAAAAATCTCCTTTTCTGACTGTTTTCCATTGGGGGACACAGACCATGGGACGTCCTAAAGCAATCCATGGGGTGGGAAAAACGAGATTTTTGTATAACTTACCAGTAAAATCTCTTTCTCGCTCTTCCTTGGGGGACACAGGAAAACCTTGGGTATAGCTCATCTCCATAGGAGGCGTGACACTAAGTAAAAGACTGTTAAGCCCCTCCTCCAGCAGCTATACCCTCAGCCTGGAGAGAGAGACTTCCAGTTATGTGCCCAAGTAGTGAAAAACAAAAGGCAAGGAGTAACCAAAGCAACACCAACAAGTCAAAAACACCCGTCAGGGCAACCAAAACAATGGGTGGGTGCTGTGTCCCCCAAGGAAGAGCGAGAAAGAGATTTTACTGGTAAGTTATACAAAAATCTCGTTTTCTCGCCCAATTCCTTGGGGGACACAGGAAAACCTTGGGACGTTCAAAAGCAGTCCACAAATAGGGAGGGACCACAATCCAAGGCGAACAAAAGCACCATAAGCATTAAGGCACCGCCGCCTGCAAGACCAGGCGGCCCAAAGCAGCATCCGCCGATGCATAAGTGTTCACCCTGTAAAACTTGGTGAACGTGTGCAAAGAAGACCAGGTGGCCGCTTTGCACAACTGTTCAGCCGAAGCACGATTACGCTGAGCCCAGGAAGACCCGACCGCTCTGGTAGAATGAGCGGTAACACCAAAGGGCGGTTCCCTGCCCTTAGCACGGTAAGCCTCAATGATAGCCATCTTGAGGAAGCGGGCAACAACCACCTTAGACGCCGCCAGCCCCCTGCGCGGACCCTCCAGTACCACAAACAGAGAATCCAAGCGTCGAAAGGGTCTGGTCACATCCAGGTAGATCCTCAGAGCCCGAACAACATCCAGACGGTGAAGATCCCGTTCCCGAGGATGAGACGGGGACGGACACAGAGAAGGAAGGACAATATCTTCATTCAGATGAAAGGCGGACACCACCTTCGGAAGAAAATCTGGAACTGGGCGGAGAACCACCTTGTCCTGGTGAAAAACCAAGAAGGGCTCCACGCAAGAAAGAGCCGCCAACTCAGACACACGCCGAAGAGACGTGATGGCGACGAGGAAGAAAACTTTGCAAGACAGCAAGCGAGGGGAAACCTTGCGCAGAGGCTCGAAAGGGGAAGATTGGAGAGCCGTCAGTACAACGTTAAGATCCCAAGCAGGAACGGAAGGGAGATAAGGGGGAGCACAGTGAGCAACCCCCTGCAGAAAGGTCTTAACTGGACCGAGCGGAGCCAGAGGGCGCTGAAAAAGGACCGAAAGAGCAGATATCTGACCCTTCAGGGTACTAAGACCCAAGCCCAGATCCAGACCAGACTGCAAAAAGGATAAAACCGTGGGAAGAGAAAACCGCAGCGGAGGAATCCCCAAGGTCTCGCAGAAAGTTAAATAGGCCCTCCAGGTTCGGTAATAAATCCTGGACGATGCCGGTTTACGCGCACGAATCATGGTACGGACCACGTCAGCAGAAAACCCCCGCCGCGTCAAGACCGCGGTTTCAATAGCCACGCCGCTAAACGTAGCGACCCTAAATGCTGGTGGAAGATCGGCCCCTGAGAGAGGAGGTCTTCTCTGAGAGGCAGAGGCAAGGGAGCGTCTGCCAGAAGCAACATAAGGTCGGCGTACCAAGGACGACGCGGCCAGTCCGGGGCTATCAGGATTGCTGGCGTGCCCTCCGCCGCGATCTTCCGAAGGACCCGCGGAAGAAGAGGCAGGGGCGGAAACACGTAGAGGAGCGAAAACTCCGTCCAGGGGAGGACGTCCGCGCTGTAAGCGTCTGGATCCTTGGCCCTGGCCATGTAGGTGGGAAGTTTGTGGTTGAATCTGGAGGCCATGAGATCCACGTCCGGACGACCCCAACGGAGACAAAGAGACTCGAAGACGTCGGGGTGCAGAGACCACTCTCCCGGGTCGATCGTCGTCCGGCTGAGGAAATCCGCCGCCCAATTGTCCACCCCCGGGATGTAAATGGCCGAAAGGGCAGGAACATGAACCTCCGCCCAGCGAAGGATTAGAGACACCTCCCTCATCGCCGCCGCGCTGCGAGTGCCCCCCTGATGATTTATGTACGCCACAGCCGTGGCATTGTCCGATTGGACCCGAACTGGGCGACCCTGAAGCAACGAAGTCCAATGCCGGAGCGAGAGGAGGATGGCCCTCAGCTCCAGAACGTTGATCGGCAGTCTGGACTCCGATGGAGACCAAGTGCCTTGGACGGACCGAGGAGGAAACACTCCCCCCCAACCCCGCAGACTGGCATCGGTGGTAATCACCAACCAAGTTATTGGCAGGAAAGACTTCCACTGGAGAGGGGGTCACAGCCACCAGAGGAGAGAGAAGCGAACCTGGGGGGAAAGGGGAAAATGTCGATCCAGACTCTCCTGGGACTTGTCCCAGGCGGACAGAATGGCCGTCTGAAAGGTGCGGGAGTGATACTGTGCGTAAGGAATCGCTTCGAAGCAGGACACCATCTGTCCCAAAACCCGCATGCTGAACCGGAAGGAAGGATGGCGGAGGGACAGAAGGCTCCGAACCGACCGATGAAGGAGCTGGCGCTTCTCCGACGGAAGTCGAACCACCGCTGCATCCGTATCCAGCAGCATCCCCAGAAAGACCAATTGCCTGGATGGAACAAGAGAGGATTTGGGGAGGTTGATAATCCAACCGAACCGGCGTAAGGTTTGTAGCGAGAGATCCACACTGGTGGAAGTCAGTGACAGAGAAGGCACCTTGATTAGGAGATTGTCCAGATACGGAAGTAGAGAAACTCCCCTGGAACGAAGTAAGGCGAGGACAGGGGCAAGGACCTTCGTGAAAACACGAGGGGCCGTCGCCAGCCCGAAGGGGAGGGCAACGAACTGGTAGTGGTCGGACCCCACTGCAAAGCGCAGAAAGCACTGATGACACTGCGCGATTGGAATATGAAGGTAGGCGTCCTGGATATCGATAGATGCCAGGAACTCCCCCTTTTCCAGAGAGGCCACCACCGACCTGAGAGACTCCATCCGGAATCGCTGAAGACGAAGGAAACGGTTCAGCCGTTTTAGATGCAGAATGGGACGAACCGAACCCTCCTTTTTGGGGACCACAAAAAGGTTCGAATAGAACCCCTTGAATCTGTCTCCCATAGGAACCGGGGCGATGACCCCTTTGTCCAGAAGGGTGTGAACGGCAGTAAAGAAATCGGCCGCCCCTCGGGGATCCTGGGGAACCCGGGAACGAAAGAACCGAACTAGGGGAAGGGACGCAAACTCGAGCTTGTACCCGGAAGACACAACTTCGAGTGCCCAGGCGTCAAAGACGTGCGCCTGCCAGAAGTCCCTGAACAGGAGGAGACGTCCCCCCACCCGGGTGGGTGGGGGCGCACCTTCAGGCGGGGGTCTGCTTGGCCGCGGGAGGGCGAGCAGGTTGCGACTTGCGCCAGAAGGGCTGGGTCCGAAAAAAAGGTTTTTTACGCCTGTCCTGGACAGAGTTAGTGGGCGGACCTGAAGTGGTGCGAGGTGCGGGAGCCCTACGAGAAGACCTGAAGCGGGAGAAGGTGGGACGACCACGAGTGGCGCTCCTAGCCTTAGATTGGGGAAGATGAGTACTCTTCCCCCCCGTGGCTTCAGAGATGATTTCATCCAAGCGGGTCCCGAACAAACGAGAACCAGTGAAGGGAAGGCTAGGAAGAGACCGCTTTGACGCGGCGTCCGCCGACCAAACCTTTAACCAAAGCTCCTTCCTAGCCGAAATGGCCAGGGCAGACGAACGGGCAATGAGAGCCCCCGCATCCAGGGATGCTTCACATACAAATTTACCGGCCTGAACGATAAGTTGAGCCAGAGCACGGAGGTCTTGAATAGGGACGTCGGATTCAAGCTCCAGATCCAGCTGAGACGCCCACTCTGAAACCGCTTTTCCAGCCCAAGCGGAGGCAAAGACCGGCCTAAGAGCGGACCCGGAGGCCGCAAAGATACCCTTTGTAAGGGCCTCTATATGGCGATCCTCAGTGGATTGTAAGGAAGAACCATCTGCGACGGGAATAGCCGTACTCTTGGACAAACGGGCCACAGGGGGGGGGTCGACCTTAGGAGGTGACGCCCAGTTTGTAATGCAATCCGCCGGGAACGGATAACAGACATCTAACTTTTTTGGCGGGGTAAAACGTGCATCAGGACGGGCCCAGGCCTTAGAAACCACTGACGAAAAGTCAGCATGGAGGGGAAAAACCGCAGACGCCTGCTTCTGGCGAAAAAAGGAAACACAGTTTTTTTTAGGATCAGGAGGATCATCGTGAATCTTAAAGGTATCACGGATATTGTTAATAAGATGGCCCACGGCGGAAGCCAGCTTTGAAGGCAGTGCCGAGTCCATATCCCAATCGGAATCGACTAGCTCCCCTTCAGAGGGCAAATCCTGCAATGAGGAAGGACCCGACAGAGCGCACCCTTGGGGGGGATACCGAAGCATCCGAGGATGACCGGTGATCCGCCCTTGGCCGTTTCTGGGATTGACGGGCTCTGGAGGTGTCGCCTGCAGAGAGAGACTCAGACGGGTCGGCTAAGACAGCGGACCCGGAGGGCCCAGCAGGGGAATCATCCGGCTGCGGCAAAGGCAACACATCTGCAAGTCGGCCCACAACGCTAGTGAGACTAACCACAGCCTGGGAGAGGGATCTAGCCCAGTCAGGGGGATCCAAGAGGCCAGGGGGTGACACAACAGATGGCGGACCCTGCGATGGGTCTTTGCAAAGCGAGCAATGCGGGTCAGACTGCTTTTGAGGAAGGGGCGCCTTACACGCGGTGCAGGTATGATACCAAGGTCCCACAGGCACTAAGGGGTCAGACATGTTGGTTGGAGCAATATAAAAAAAACTGCGTCCAGGCCAGGGGGCTGCAGTGGTAGAGAGGGTCAACAGTCCTACCAGATCACAGTGGGAGCAGACGGCAGCGGCAACAGCAGAAGAACGGCAGCGGCAACCTGAGGCAAAGATCCGTCCTGCAGTGAGACCGATCACAGTAGCAAGCAGGCACAAGAGGAGGCGGGACTAGTGAGGCGCGGGAAGAAGGACGTCCGCCCCTTGACTGAAGGCCAAAAGCACAGGAAGGCGACAACGAAAACTCCGCCCCCCGCCGAAAAATATTTTCGCGCGCGCGATTCAAATCCCGCATGCCGGCGAACCCACCACATGCCCCGTACGACTCCATGTCCCCCGCCGGAAGCGAAGGTAGGAAAGCCGAAAGGAGGGTAGGAAGAAACGGCCCTGCGCGAACCAGCGGTCGCATATACCCGGCCGTTCCTAAGCAACCCTCCCCCATGAGCGCCGCTCAGTACCCAAACCGACAGGGCGCCAGGCCTGCCCCTGAAACGGAGGCCAGCAGAGACAGTAAGGGCAGGAACCTAACAGGAACGGGAACGGAGGGGATGGAGGGGAGGGGAGGGGGGAGCAGAACGGCTGCACTAGCCACCTCACCATGCGATGTCTTCACCCTCTTGTCCATCCAGCTGGGGACGCCCCTTCAGCCACTGGCACAGAAGTGGCAGTAGCTGGAGAGGGGCTTGCAGGTGGGCGACCCAGTGCTGGCGGGATGCAGGGGAGCATGGGCTGCCCTGGTCCTCCTTTTCTTCTGTGGGGGAGGCAGCAGGGCGGATAACCGGCCCTGGCGCAGCTCAACCCCGGGAAAACAGAGAGGTCTACTGCAACTCTGTTGTCCCTGTGGAAAAAAACAATTGAAAAAAAAATATATATCTTTTCAAAGACAGCTCTGCAGTGCAGAGAGTGTCTTGCCTCCTTGACACTAAGCAAAAAACTGGAAGTCTCTCTCTCCAGGCTGAGGGTATAGCTGCTGGAGGAGGGGCTTAACAGTCTTTTACTTAGTGTCACGCCTCCTATGGAGATGAGCTATACCCAAGGTTTTCCTGTGTCCCCCAAGGAATTGGGCGAGAAAATATCAGCACCGCCAGGAGGAACGTCCAACGGTCAAAAACAGGAACCACAGCCTGCAAAACCCTGCGGCCAAAGACAGCATCAGCCGAAGCCAGAGAATGCAACTGATAAAACTTCGTAAAAAGGTATGTAAGGACGACCAGGTGGCCGCCTTACACAGCTGAGACGCAGAGGCACGATTGCGCCTTGCCCAGGAAGCCCCCACCGCCCTAGTGGAGTGACCGGCGGACGGACGTGGTAGCCGTGAGATACACCCTCAAGGCCCGGACGACATATAGGGAATGTAGAGCGCGTTCCTTGGGGTTTGCCGGAGAAGGACAAAAAGAGGGCAGGACAAGATCCTCGTTAAGGTGGAAGGGAGAGACCACCTTGAGTAAAAAGGAGGGAACCGGACGGAGCACGACCTTATCCTGGTGAAAAAACAGAAAAGGCTCCTGGCAGGACAGAGCGGCCAGCTCCGACACCTGTCTGATGGAAGTTATGGCCACAAGGAAGACCACCTTCCAGGTGAGAAGAGTCAGGGAGACCTCTCTCAGAGGCTCGAAGGGGGCCGCCTGCAGAGCGTGCAGGACCAAATTGAGATCCCATGGAGGTAAAGGGGGAACATACGGGGGAACCGAATGTGCCACCCCCTGAAGAAAAGTCTTTACAGGACCCATAAGAGCAAGGGACCTCTGAAAAAAAGACGGCCAGCGCCGAAATCTGACCCTTCAGGGAACTCAGCGACAGTCCCATCTCAAGCCCGGACTGAAGAAAAGCACCACCGGGATGGAAAGGAGAAGGGGAGGGAGCCCGAGCTCTCACAAAGGTCAGGAAGGCCTTCCAGGTATGATAGTAAATCCGGGAGGATGCCGGCTTCCTTGCCCTGATCATGGTTCTAATCACTGCATCCGAGAACCCCTTCGTCCTCAGGATGGCGGTTTCAACAGCCACGCCATTAAACGAAGAGACCGTAAATTCTGGTGGAAGAGCGGGCCCTGAGACAATAGGTCCTGTCGGGAAGAGGCCATGGGGCGCCCACCAGCATCCGAGCCACATCTGAGAACCACGCGCGGCGAGGCCACTCTGGGGCGATGAGAACGGTCGGAATCCCTTCCGCCTCGATCCTGCGTAGAACCTTCGGTAGTAGAGGGAAGACAGAGGAGACTGAAATCCTGCCAAGGAGACACCAGCGCGTCCACCCCGTATGCCTTCGGATCCCGGGCGCGAGCCAGGAACACCGGGAGCTTGTTGTTGAGCCTGGAAGCCATCAAGTCCACATACGGACGGCCCCATCTGCGGCAGATTTCTTCGAACACCTCTGGATGCAGAGACCACTCGCCTGGATCCACCTTGTTGTGGCTTAGATAGTCCGCTGTCCACTCCTGGAATGTAAACCGCTGACAACACTGGAACGTGCAACTCTGCCCACGTCAGAATTCTCGTCACCTCCTGCATCACCATCCGGCTGCGAGTCCCGCCCTGATGGTTGACGTAGGCCACAGCCGTGGCATTGTCCGATTGAATCCTCACAGGGAGGCCCGCAAGGACTCTCTCCAATGGGAGAGAGTGTGGAGAAAAATAAAAAATAAATAAATAAAAATAATCGCCCTCAGTTCCAGAATGTTGATCGGAAGGCGAGACTCTGCCGCCGACCAAACCCCTTGAACCGTGCGAGACTACAGAACACCGCCCCAACCCAAGAGGCTGGCATCGGTGGTGACGATCGCCCAGGAAAGCGGGAGAAGGATCTCCCCGACCTCAGGTTCACCGGACACAGCCACCAAGGGAGAGCTGCCCGAACCTGCTGAGACAAGCGGATGTGATCGTCCAGACCCCGAGAGGTCCGGTTGCAACAAGAGTGTGTGAAACTGGGCATATGGAACGGCCTAGAAAGAGGCCACCATAAGACCCAGGACCCGCATGCATTCCCGTATGGAGACGAATTGGGAGCGCAGCAGATGCGAAACTGCCCCCTGGATCTGGGAGGACTTGGAGGCTGGCAAGAACACTCTGGTGGACGAGGTGTCCAAAATCATTCCCAGAAAGGAGAGCTTCTGGGATGGGAGGAGAGAGGACTTCGGTAAATTGATTATCCAGCCGAACTGTTCCAGAGTCTGAACAGTGATCCGGACGCTGACCTCGGCTTGCTGAAGCGAGGGGGCCTTTATCAGGATATCGTCCAGATAGGGCAGTAAAGGAATGCCCCTGGTACGAAGAATCGCCATGACCGGTGCCAAGATCTTGGTAAAGACCCGAGGGGCAGTTGCTAACCCAAAGGGAAGGGCGACAAACTGATAGTGTCGACCACCTATGGCGAAGCGCAGGAATAGTTGGCGAGATTCCGCGATCGGAACATGCAGATATGCGTCCTGGATGTCCACGGACGCGAGGAACTCCCCTGGAAGAAGGAAACAATAACGGAGCGGAGGGATTCCATTCGAAACCTCAGCACCCGTAGAGACTTGTTGAGCAGTTTTAGGTCCAGGATCGGACGCACCGACCCCTCCTTCTTTGGGACCACGAAAAGGTTTGAATAGAAGCCTGTGCCCTGTTCCTCTGGGGAAACGGGGGTAACAACCCCCCGATCCAGAAGGGAGGAAACTGCCATTAAGAGGTCCGAGGCTCTGGTCGGATCCCCCGGAACGCGAGAAGGGAAAAAACGTTCCGGCGGTCTGGACGCGAACTCTATCTTGTAACCAGATGTTACAATCTCTAGAGCCCATGCGTCCTGAACATGAGCCCTCCACACTTGCTGATAAGAGAGCAGACGGCCCCCCACCACGAGGAGGAAGCAGGTGATGACCTGTTAGAAGAGAAGCGGCGAAAGGACTGGTAATGAGAACTGGAAGTCCTAGGCCGAAAGGAGCGCTTAGACCTGGGCTGGGGAAGAGGAGTGCTCTTGCCCCCAGTAGCGGCAGAGATGAACTCATCCAGTTGAGCCCCAAAAAGTCTGGAACCCTCAAAAGGGGAGGTTAGCAAGGGAACGCTTGGAGGAAGCGTCGGCGTCCCATACTTTCAACCAGACCTCCCTGCGCTGAATGACCAAGAGGGCTGAAATGCGGGCAAAAAGGGAACCAATGTCCATAGAAGCCTCGCATAGGAATTTGGAAGCCTGAGACATCTGGAGGACCAAATCCAGTGTGTCAGCTGACGCACCTTGTTCCGCCAGGTCCTTGTGATGGCGCTGCAACCACATAGAGAGAGCTCTGGCCACCCATGCTGAGGCAAAGGCAGGTCGCAGGGACGTGCCTGCCAGGGAGAAAATGGATTTTGCCAAAGAATCTAGGCGCCTGTCCACAGCGTCCTGCAGAGAGGAGCCGTCCAGGACCGGGAGGGCTCTATTTTTGGCTAACCTGGCCACCGGGGGATCCACCTTAGGGGGAGAAGACCATTTCTCCACGCTGTCCGCCGGAAAAGGGTAGACAGTATCCATGCGTTTGGTGGCAGAAAACTTTTGATTAGGACGGTCCCGGGCCCTGGATATGACCGCGGAAAATTCCTCATGGCCGGAAAGACAGCAGCCTCCGTTTTTTTGGGAGGAAAAAGGGCGAACTCCGTCCTAGTGGAAGGAGGAGAATCCCCCTGGAGGTTAAAGGTGTCCCTGACAGCCGCTACTAAGTCAGCCACCATAGTGGAGAGCTTAGGCGGAAGGTCTCGCTCCGTGACCTCTTCCGAACCGGACAGTTCCCCTTCAGACCTGCCCTCCCTAGGGGGGGGGGAAAGAGTCGTCTGAGCATGCTTCTAGCCGAGGGGGGGGGGGAGAGCGGAGTCATCCGAGGAGGAATGCTGTCGCTCACGCTGCCTCTTAGTAGTCAGGCGTCCTCTGCGGGAACCACTGTGAGGGGACGGAGTGGTTGGCGCCGCAGGATTGGAAACTGCCATACGTTCCATAAAGGACATGGCTGCCTTGGCGAACAGAGCCAAATCAGCGGACGCGCTGGACATGGCAGATGCCCAAGCGGGAGCCGCAGACTCTGCAGTGACCAGGGGGGGACTGGACTGGGCAAGAGAAGGGGGAGAAGGGTGATTCTGTCCAGGAGCAGGGCAGGAGGCACAGGTACCAGTGACTGAAAGTGGGAGCAGAGACTCCATACAGGTCTGAGAAGAGGTCTTAACGGACTTAGGCTTAGGCATGATGGTCCCTCACAAAAAGTGACTAGAATCAGTTGAGAAATGAAAAAATCCTACCGCTCAGGCAACAGCACAAGCCACGAACCCAGAGAGGAGCGGGGGAGCAGCCGTTCGGTGTGAGAAGCTTCTCAGCAGCAGCAGCAGGCAGGAGCGGTGATTAGGCCCCACCCACGGCCGCCGATTAGGCTCCGCCCCCCGGCCGCGTCATAGGAGAGTGAAAAGAGCACGTGCTCCGCTCTCTGTTTAAGGAAGATGAATAAAATGGCCTCCGGCGCCGCTCGGCGTGGCGAGTAACAAAGATATGGCGTCCCCAGCAAGGGGATTGTAAGGCCCAGAGAGAGTGGAGACCGGAGGGGGAAGTGCGCTGCTTGCAGAGAGAAAAGCGGCGCCGCTTCATAGAAAATGATATGCCGCCAGAGAAAGCCGTAAGGAGTAGGAGCGTCCAGATACGCCTGCTCAGCTAAGTGCCTCCAGACCCTTGCGCCCCAGACAGAACATACAATGACACCCAGATCCCCTTCACCCAGGAGGCCCATAGGTCTTTAGTGCAGAGGGAGGGAGGGAGGGGACACAAAGGATGCAGCTTCATACTTATCTGCTCCTGCAGATCTTCTCCCTCGACTCCAGGACCAGCAGGGATGCACCTCATCAGACTTCTGACTCCTTGCCCAGGAGTGCAGTGCTCTGGTGGAGGGTGGCAGCAGGTGACCCAGGAGCTGGTGGGATGCCGGAGCTAACAGGTCGAGCCCGGATCCACTTGCCTTCTTGGGGGGATAATGGAGGCAGCCTGGCAACGTCCAACAGACGGCGGCGGGCACTCCATGGGGGACCAGGAAGGCGCCATACCGACCTGTGTCCCCATCTAGAAGAAAAATAACAAAAGGGAGACGAATCAAAAAGTGTCAACCTCCTTCACCAGACACTAAGCAAAGACTGAGTTCCTCCTGGTGGAGTCGGGGGGTATAGCCCGAGGAGGAGGAGCTCTTTTGTATTTGCATATTGTCCCTCCTACTAATACCTCTAAGCTATACCCATGGTCTGTGTCCCCCAACGGAAAAAAGTCTGAGAAATTATGTTTTAGTGTCTCCATATTCTGAGCCATAGTTTTTATATTTTTGGGGCGATTGTCTCAGGTAGGGGCTCATTTTTTGCGGGATGAGGTGACGGTTAGATTGGTACTATTTTGGTGGGCAAACGCCTTTTTGATCGATTACTTTTTGTGATGTAAGGTGATAAAAAAAAATAAGTTTATTTAGCACAGTTTCTATTTTTTATTGTGTTCATCTGAGGGGTTAGGTCATGTGATATGTTTATAGAGCCGGTCGATACGGACGCGGCGATACCCAATATGTCTTTTTTCACCCGTATTTTTTTACTTTATTTGGGGGAAATTACTTTTCTTTTTTTTTTTTACTAGAAACGTAATTTTTTTTTGGGGGGGGGGGGGGGGGGGGACTTAATTTTTGTCCCACTTTGGGGGGTCTGATCCCCTTTACAATGCATTCCAATACTTCTGTATTGGAATGCATTGGCTGTATGAGCAATACAGTGTGTATTACTCACACAGCTTCCGGCCTGTGAGATCCAGGGGGCTGGATCTCACAGGCTCGTCACAGGAAGGCATTGCGCTGCCTTCCATGCCACCGGGTCCCCTCTACAGCCGCACGGGGAGCCGATGGCACCTCCCGCCGCAACCTCCAGTAAAAGCCTCAAACCGAAGGACCCCCGCGTGCATTGACCCAAGGTGCCTGCTCAATGATTTTAGATCGGAAATACACAGGACGTACAGGTACGCCCTGTGTCTTTAAGTACCAGGACATCAGGGCGTACCTGTACGCCCTGTTCCCTAACAGGTTAAGAAGGAGGATCTATGGCCACCATCCAGATGCACAAGTACCTGACGCTTCTAGCACTAATGCTAGAGCATCAGATAGTTGTGTACCTAGCCGTCAGCTGCGAGGAAGGGGCGGCCCCCTGGGTTTCTGGCCACCGGGAAGTTTTCCTGTAGAGTCTATGGCCAGTCCGTCCCTGAGCTGATTGGTGCTATGAGTTTTCAATCCGAAGCATGTCAACTGTTTGACACGTGGCTTTCTACCTTGGCAATGCAAAGGCTGAAAGCAGTGGAAGACCCGCTGCGATCCCGGCAGCAGTGCCACCACAAACACCAGCCCAGTTCAGATATTTTTTGCAGTAGCAGTTTTCGGCCAAATCTGCTGTGGATTAAAAGGGGTTTTCCAGGAATTAAGAAAATGAAAATACTTAAATATTACTTTATTATAAATATATTCCCAAATAACTTACGTTATAATGGTTCGTTTTGTCTAGAGAGCAATAATTAGCAGAAATAAAATGGCCACTGTCCTATTAGTACATACAAAATCTGCCCGAATCACACAGCAAGACAAGTTACTTCACAACTCTGAGCTAAAGAGCTGCCTCATCCTCCTCCTGCTCTACCTGTCCGGGATTATGATCCTGAACACAGATGATAAAGATCTTTAGCTGAATCTCTGTTGGAATTGAGTTCATGAGCAGATGTGGCTAATGAGCAGCAGCTCTTGTTTACAGCCTCCATTATCATAGCAACAAATTTTCTCAGAATGTCCTGTCAATCCTTTCTGTACTTCATGTCTCCTCATGAACTCCATTCCCACAAAGATTCAGCTAAATATCATATTAAACTGTATTCAGGATGATAATCCCTGACAAGCAGAGCAGATAGGAGGATGAAGCAGCTCTTTACCTCAGTATTGTGAAGTAACTTGTCCTGCTGTGGGATTAGGACAGGTCCTGTGTGTACTAATAGGACAGCGGCTATTTTGTTTCTCCTAATCATTGCTCCCTAGACAAAACAAGCCATTCTAACTAATGAAAAGTATTTGGGAAAATATTTATAATAGAATTAATATTTACATATTTTCATTTACTTAATTCCCGGAGAACCGCTTTAAGTCGCTATGTGTGGCCGTACACAATTGAAAGAGCTCTGGAACCTAAAACTGTTTTCAAGGTAAAGACAACGATTGCTTTCTTAGGAGAGGCCATCAATGTGTGCATCCTTGCTCCTCCCTCTCCTTGATTGACAGGGATCATGCCTAGTTATCTTACCTGGCCCTTTCAATCAAAAAGGAGAAGGAAGAGCTGTCAAAGGAACCAGGAGGAGCAAGGGTGCACAGAGTGGCTTACTCCCGCCACCAGTGCACTTAATCAATCATTTGCATATGGATTTAAAATACTTTTTCTCTAGGCTGGGGTGAAGAATCGTTAAAGGGAGTCTGTCACCTCCATATGGCCATATACAGTGCTTACATGGCTCTGCAGCACACCTATACAGGATTATAACGGTACCTTTGTTCTTTTTTTTAGACTTGCACCAGCAGGAAAAACAAAGTTTAATTCAAATGCAAATGAGCCCTCGCAAGTGCCCAGGGGCGGCGTTCAGTGTGTAGGTGCCCAGGCTGCTCTGCCTTCTTTCCACTTTACTCCTCCCCAGCCTCTGCCTTTGCCCTATCGATGAGGCAAGAGACTTGGAGGGCGGGCAAAGGCAGAGACTGGGGAGGAGTAAAGTGAAAAGAAGGCAGAGCAGCCTGGGCACCTACACAGTGAACGCCGCCCCTGGGCACTTGCGAGTGCTCATTTGCATATGAATTAAATTTCGTTTTTCCTGCTGGTGCAAGTCTAAAGAAAAGAACAAAGGTACAGTTACAATCCTGTATAGGTGTGCTACAGAGCCATGTAAGTGCTGTATATGGCCATATGGAGGTGACAGACTCCCTTTAAGTGAAAAGCATCACTGCATTCACCTGAACTTGTTCTACAAAGCATTGTGCCTGGTATAACAGGGAATTTCCTGGTGACACATCCCCTTTAAGATCATTATTCCAGTAATTCTACTCTCTGTATTCAGTTACTTTGTAGGATTTATACCTTCCTTTCGTACTGTATTTTCATTCAGTATTGTGTCACTTTGTATAATCCACATTTATTATAACTGTACATAACTATTGGGTGCTTAGGAAATGGTCTCCCTTACATATAATACAGGGTTCGAAACTACAACTCCCAGAATCCCCCTTTCATTAGGGGTTGTGTAGTACAAACTGATGACCTGTCTTCAGGATAAGTCATCCCCATCAGATTGGAAGGGGTCCGACTCCCGGCATGCCCGCTGATCAGCTGTTAAAAGTTTCAAAATTACCTGTGCGTCGTCTCCTTTGTAGGGACTGCGCAGTGTAATTACAACTGCTTGACTGCTGCAAAGGAGATTGTGCACAGGTAAATTTTGATGGCAAAGTGCCGCTACCCCTTTAAACAGCTGATCAGAGAGGGTGCCGGATGTCAGACTCCCTTCAATCTGATGTTGATGACCTGTCACAAATATGATTGCACTGCACAACCCCTTTCGAATAACAGTGTGCATGCTGGAAGTTGTAGTCTCACAGCCGCTGGAGTGCCGGAGGATGCAGACCCTGATATTATATATGGAGGCAGTTTCAGCCATAGTAATATCAAGCACCTTCTTAATACACTAACAGTGAGAAGGTACGAATGGATATCATCAAGTCCTTCACCCTTTTCACATACACGTTATTTTCCTTGAAGACGACCCATTTATTTCTATATATCTTCCTGGATGGTAATAAAACACTTACTGATCTTTCAGATCTGTAAACTGCTTTTCGAGGTTTGACATTTCGTCGAGGCACTCCATCCGCCGCCGCTCGCAGTCCTCATCATCCATCTCTGCAAGAAAACCAAAAGTAACCCCATGCGGGGGTATTTATCATCAGGAGAATTATTAAAGTCAGATTTGCAGGAGTCGGTCTGGCTGTAATTTGGGCCAAAATGTATTAAATGTCACAGGCAGTTTGATTAATTTGATGTGCCTTTAACCCCTTAAGGACTCAGCCCTATTTCACCTTAAGGACTTGGCCATTTTTTGCAAATCTGACCAGTGTCCCTTTAAGTGCTGATAACTTTTTTTTTAAACCAAATTTTTATAAATTTATTTAGATCGACATTCATCTGTTGCGTGTACAAGATACATATATCATTTTCACAATGTCGTACATATATTGATAGATATCAAAATACGGCTTTTGTGCTCGTCAAAAGACATACTCAAACCCTGCACACTTTTCATGTTAAGTTAACATAAATATATAAACACCCCTAATTTGTGTCATCTTTGTGCCCTCGGGGTAATAATGGAACAGCAGTAGATCCGGAGTTAGGCCTCTTTCACACTTGCGTTGTCCGGATCCGGCGTGTACTCCACTTGCCGGAATTACACGCCGGATCCGGAAAAACGCAAGTGTACTGAAAGCATTTGAAGACGGATCAGTCTTCAAAATGCTTTCAGTGTTACTATGGCACCCAGGACGCTATTAAAGTCCTGGTTGCCATAGTAGTAGTGGGGAGCGGGGGAGCGGTATACTTACCATCCGTGCGGCTCCCGGGGCGCTCCAGAATGACGTCAGAGCGCCCCATGCGCATGGATCATGTGATCCATGCGATCACGTCATCCATGCGCCTGGGGCGCCCTGACGTCACTCTGGAGCGCCCCGGGAGCCGCACGGACGGTGAGTATGCTGCTCCCCCGCTCCCCGCTACACTTTACCATGGCTGCCGGGACTTTAGCATCCCGGCAGCCATGGTAACCATTGAGAAAAAGCTAAACGTCGCATCCGGCAATGCGCCGAAACGACGTTTAGCTTAAGGCCGGATCAATGCCTTTCAATGGGCATTCATTCCGGATCCGGCCTTGCGGCAAGTGTTCCGGATTTTTGGCCGGAGCAAAAAGCGCAGCATGCTGCGCTATTTGCTGCGGCCAAAAAACGTTCCGTTCCGGAACGGAAGACATCCTGATGCATCCTGAAGGACGGACTGTCCATTCAGAATGCATTAGGATAATCCTGATAAGTATTCTTCCGGCATAGAGCCCCGACGACGGAACTCTATGCCGGAAGACTATAACGCAGGTGTGAAAGAGCCCTTAGTGAAATCGTGATATGCATTACACCTTTTAGCCACTTTATAAATAAGTGCTGATAACTTTAAAACGCTTTGACTTATCCAGGCCTTTCAGAGATTGTTTTTTTGTCACATAGTGTACTTTTGTCACACTGAGGAAGGGACCGTAGTCCCGAAACACGTTTGGTACCATCCTCCATGAAAGATTAAGAAGACTCACTGTTCAAACATTGCTGGTTTTATTCACTAAGGACTCTTTGCGATTTAAAAATCATCAAAAAAGCTTTGTTACTACTTTAATACAGATCTACCTACGTAACAAAGCTTTTTTGATGATTTTTAAATCGCAAAGAGTCCTTAGTGAATAAAACCAGCAATGTTTGAACAGTGAGTCTTCTTAATCTTTCATGGAGGATGGTACCAAACGCGTTTCGGGACTACGGTCCCTTCCTCAGTGGTGACAATCCTCCATGAAAGATTAAGAAGACTCACTCTTCAAACATTGCTGGTTTTATTCACTAACGGACTCTCTGCGATTTGAAAATCATCGAAAAAGCTTCCTTACTTCTTCAATACAGATCTACCTAACGTGCAAGAGAGCTTCGGTCCTAAGTGAACCGGCACACGAACAAAGGTCAGAGTGCGGTGCTAGCTAAGCGTGGGAAAAAGAAGTAGCGAGGACGCCAAACCGCGAGTTGAACGAGTACACTGAAGTGCTATACATCTCTCACGAAAATAACATATCGCATGCTATTCTACCCAAGACTATTTTCGATAATATATGAGAATGAAAACAGCAAAGGGAATCTACTAAATAAGAGTATTTGGAAATTAGGACGCCATTTATATATCTAGAGTAACGGGACGCCGCTAACTCGTGCAAACTTCTTTTAACCATACAAATTTATTTCCTTACACCAATATTCTTGAATGTTGAAGATATTTTCGTTAGAAATTTTTGAAAGGATCCGAACATTTTTTATGTACCCAGGTACATGTTTTTGATGCACTTAGCCCTCAGGTCCCTGACTATCTTTGATTGTTACTTGCCTTGTGATGCATAGATTTTTGAATTGTTCCATGTAACAACCGATTTATTCAGTATCATTCGATCATATCGATTTTATTGATTGTTTGGGATAGTTGTATGCCGCTAACGATTTTGCACTTTAGAGACCCTCTTCTGAAGTATTATACAGGACTGCTGCTATCTATTGTACCCTATTTACGTACTTGTATTTTATCCTATTTTTTCATTGTTCAAATAAATTGCCCTTAATTTGTTCTCCATTGTCAGGGAGTGCCCAGTTTTTACTTATAAAAATTTAAATTTGGCTCCTAAATTTTTCAGGTTAGGAGCCAATGGCTCCTTTATTTTTTATTTTATTTTTTGTCTGGAGCTCTGTTAAGGCAAACAGATCCACAGAAGGAAGGCCCTATTTTTCCATTATTAGTTTGAATATTTCTGGGTTTAGTGACCATTCTGCCTGATCCAATTTTTCTCAACTGAGAAAGTCCGCTATTTGATTTTGAGATCCTTTGAGGTCGACTGATGTTATTGATTCCACTTTCCTTTGCGCCCAGAAAAATAATTTTCCCTGATTGGTTTAGCAATTTCTCTGATCTTGTTCCCCCCTGATGTCTGAGGTAGGCTACAGTAGTGGTGTTGTCCAAGAAAATTTTTATGTGAGAACTTCTCAGGGTTTCTGATGTTGCTTTTAAGGCTTTCCAAGCTGCTCTTAGTTCTCGATAGTTTGAAGACTGGTTGCTTATTTCTGTTGACCATGTGCCCTGGTAGAAGTTTTCTCCTATTTTTGCACCCCAACCTGTCTTCCTTGCGTCTGTGTGAATCTGGATCACCGGAAATTTTTGCCATACAACTGCTTTTGACAAGTTCTCTGATCTTGTCTACCACTGAAGGGAGTATTTTACGTGTCCTGGAATATAAACTATGTGGTCTAGGGACGTCTGACTTTTGTCCCATTTTTTTAATAGTCAAAGTTAGTCTGGCTTCATGCTACAGAAGCAATACATGATGTCAACAATCCGAGT
Source organism: Bufo gargarizans (assembly GCF_014858855.1). Lineage (NCBI taxonomy): Eukaryota > Metazoa > Chordata > Amphibia > Anura > Bufonidae > Bufo > Bufo gargarizans. The sequence continues at coordinate 50,782,825 of NC_058090.1, forward strand.
ACTCATTACTTCTCGAATCTAGCACATCTTTCTTGATTGGCATTTCCAGATTTTCTGTTTTAGAGAAAGTCTCTTTTTTTGTGGTAGAATAGACACCTGTTTTTCTGAATCTAATTCTATCTCTAGAAATTTCATTTTTGTAGTTGGGTAGAGCCAAGATTTTTCAAGTTTTTAACCCACCCTAGTTCTGGTAAGAGGGATAGAAAGTATTTTTTTTGATCTAGACTATTTCCTAAAAGAAAATAGTCTAGTTAAGGAATGATAATTTTCCCTTCTTTCCTCAGGAATGTATCATCTCTACAATTATTTTGGTGACAACCCTTGGAGCAGAAGAGATGCCAAAGGGAAGCGCCACAAATTGGAAATGGTTTATCTTCCCTGCTACATCTCTTTGGGCAAATCTCAGGAATTTCTGAGACTGTAGATGTATTGGGACATGATAGTAAGAATCTTTCAAGTCGACTGCACACATGAAGGCATTTTCCTCTATCAGAGATTCCATTTTGAATTTTTTGTATGTTATATACGTGTTTAGGGTTTTCAGGTTTATTATTGTACGGAATGAACCGTCTGGTTTGTTCACTAGAAACAGGTTGGAGTAATATCACTGGCCCTTCTGAGAATCTGGACAACTATTTTTATTAGGTCCTGAACCCCCCGCCAGATGTTTTGATGAGAGGAATCTGACTTGTGTGCGGTGACTATAAATCAGTATTTTTTTTTTTTTGGGGGGGGGGGGGGGGGGGGGGGGGAGGTCTAAAGAAAATTCTATTCTGTATCTGTATCCATTCTCTATGACAGGGATCAGCAACCTTCGGCACTCCAGCGGTTGTGAAACTACAATTTCCAGAATGCTCCATTCATTTCTATGTGATTTCTTAGAGCAGAGCAAGTATGCATGCTGGGAGTTGTAGTTTCACAACAGCTGGAGTGCCGAAGGTTGCCTACCCCTTCGCTATGAGATTTAAGATCCAAGGGTTTGAAGTTACAACTTCCCATTTGGGTAGAAATCTCATTAGCCTCCCCCCTATCTCGGCGTCATTGTTTGTCTCCTGTTTTATTATGGGGGTTAAGAAGAAACACTCTTCCTTTCCCCCCCTTTTTGGTAGCTCCAGCACCCCATCTTCACCTCCATCTTTCTGAATTGTTATAGGGGCGAAAGGGGAATTTCCATCTGAAGGGCTTCTCTTCCAGGAAGACCTTATTTTTTTCTCTGCTGCTTTTTGTAGAATTGTATCTAGTATAGGCCCAAAAATATATTCTCCTGAGAAGGCTATGGAACATAACTTCATCTTGGAGGTTTTATCGCCAGACCATGATTTTATCCATAACGCCCTTCTATCTGCATTTGAAAGATCAGCATCCTTAACCCCTTAAGGACCTTGGGATTTTCCATTTTTTGCGTTTTCGTCTTTCACTCTCTGCCTTCCCATAGTCCCGTTTTATTTTTCCATTCACATAGCCTTATGAGGGCTTCATTTTTGCGGGACAGGTTGTACTTTCTAATTACACCATTTACGGTTGCATACTATGTAGTAGGGAGCGGGAAAACAAATTCCAAATCGGGTAGAATTGGGGAAAAAACGCAATTCTGATAAAAGGTTTTTATATTTTTTACACTGTTCACTATGCGGTAAAATTGACCTGTTATCTTCATTCTCCAGGTCAGTACGGTTCCAACGATACCACACTTGAATAATATTTCTTGCGTTTTAATACTGAAGAAAAATTGAGGAAATTATTATTATTTTTTTTTCAGAACAAGATTCTGACCCCTATAAAAATGTATGTAGCTATGTGTATGGGGCTGTGTGAGGGCTCATTTTTGCGGGACGATCTGTTCTTTTCAGTGATACCAATTTTAAGTTTGTGCGACTTTTTGATTACTTTTTAGTGAAAAATTATTGGGTAGTTAAGTGACAAAAAAAAATGGCAAATTGGCTGCTTTTTTTTTTCCCCGCTACGCCATTTATATTGTTATATTTTAATAGTATGGGCATTTTCACATGCGATGATGACCATGATGTTTATTTTTTTTATTGGTTAAGTATTTTTATAAGAAAGGGGGGTGATTTGAACTTTTATTTTAAATTTTTTTATATTTGTAAAATCTCTTACTTTTTTTTTTTTAAGTCGCCTTGGGTGACAATAACTGGCAATCATTCAATTGCCCATAGTATTCAGTGATGGCTAAATAGCCATCATTGAAGACTTCAATTGCACTATATCAATACAAGGCTGCCACCTAGTGGCCTGTATTGATATATACATCTAATTGACTCTGAAGCCGGCTTGGGGCTTCGGTCAATTAGATCGAGGTAACAGGGTCCCCCCCCGATCTCAGCCGGGGACGCCGTTACCGGACCGGAAGCGCGCAACTTCTGGTTCCGGTCTGCGCAGATGCCGTGGTCACATTTGACCGCGGCATCTGAAAGGTAAGATGTATGCAATCAGCCATAGCAGAGACCTGCGGCTAAGGCCTCCTGCACACGACCGTATAGCTTTTTCAGTGTTTTGTGGTCCGTTTTGTTTCCATTTTTCCGTATGGCATATACAGTATACAGTAATTACATAGATAAAATTAGGCTGGGCATAACATTTTCAATAGATGGTCCCGCAAAAAACTGAACAGAAACGGAAGACATACGGATGCATTTCCTTATGTTCCTTTTTTTTTGCGGACCCATTGACTTGAATGGAGCCACGGAACGTTATTTGCGGGCAATAATAGGACATGTTCTATCTTTAAACGGAACGGAAATACGGAAACTGAATGCATACGGAGTACATTCCGTTTTTTTGCGGAACGGGGAAAATAAAAAATACGGTCGTGTGCAGGAGGCCTAAGGCATGTTTAGGGATCAGACCCATGACGTACAGATACGTCATGGGTCCTTAAGGGGTTCGCAGTTTATTTAAACTGATGATCTATCCTCTGGATCAAACGTCAGCATCTGATCAGCGGGGGTCCGACACCCAGGACCCCTGTCGATCAGCTGTTTGAGAAGACAGCAGCGCCGCTGCCTTCTCACTGTTTACCTCAGGCCCAGTGACGTCACGACTAGTATCAATGGCCTTGGCGGGGCTAAGCTCAGTTCACTTCAATGGAGCTTAGCCCCGCCCAGGCCAGTGATACTAGTGGTGACGTCACTGGGCCTGCAGTAAACAGCGAGAAGGCCGTGGCGCTGCTGTCTTCTCAAACTGCTGATCGGCAGGGGTCCCAAGGTGTCGAACCCCCGCCGATCAGATGCTGATGATCTATCCAGGGGATAGATCAGTTTTCAAAAACTGCAGAGCCCCTTTAACCGATTAGGTTTTCTCTCCATGGGGTCTCTTAGTTAGGAAGAATCTTCAAATGGTAGGGAAGTTTTTTTAACCACCTTGGCCACTAGAACATCAATTTTTGGGATTTCATCAAATATCTTTGATTCTACAGAATCAAATAAAAGGAGATTTTTGAATTCCCTGTCTTTTCTCTGGGTCTAACCACTCGTCCAACACCATGTCCTTAATATTTTCATTTTTGGGAAAATTGAACGTGTCACTCTTAAACATCTCTTCCTGTATAGAGTGGGCTTTGTGGACCTGCTCTATACCCATTGTAGCACTAACCGCTTTCAGAAGGTCATTAATTTCTTTAGATGAGAAATAACATTTTGGAGATTCTTCAGTTATTTCACCATCACAGGGAAAAATTGGGGAGATGAATCTACCCTGAGATCCTCAGAATCCAAGGGGGTTTGAACTAGGAGTTTCTGGCGTTTAGAGGATTTAACCTCTTCTTGTATCACACATCTCAATTCCTCCATGATAGAAGGTTGCTCTTCTCTCACAATACTTGAAAAACATTCTTGGCATCATTTTTTTGTATATAAATCCAGTAGTTTTTTAAAGCAGAATATCCATTTTACGCTTCTTCTAGTTTTCTTCTGAGTCTCTTTTGAGATGACAAATGAGCAACCAAGCATCATGATAGGAGTCATGAATTTAAAGAAAGCTGCATATCAAAAGCAAAACTTCCCCAACAGGGACTTCTAGATGGTATGGTGGCTGGAGCATCAAGCTCTCTAGAACCCGAACCTGACATGGTCTCCACAGAACCCAGATTCCGTGCACTACGGCCAGTTCCTGCTGGGTTTTAAATACCTCTGCCCGCGTCATTCCCAATTCTGGGTGCGTGTGCTGCCGCTCCGTTCCGCCACAGAGGTGACATCAGAGTCTTGGGGTGGAAGTAGACTGCTGTTTTTGGTTGCGCAGCACGCTGCCGCTCCGTTCCACCACATCCCTGGATGTAACGTCAGATTCTTGGGGCGGAAGTAGATGTGCACGTCTGCCAGATTATCCCACATGGGGGAAAGGCAGCCATTTGCAGCATATGGACCAGGCTCCTGATCAACAGGAGCGGTGCCATAGCCCAGCATTAGTACGAGACCGCCGGCGAGCAGGGGATACGTTAAGATAAGTGAATATATGAAAGGGGGGCACAATATATCTTACCCATCAGTTCAAATAAAAATCTGTTTAAACAAAAAAAAATATATATATATAATAATCCACTTTACCCCTCTGAGAGGACTTTCTCTGCCCTGGCCACTGTAGGGACAGGAACACACTGGTGAACGGTGGTGGCAGGGAGCAATTTAACCTTTCTCTGTTCCTGCCCCTACAGAGGTCAGGGGTTAATCTCTTCATATCCATAGCTATGCCGTCATGGTGGTGAAATAGAAAGATTCATTTTATGCATTTACAATAAGTTTTTTTTTTTTATAAAGCATATGGTTAGGTTTAGATACACTTTAAAAGGGTTTTCTGGATAGGTCATCTGTAGCCGATCGGTGGGGGTCCGACACCCTGGACCACAGCAGATCAGCTGTTTGAGAAGGCAGCAGCACTCGCAGTAGCGCCGTACATTATACAGCGGCTGTACTTGGTATCGCGCACAACCCTATTCACCTGAATAGGACTGAGCTGCTCCTAGGCCACACGACTGATGAACGGGATGTGACATGACCTAGGAAAAGCTGAGAAAGCCACGGAACTACTGCTGATGAGTGGTGGCCCCGGGTGTCAGTCCGCCACCGATCAGATACTGATGACCTATCCACTGAATGGGGCTGAGCTGTAATATCGAACTGACCGTGCTGCACTTGGTAATCTGCCAGGTGGCTGCGGTGCTCACCCGAGCCCCGACTGACGGGGTGCAGGACATCGAACCCCCACCAATCACATACTGATGACCTATGCCGAGGACAGGTAGTCAGTACTAAACACTCGGAAAACCCCTTAAAGGGAACCTGTCATCTGGATTTTGTATATAGAGCTGAGGACATGGGCTGCTAGATGCCCGCTAGCACATGCGCAATACCCAGTCCCCATATAGCTCTGTGTGCTTTTATTATGTAAAAAAATAAAATAAAAAATATGATACATATGCAAATTAACCTGATACGAGTCCTGTACCTGATATGAGTCCTGTATGTGAGATGAGTCAGGTACAGGACTCATCACAGGTTAATTTGCATATGTATCAAATAGTTTTTTTTACACAATAAAAGCACACAGAGCTATGGCGACTGGATATTGTGGATGTGCTAGCGGCCATCTAGCAACCCATGTCCTCAGCTCTATACACAAAATCCCGGTGACAGGTTCCCTTTAACCAGGCGTCTATAAAGCGTAGCCGGTGGTTGTACAATCTCTGAACCGTTCCCACCTGATCTGGACTTGGCCATATTGCCTTCACAAGGGGGAAAAAATTGTTGGCACTCATCAGTTGGGCACATGCCCTGCGAGTGCTCCAACCTGCATCTACACCACTATATCTAGTGTGAACAGGAGACTGCCATGTCCCTGGTGGAACTGTATCTGTGCTGCCACCATCATCTGGTCCAACTCAGGGGCATCAAACATCTACAGTGCCCAGACATACTGTACACACATGGGAGACAAATGCGTCTGATGTCATCTGCCGGGCAACCACCGCCAAGACTCCCACACCATTTGATTAATGGCCGCAGATCGCATGTGACTTTTCTGTTGTGTGGCGGTTGTTCACAGCAGTAGAATAGTCGCATAACAAGTGGCACATAGCGTTTATTTTTTGGTCTCATAAATTGTCACCATGTAGCCTTAAAGGGATAATCTGGAAATTTGAAATTATCCCCTATCCACAGGACGGGTGGGGGTCCTGATGCTGGGACTCGCCAGACATAGCAGAGCGACAGATGAATGACCCCTCCCCTCCAATACTCATGGGGGGGCTGAGCCAATAATAGCCACCCCTCACCCTGAGGATAATTACTGGAACACCCCTTTAAGGAATGCCAGTCACCTGCCAGCCTGCGGCAGTGATGGCCCTGTCACCCTATGGGGTAGATGCCTCCAGTCCTATCACTGCCTCAGTTCCCTCCGCCATAACTGCACACCGGCAGACTATACTAGGGGAGCGCAGATTACCCGAGGTGTCCCCCTCCTCACTGCCGCTGGAGCTGTCCGTGTCTTCGTCCTCCGAGCTGCTGCCCTCATTTTCCGGGTAATCCACCTCCATGTCATTGTGGTTACTTTCCTTCTTCTCCCGCGAATGCACCGGCATTTCCACCCCACAGCCCGTCCACCAGCGCCTCAGATTTGCCTTCCTACCCGGGCGACCCAAGGCTCACCCTACCGTACTACTTTTAACGCCCCGCCCAAATCACCCTTCCTTCAGCAATTTGATTGGATGTGAACTGCTGCTGCTTTCTTCACTGCGGAGTTTGCGGTTTGGTTGAGAGCGCAAGGCGGTGCTCGCGTTTGCGCTGCATGCCGGGATTTGTGGTTTTGTGGCTGTTCTGTTCTCGTTGTGCGTCCCAGAAGCTTGTGGAGAATGAAACTACATGTCCCATGTAGCATAGCGAAACAGCGTGGCTGTCGGGCGGCTTATAAACAGACGGGCGGCAGACTAAAGCAATCAAATGCTAATGTCTTGGTAGTAAAGATTGAGTGGGCTGGAGCGCCCTACTGGTAATTACTGTTACTTTCACACTAGCGGTTTTCTTTTCCGGCATTGAGTTCCGTCCTAGGGGGCGGGGCTCTATACCGGAAAAGAACTGATCAGTTATATCCCCATACATTCTGAATGGAGAGTTTAGGCTACTTTCACACTTGTGTGATCCGGCAGGCAGTTCCATCGTCGGAACTATCCGCCGATCTGCCGCTGACTGAAAGCATTTGTGAGACGAATCCGGATACGGATCCGTCTCACAAATGCATTGCAAGGACGGATCCGTCTCTCCGCTTGTCATGCGGACAGACGGATCCGTCTTGTATCTTTTTTCACATTTTTACCGGTCTGCGCATGCCGTAAGGACGGATCCGGCATTTCGGTATTTTGAATGCTGGATCCGGCACTAATACATTCCTATGGGGAAAAATGCCGGATCCGGCATTCAGGCAAGTCTTCAGTTTTTTTCGCCGGAGATAAAACCGTAGCATGCTGCGGTTTTATCTTTTGCCTGATCGGTCAAAACGACTGAACTGAAGACATCCTGATGCAAACTGAACGGATTACTCTCCATTCAGAATGCATGGGGATATGCCTGATCAGTTCTTTTCCGGTATAGAGCCCCTGTGACGGAACTCTATGCCGGAAAAGAAAAACGCTAATGTAAAAGCAGCGTAATCCGTTCAGGATACATCAAAATGTCTTCAGTTCAGTCTTTTTGACTGATCAGGACAGAGATAAAACCGCAGCATGCTACGCTTTTATCTCCGGCCCCAAAAACTGAACACTTGCCCGAATGCCGGCGTTTTTTTTCCGAAAAAATGTATTGGTGCCAGATCCGGCATTCAAAATACCGGAATGCCGGATCCGTTTTTCCAAAAAATAAAATAAATGCTGGATCCGTTTTTCCAGATGGCACCGGAAAGACTGTTCCGGCATTTCAATGCATTTGTAAGACGGATCAGGATCCTGATCAGTCTTACAATTGCCATCAGTTGGCATACGATTTGACGGACCCGACAGGCAGTTCCGGCAACGGTGCCGCAAGTGTGAAAGTACCCTAAGCTCATGCAGTGCTGCGGTTTTTGCTACCATTTCGGACATTGTGGCAGCAATGTGTGATCAAAGCCTTAGAGGAAGGCTCCATTCACACATCCGCAATTCCGCTCCGCTTTCATTTTATTTCCATTACCCGCACTTCCGGGTCCGCAATTCCGATCCCTAAAAAAATAGAACATGTCTTATTCTTGTCCGCAATAGCGGACAAGAATAGGCATATTCTCTTAGTGCCGGCAATGTGCGGTCCGCTGTCCGTGTTTTGCGGATCCGCAAAACACACGGATGTATGAATGGACCCTAAAGTGGCAGCAGTGCTAGGAAAGTGTTCCCTGGTGGTCTGCTTAGGAGGTTATATGGTTATATAGTTTGTGGTGCCGGTGATGTGTCCTCAGTGTCATACAAGTCAATGAAGGTACAAAGTGCATGGCCCGACCGGCTGATAACCTAGACCAAACCGCCTGTGGCTGCCACAAAGGGGGTCGGGAGGGGGCTGTTCTAGAGAAAGAGGTGGGACCGACAGCACCGTGCATACGCCAGAAATATTCTGGATCGGTTAGTGCTTTAGGGTGCTGCAACATGTTTTTTGTTTTTTTTTGCCCCCAAAAATCCCCAAACACCTGACTTGGGTAGCATTTTTTTTAAAGGAACTTTATCCATATAAGGGCTCGAACGCGTGAATCCCGTGCTATGGACCGCAAATTGCGCATGGGGATCACAGACCCATTCACTTAGATGGGTCTGCGATCCTTCCGTTCCGCAAAAAGATAGAACAATTTCTATCTTTTTTCAGTGATGAGGCACGGAACGGAACTCCAGAAAGCACTCTGTAGTGTTCCGTTCTTCCGTTCTGCATCTCCAGATTTGCCGACCCATTGAAATGAATGGGTCCGCATCCGTGATGCAGAATGGCCACGTAAAAATTTCTCTCTGTAGTCCCTTTTTGGCGTCCTGCAGTTTTTGTGGTGTTTTCTGCACACAGTCAGGGGTCATGTAAGACCAGCGTGTGGTGCACTAGTCGCGATATTCCCTTCCCTGCAGGAGGGTGCGCTTAAAGGGCACCTGTCGGCAGATTTGTACCTATGGACCTGGCTGACCTGTTACATGTACACTCGGCAGCTGAAGGCTTCTGTGTTGGTCCCATGTTTATATGTGTCCGCATTGCTGAGAAAAATAGTGTTTTATTATGAGCCTTTAGGAGAAACGGGGGAGTTGCCTTTAGGCCTTGCGCACACGACCATTGCCCGGCTGTGCTCGTATCATGGCCCCCAAACAGCAGGTCCGCAATACATGGTCACCGGCTGTGTGTGCTGCGTATTATTGAAGCGGACCTATTCACTTGAATGGGCTCGCAATGCGGATGATGCGGTGCGGAGGCATGGAGCTGAAGGCCACAGAAGCTGAAGTTGAATGGGTATGCATCTATCTGCGCCAGCCACAGGGATGGTGCCCATGCATCAGGGACTGGAATTTGCGGTCCCCAATGCACGGAAAGATGCAAAACATCATTACCCCCCTGGCCCTGTCAAAATGCAGAGGGCGCAACAGTTACAGAGAAAACTTAGCCTTTAGGTGCAATGACAGCACCACTGTTGCTCCTAGAGGCTCGTTTGATATATTAAAAGTTCAACTTCATAGCGGCCTGCTATTGGCTGCACCCTCCTCCCCCTGTGAAGAGTGTCGGAAAAAGTGTAGAAATCCTAGATGTGCCAAATTGCGCCACATTAGTAAATCCGTGCCAGCATTTTGAGTGCAGTTTTTGCACGGTATGGGTATATTCGTCCTGTCTTGGTTCCTCTGCTTTCTGTTTTGTTAATCACAGCGTGCTCTGGGTGTGGCCATTTTTTAGGCATTTTCCCCTAGATTTCTCATAAGGAAAAAAGAAAAAAAAAAAGCAAGTAAGACGCTGAGTAACTAAACATGCCACCACTTGTAAAACTCAAAATTCCTAGGTGCTATTTTTTTTTTTTACAAGCCTAAAAATTGCTGAAAAAAAACCTAGTGTAATAATCACCCAAAGGCCTCGTTCACATTTCAGTGTCCGTCTGATGAAAAATCTGTCCGTCTTTCATCTGCAAAGAATCCGTGTGTCATTTCATTTATTCCATGGATGCTGCTCAGCTGAAACGTAATTTCCAGAGCATATACTTACCCTGCCCCCGGTGCCGCTCCTGGTCCCCGCACCGCTGCTTCTCCCCGTGTGCGGGTGAAAACATCCGGTGTCGGGCGGTGACAACTCTCCCCTAACGTCACCCGCGATGCTAGGGAGACTCGTCCCCGCCTGCCATTGGCTGCTCCCCCCGAGACCGGATGTTTTCATCCGCGCAGTGGGAGAAGCTGGCGCGGGGAGCAGGAGCGGCGCAGGGAGCCAGGTAAGTAGAATCAATGTGAGGGGCCCGGCATATGGGGGACATTTTTAGTCTTGGATAACCCCTTTAACGTAAGAAAATCCTCTTTGACCTATAATTGTCCACCCCAGCACCATGATCATTGCAGGATGACATTATACATCTTGAGACTTTTCTCTAAACTTAAAAATTATTAAAAAAATCTAAAACACAATTTTTACAGCATTTATTTAACAGACAACACGACAAATGTGTATGATCTGCCCGTAACAACCAATCAGATCTCACCTCTGATGTCCGACCCAGAGGCCCATCATGTGAGTCCGGATCGCCATACATATCAATATCAGTCGTTTTTCTCTATGCTGTTCACTTTCAGGGCCATCATTAGAACTGCTTTGGGGGTCAGACAACCCCTTTAATACGCAGTCCTAAGTAAGGGCCAGTGGCGTAGCTATAGGGGAAGAGGCTGCTTTGGGGCCCAGACCCACAAGGGGCCCCCTCAGGAGGAAGACTAAAAGATTTCATTGTCAGGGCCCCCTCAGCAGTATTATAACAATGACATTAAATGCAGTGGCACTGTAGGAAATGGACGGAACACTGCCGGGCCTGGTCTGAGAGCTCAATCTTGACTAGTTATGGGAGTACAAAAACTTGCTGTGGGGCCCGTCAGTTGTAGTTACACCACTGGTAAGGGCTGCATATTCTAGCTAGAGGTTTGTGTTTCTAGTAGCGGAGGCACGAACAGAACACCACGGAAGCACTCCCTAGTGCTTCCGCATCTCGGTGATTGTGGACCCATTCAAGTGAATGGGTCCACATCCGTGATGCGGAGTGAACACGGCCGCGATACGGCCACGGGCACACAACGTTCATGAGCAAGAGGCCTAAAACGGATCCTGTTGCATCAGTTAGGCCTTAGGCACATTCTGTGTCCGTTCCGTTTTTTGCGGACTGTATACAGAACCATTCATTTCAATGGATTTTCTATTATGCAGTCTGCAAAATGCGGAACGCACATGGCCGGTATCCGTGTTTTGCAGAATAGGCCCTTAAACACAGCACCTGGTCAATCACCACCCCAAGGGGCAGGAGGAGGTGGGCAGAGCACTCTGTTCATGAAAACAGACAGACTCGGGGGGTACGCTGCAGATTTTTTATTTCAGAATTGCAGGTAGAAAATCCACAATAGACGGTCTCCTTCAATATTTTCCGTGACTTTTTTTATTTTCTGACTTTTTTTACATCCATTTTCCACACCTAAAAAAGAAACATAAAAACACTGCATTGTTTGTAGAGCATTTCACTGTTCTCTGCTGATTAAAATGTTAAAAAATTAAAATCAGACATCATATGGTACATGGCAACCTCTTTCTAACAAAGCTAGAACCAGCCCTGTACCTCACATGGATCCAGAGATCTCCCCATTCATTACTCTGCTAGATTTATATCAAGCTGACAGCTCAGGGGGCGTGTCCATGCTCTCCCTATCACAGCTCAGGAGGCAGTTGAAGGATGAAACTAAGCATGTGCAGCCTTCTCAGTGAGCAGGTCAAAAAAATAATAAAAAGAACAAACAGCAGGTGGCGCTATACAGATACATTTTATTGAATAACTCGGTGGTTATGCTAAATTTTTAATTACATGCAAGTACAAAAGTATTCAGATCCAGGTGCTGGTTTGAAAACTGTAGAATTTTTTTTTCGTGGGACAACCCCTTTAACCACTTCAGCCCCGCTAGCTGAAACCCCCTTCATGACCAGAGCACTTTTTACACTTCGGCACTACACTCCTTTCACCGTTTATCGCTCGGTCATGCAACTTACCACCCAAATGAATTTTACCTCCTTTTCTTCTCACTAATAGAGCTTTCATTTGGCGGTATTTTATTGCTGCTGACATTTTTACTTTTTTTGTTATTAATCAAAATGTAACGATTTTTTTGCAAAAAAATGACATTTTTCACTTTCAGCTGTAAAATTTTGCAAAAAAAACGACATCCATATATAAATTTTTCACCAAATTTATTGTTCTACATGTCTTTGATAAAAAAAATGGTTTGGGTAAAAGTTATAGCGTTTACACACTATGGTACAAAAATGTGAATTTCCGCTTTTTGAAGCAGCTCTGACTTTCTGAGCACCTGTCATGATTCCTGAGGTTCTACAATGCCCAAACAGTAGAAAAACCCCACTAATGACCCCATTTCGGAAAGTAGACACCCTAAGGTATTCGCTGATGGGCATAGGGAGTTCATAGAACTTTTTATTTTTTGTCCCAAGTTAGCGGAAAATGATGATTTTTTTATTTTATTTTTTTCTTACAAAGTCTCATATTCCACTAACTTGTGACAAAAAATAAAAAATTCTAGGAACTCGCCATGCCCCTCACAGAATACCTTGGGGTGTCTTCTTTCCAAAATGGGGTCACTTGTGGCGTAGTTATACTGCCCTGGCAATTTAGGGGCCCAAATGTGTGAGAAGAACTTTGCAATCAAAATGTGTAAAAAATGACCGGTGAAATCCGAAAGGTGCACTTTGGAATATGTGCCCCTTTGCCCACCTTGGCAGCAAAAAAGTGTGACACATCTGGTATCGCCGTACTCAGGAGAAGTTGGGGAATGTGTTTTGGGGTGTCATTTTACATATACCCATGCTGGGTGAGAGAAATATCTTGGCAAAAGACAACTTTTACCATTTTTTTATACAAAGTTGGCATTTGATCAAGATGTTTATCTCACCCAGCATGGGTATATGTAAAATGACACCCCAAAACACATTCCCCAACTTCTCCTGAGTACGGCAATACCAGATGTGTCACACTTTTTTGCAGCCTAGATGCGCAAAGGTGCCCAAATTCCTTTTAGGAGGGCATTTTTTGACATTTGGATCCCAGACTTCTTCTCACGCTTTAGGGCCCCTAAAAAGCCAGGGCATAAATTAGCGGAAATTGATATTTTGTTTGTTTTTTCTCACAAAGTCTCACTTTCCGCTAACTTAGGACAAAAATTTAAATCTTTCATGGACTCAATATGCCCCTTAGCAAATACCCTGGGGTGTCTTCTTTCCAAAATGGGGTCAGTTGTGGGGTGTTTGTACTGCCCTGGCATTTGAGGGTCTCCGCAATCATTACATGTATGGCCAGCATTAGGAGTTTCTGCTATTCTCCTTATATTGAGCATACAGGTAATGAGATATTTTTTTCCGTTCAGCCTCTGGGCTGAAAGAAAAAAATGAACGGCACAGATTTCTTCATTCGCATCGATCAATGTGGATGAAAAAATCTCTGCCAAAAAAAAAAAAATGGAGGGGAAAGGCGTCTGCCAGGACATAGGAGCTCCGCCCTACATCCATACCCACTTAGCTCGTATGCCCTGGCAAACCAGATTTCTCCATTCACATCAATCGATGTGGATGAATAAATCATTGCCGGGATTTTTTATTTTTTTTATATATATATACAAAGTGCTTGCCAAAGCATAGGAACGCCGCCTCCTCCTCAGCTCGTATGCCTCGGCAAACGTATCTGTCACTGCAGAGGAGAAAATCCCGTCTTGCAGCGCCGCATACACCGACTTGCGTGTAATCTGATAGCAGCGCAATGCTTCTGTCAGAATGCACATCAGTGCTGCAGCTAGTCGATCGGTTGGTCCACCTGGAAGGTAAAAAAACAAAAAAGAAAAAACCAGGCCGCAACGCAATAATTTTATTAACTTTGCAACAGAACATATAAACTTTAACTTTTTTAACTGAACATTAACCTTTTTGCTTACTGGTGTTTTTTTTTACCTTTATAGAACAAACCTTTCCGCGTTATGCACTTTGTCCCATGTGAAAGGAGACGTTTGCAGCAGCTGTGAGTGAATGGGCCCTAATAGCCCTGTGTGCCTGTCCTGGTGAGATGATCCCTATGCTAATAGTGTACCTGTGAGTGGTACTTCTGGAAACACTCTCCAAAGCATAGGGCAGGGTGGTCAGGACAGTCAGGACAGAAATAGCGGGTGTCACACCTTATTCCACTGCTGCTACAGACACGACATCTTTTTCGGGGTGACGGTTGTGTTGAGGTACCAGGAACGACATTGGGGAAATGTCGCTCGTGTAGACGGCTAACTACACTGGTGGATGGGGCCACGGAACCTCCTGGGTACAGGAGGTTCTCGATGATCTCTTCCTGAAATTTGAGGAAGGATCCAGTTCGCGCGCTTGCTTGGGATGTATTGTTTGAAGCCAAGGCGCCCGGTAAAATGTATTAGGGACTCGTCTACGCAGATGTTTTGCTCTGGGGTATACAAATCTGCAAATTTCCGGTTGAAATGGTCTATGAGGGGCCGAATTTTGTGGAGCCGGTCAAAAGCAGGGTGGCCTCTGGGACGGGAGGCGGTGTTGTCACTAAAGTGCAGGAAACGCAGGATGGCCTCAAAACGTGCCCTGGACATAGCAGCAGAGAACATGGGCATGTGATGAATCGGGTTCGTGGACCAATATGACCGCAATTCATGCTTTTTTGTCAGGCCCATGTTGAGGAGGAGGCCCAGAAAAGTTTTAATTTCGGAAACTTGGACTGGTTTCCACCGGAAAGGCTGGGCATAAAAGCTTCCCGGGTTAGCGGTGATAAATTGTGTGGCATACCTGTTTGTTTCGGCCACAACTATGTCTAAGAGCTCCGCAGTCAAGAACAGCTCAAAAAATCCCAGGGCCGAACCGATCTGAGCTGTCTCAACCCGAACTCCAGACTGGGCAGTGAAAGGGAAAACTACGGGTGCGGCTGAAGTTGGGGACTGCCAATCAGGGTTTGCCAGCACCTCTGGGATTCTAGGGGCTCTACGGGCACGTCTTTGCGGTGGCTGCGACGGGGTCACTACTGCACGTGCCACCGTACCAGCTTCAACTGCCCTTCTGGTGCTCGCTACTTCACCAGGTTGTACGGCAGTGCTGGTACTAGGTCCAGGGAGGGCTGCGCTGCTGGTGTATGCCTCACCACGTAATCCGACAGTACCAGCCCCACTCTGCTGCTCTTGAAGCGGATCCTGCGCAACCTGTGATCTAGCGACACGGGGCCGGGTACGCCTGGTGCTATCAGGGACCTCAACCTCCTCGTCCGAACTTTGGGTCAGAGAGCCACTGCTTTCTACAGGTTTGTATTCTGACCCGCTGGATTCATCAGATGAGGGTTCCCACTCCTCATCCGACTGGGTCAGAAGCCTGTAGGCCTCTTCAGAGGCTGGATTAGCGATACGCTAATCAGCGAATAACGGACTGCGGTGCGGTGGGCTGGGCGCTAACTGATCGCTAACTACCTAACCAAGGGGCCTAAACTATCCTAAAACCTATCAGTCAATACCAGTGAAAAAAAAAAGTGACAGTTTACACTGATCACTTTTTTCCTTTCACTAGTGATTGACAAAGGGGTGATCAAAGGGTTAATTGGGGTTCAGGGGGGTGATCTGGGGCTAAAGTGTAGTGTTTGGTGTACTCACTGTGAAGCCTGCTCCTCTGCTGGATCCAACCGACGAAAAGAACCAGCAGAGGAGCAGGCAGCCATATAACAGATCATATTTACAAATATGATCTGTTATCTGGCGCTGTGATTGTTTTTTTTGAAAATCATCAGCTTGCCAGCCGCGATCATTGGCTGGCAAGTTGATGACGAAATGGTCCCTGGCGAAATGCCGGCCCGAACTGCGCATGCGCGGGCCGCATAGCGCGTCATCTCGTGTCTCGCGAGATGACGCGTATATGCGTCGTTGTGCGCAGCGCTGCCGCCTCCGGACCGCACATCTGCGTTAGGCGGTCCGGAGGCGGTTAACCACCTCCCGACCGCCTAACGCACGGATGCGTCCGGAAGGTGGTTGATTTACTCCTCCTGGACGCATCCGTGCGTCATCTCGCGATAGCCGAGATTTCCTGTGAACGCGCGCACACAGGCGCGCGCGCTCACAGGAACGGAAGGTAAGCGAGTGGATCTCCAGCTTGCCAGCGGCGATCGCTCGCTGGCAGGCTGGAAATGTGATTTTTTTAACCCCTAACAGGTATATTAGACGCTGTTTTGATAACAGCGTCTAATATACCTGCTACCTGGTCCTCTGGTGGTCCCTTTTGTTTGGATCGACCACCAGAGGACACAGGTAGGTCAGTAAAGTAGCACCAAACACCACTACACTACACCCCCCCGTCACTTATTAACCCTTTATGAACCACTGATCACCCCATATAGACTCCCTGATCACCCCCCTGTCATTGATCACCCCCCTGTCATTGATCACCCCCCTGTAAGGCTCCATTCAGAGGTCCGTATGATTTTTACGGATCCACGGATACATGGATCGGATCCGCAAAACGCATACGGACGTCTTAATGGAGCCTTACAGGGGGGTGATCAATGACAAGGGGGTGGTCACGCATATAGACTTCCTGATCACTTCCCTGTCATTGATCACCCCCCTGTCATTGATCACCCCCCTGTAAGGCTCCAGTCAGACATCCGTATGATTTTTACGGATCCACTGATACATGGATCGGATCCGCAAAACACATACGGACGTCTGAATGGAGCCTTACAGGGGGGTGATCAATGACAAGGGGGTGATCACCCATATAGACTTCCTGATCACTTCCCTGTCATTGATCACCCCCCTGTCATTGATCACCCCCCTGTAAGGCTCCATTCAGACGTCCGTATGATTTTTACGGATCCACTGATACATGGATCGGATCCGCAAAACACATACGGACGTCTGAATGGAGCCTTACAGGAGGGTGATCAATGACAAGGGGGTGATCACGCATATAGACTTCCTGATCACTTCCCTGTCATTGATCACCCCCCCTGTCATTGATCACCCCTCTGTAAGGCTCCATTCAGACGTCCGTATGATTTTTACGGATCCACTGATGCATGGATCGGATCCGCAAAACACATACGGATGTCTGAATGGAGCCTTACAGGGGGGTGATCAATGACAAGGGGGTGATCACGCATATAGACTTCCTGATCACTTCCCTGTCATTGATCACCCCCCTGTCATTGATCACCCCCCTGTAAGGCTCCATTCAGACGTCCGTATGATTTTTACGGATCCACTGATACATGGATCAGATCCGCAAAACACATACGGACGTCTGAATGGAGCCTTACAGGGGGGTGATCAATGACAAGGGGGTGATCACGCATATAGACTTCCTGATCACTTCCCTGTCATTGATCACCCCCCTGTCATTGATCAAACCCCTGTAAGGCTCCATTCAGACGTCCGTATGATTTTTACGGATCCACGGATACATGGATCGGATCCGCAAAACGCATACGGACGTCTGAATGGAGCCTTACAGGGGGGTGATCAATGACGGGGGTGATCAGGGAGTCTATATGGGTGATCACCCCCTTGTCATTGATCACCCCCCTGTAAGGCTCCATTCAGACGTCCGTATGTGTTTTGCGGATCCGATCCGTGGATCCGTAAAAATCATACGGACGTCTGAATGGAGCCTTACAGGGGGGTGATCAATGACAGGGAGGTGATCATTGACAGGGGGTGATCAATGACAGGGGGGTGATCAGGGAGTCTATATGGGTGATCACCCCCCCCTGTAAGGCTCCATTCAGAAATTTTTTTGGCCCAAGTTAGCGGAAATTATTATTATTATTTTTTTCTTACAAAGTCTCATATTCCACTAACTTGTGTCAAAAAATAAAATCTCACATGAACTCACCATACCCCTCACGGAATCCAAATTAACATTTTTTAGACATTTATATTCCAGACTTCTTCTCACGCTTTAGAGCCCCTAAAATGCCAGGGCAGTATAATTACCCTACATGTGACCCCATTTCAGAAAGAAGACACCCCAAGGTATTCCGTGAGGGGCATATTGAGTCCATGAAAGATTTAAATTTTTGTCCCAAGTTAGCGGAAAGGGAGACTTTGTGAGAAAAAAATAAAAATAAAAAATCAATTTCCGCTAACTTGTGCCCAAAAAAAAATGTCTATGAACTCGCCATGCCCCTCATTGAATACCTTGGGGTGTCTTCTTTTCAAAATGGCGTCACATGTGGGGTATTTATACTGCCCTGGCTTTTTAGGGGCCCTAAAGCGTGAGAAGAAGTCTGGGATCCAAATGTCTAAAAATGCCCTCCTAAAAGGAATTTGGGCCCCTTTACGCATCTAGGCTGCAAAAAAGTGTACACATGTGGTATTGCC
Source organism: Bufo gargarizans (assembly GCF_014858855.1). Taxonomy (NCBI): domain Eukaryota; kingdom Metazoa; phylum Chordata; class Amphibia; order Anura; family Bufonidae; genus Bufo; species Bufo gargarizans. The sequence continues at coordinate 50,801,408 of NC_058090.1, forward strand.
GTACTCAGGAGAAGTTGGGGAATGTGTTTTGGGGTGTCATTTTACATATACCCATGGTGGGTGAGATAAATATCTTGGTCAAATGCCAACTTTGTATAAAAAAAATGGGAAAAGTTGTCTTTTGCCAAGATATTTCTCTCACCCAGCATGGGTATATGTAAAATGACACCCCAAAACACATTCCCCAACTTCTCCTGAGTACGGCGATACCACATGTGTGACACCTAGGTGGGCAAAGGGGCACATATTCCAAAGTGCACCTTTCGGATTACACAGGTCATTTTTTACACATTTTGATTTCAAACTACTTACCACACATTAGGGCCCCTAGAATGCCAGGGCAGTATAACTACCCCACAAGTGACCCCATTTTGGAAAGAAGACACCCCAAGGTATTTTGTGATGGGCATAGTGAGTTCATGGAAGTTTTTATTTTTTGTCACAAGTTAGTGGAATATGAGACTTTGTAAGAAAAAAAAATCATCATTTTCCGCTAACTTGTGACAAAAAATAAAAAGTTCTATGAACTCACTAAGTTGCATGACCGAGGGGTGGTAAGTTGGGTGGTAAGTTGCATGACCGAGCGATAAACGGTGAAAGGAGTGTAGTGCCGAAGTGTAAAAAGTGGCCTGGTCATGAAGGGGGTTTCAGCTAGTGGGGCTGAAGTGGTTAAGGCCGAGGTCACACGTGACATGCAGCAGATCCGCAGTGTTATACAGCAACGGCAAAAATATGCAGCAGAAAATCTGTGATATTGCAGGTTTGAAAGCCGCAACTTGTCAATTTATACAGCGTATTTCTCCTGCTTATTTCACCCTTTAGCATGGAGAGGGTATAATCTTCTGGCTTTTCTGCGGCCATAACTGCATGTAATACATGCTTGTTTTTGTGCGGTTTTTGCTGTAGAGGATTTTTCAGCCGGATTTTCAGTCACGTTTGTACCCGGACTTAGGCTGGGACTACAGATTTTGCTGCAGTAATTTCTGCGACTGAAATTCACTTCCATTCATCTGAATGGGGTTGGTTTTGGTGGCAAACACACAGGCCCTGATTTATCAAAACTGGGTTAAAGTAGAACTGGCTTAGTTGCCCTTAGCAACCAATCAGATTCCACCTTTCATTTTCCAAAGGAGCTCTGAAAGATGAAAGAAGGAATCTGATTGGTTGCTATGGGCAACTAAGTCTGTTTTCCAGTTTTGATAAATCCTACTCCATAAATTTCTTCAAGCATTATTCAGAAGAATGATACTGAGTTTCAGTCACAATAAAATCTGCCGCGTGTAAAGGCGTCTTATAGCTAACTCAACCGAAAAACTGTAGGAACTACCCTTGAAGGACTTATCACATAAGAGAAAAACTTGTTGATCTTATGGCGATGTGCTGATTATGGCGGTCTGTCTCCTGGACCCCCTGTTCCTATGGCAATGTGCTGATTATGGCGGTCTGTCTGCTGGACCCCCTGTTACTATGGCGATGAGCTGATTATTATGGTCTGTCTGCCGGACCATCTGTTTCTATGACAATGAGCCAATTATGGCGGTCTGTCCGCTGGACCACGTGTTCCTAAGGAGATTATGGCGGTCTGTCTGATAGACCCCTTATTATGGTTCCTATGGCGATGAGCTGATTATGGCGGTCTGTCTGCTGGACCCCCGTTCCTATGGCGATGAGCTGATCATGGCCGTCTGTCTGATGGACCCCTTGTTGCAGTTCCTATGGAGACGAACAGATTATGGCGGTCTCTCTGTCTCGAACCCTTGTTGTGCTTCCTATGGTGATGAACAGATTATGGCGGTCTGTCTGCTGGACCCCTTCACTTATTGCGGTTTTTATGGCGACGAGCTGATTATGGCTGTCTGTTCGTCTTGAACCCTTGTTGTGGTTCCTATGGTGATGAGCTAATGATGGCGGTCTGTCTGCTGGACCACTTCACTTGTTGCGGTTTCTATGGCGATGAGCTGATTGTGGCGGTCTCTCTGTCTCGACCCCTTGTTGTGGTTCCTATGGTGATGAGCTGATGATGGCGGTCTGTCTTTGTGGACCCCCAGTCATCACTCTCAGCGCCTCCATATTTTGGTGCAGTGGAAATGTGAAATTTGAGTCTCAATGTACCAGGGCAGCCTCTGTCAGGGTATGGTGGGAGTTGTACTCTTGCAAAATCGGTAGAGCATTAGGTTGTATCCGGACCCATAAGGTTAGGTCTACACGACGACATTTGTCGCGCGACATTTTGTTGCACCAATGTCGCGCGACAATTTTTATAATGGCAGTCTATGGTGTCGCACTGCAACATGCGACATGTTGCAACTGCGACAGTTGCAGAAAAATCCATCTTGAATGGATTTTCTGCGACTGACGCGTCGCAGTCGCAGCATGTCGCATGTTGCAGTGCGACACCATAGACTGCCATTATAAAAATTGTCGCGCGACATTGGTGCAACAAAATGTCGCGCGACAACTGTCGTCGTGTAGACCTAGCCTTAGAGATCTTTCACATGCGGCAGATTTTGTTGCAGAAATTCCTGCAGCTTAAAGTCGGTTCTATTCACCAGAAATCCATGTGCCTGACGCTCCATTCAAATAAGAACTGTTTTTCAGACGCGGAAACTTCTACAAATAAACCGGCAGTGTGTGAGTGCGCCTCCCTGAGCCTCTGCGGCGTGGCTGGTGTCTCCGCTTACATCTCTGTTTTCCTTCCAGATGTGACCCCCGCTGTATCAACACCCTTTGGACATTAGGTGGCAGCAGCGAGCGGGGAATAGCTCGGTGCTCGATTGCTTTGTTATGCTGGAGTCAGAAGGGGGCGGCCATGTCGGATGTATCTGTGTAACCTGCTGCTGTCAGAGCGGGGAGACCCGCACCCCTCCCATCACATCCCCGGGACCGGGGGCAGTCCGTGCCCTAAAATCTCGGGAAACCCGTTCCTCTCTGGACTGCTGCCTGGGTGGGGAGACCCCCGGAGGTGAGCCGGGGGCGTCCGCCTCCTCCTCTCATCCGGGATGTTCTCTAAAAAAACTCACGGGGATGTGAAGAAATCAACCCAAAAAGTGCTGGACCCCAAAAAGGATGTACTGACCCGGCTGAAGCATCTGAGGATCATGATAGGTGAGAGATCCGGGGATGATGGGAGTGCTGCTGAGGGGGGAATGATGGGAGTGCTGCTGAGGGGTGGGGGGCCCTGCTGCTGGGCCGGGGGTGGTTCCTGCTGTGCTGGAGGATGGGGTCACCATAGACATATTATTGAGCCCTGGGGACCTCATGTTTTTACCTCTGTGGAAACCAAACCCTCCGCCCAAATTTATTAGATCCTTGAGACAGTTCAGATTTATTTAAAGTGGTACATTTTTTAAATTAGTTTGATACCTGAAGCTCCCCTCGAAGGGCAGACAGTATTAATCTACCAGGAACACACAAACGATAGAGGTACTAAAGGCGAATATCTGCCAACTTCTAGACCAGGGGTGCACAACCTGCGGCCCCCAACCATCTGGTACCAGACATGTATGCCTATGACTCGTGGCTGCTCACATGTGTTTCTCCCATTAGATGGGAGTCCTGGAGGTGTAACTAGGCATTAATGGTATATCATATGCCAAAAGTACCACATTTTAGTTGTTAATACTCCTTTAAATTTTAATTTCGGCCCTCGTCATTGGTTCAGTCTGGCAATGTGGCCCCCAACCAGGAACCGTTGTCCACCCCTGTTATAGACTAAAGCGGCCACATCGCTAACACGTATGCAGCCCTGACATGGAACATACCAGACATGGGGCCCCGTAGACCTCAAGGGTGGGGTGCATTTGTATTCTAAAAGGTTAATTCTATGCTGGGAGGAAGGTAACCGCCTATGGCGCCGCTTATCTCAGTGAGACACAAGGAAAGTGACATTATACAGCCCCACCATCACTGACACGGAACATACCAGACATGGGGCCCCGTAGACATCGAGGGTGGGGTGTATTTGTATTGTAAATTATTTCTATGGAGGGATGAAGCTAACCGCATATAGAGCCGCTTATCTCAGTAAAGCACAAGAAAAGTGACGTTTACGCAGTACGTATACAGCCCCACCATCACTGACACGGAACATACCAGCCATGGGGCCCCGTAGACATCGAGGGTGGGGTGTATTTGTATTGTAAATTATTTCTATGGAGGGATGAAGCTAACCGCATATGGCGCCGCTTATCTCAGTGAGACACAAGGAAAGTGACGCTATACAGCCCCACCATCACTGACACGGAATATACCAGCCATGGGGCCCCGTAGACATCGAGGGTGGGGTGTATTTGTATTGTAAATTATTTCTTTGGAGGCAGGAAGTAATCCACTACTGGCGCCCCTTCCTGCTGGATTCATGAATGGCTTTGGCTAAAAAAGAAACGGTGTGAGAAACTGTCACCAAAAGCGGTGTGCGCCCCCGTCCATGGTGGGTGGCGGTGGAATTGGTGTCTGTGACCGGCCTCACTGCATATGTGCCACAGGTTCTGTTTCCTAATAAGTTTAGTTTGCACACAAGCCTTTTACAGGCACTTTCTGCTTGTTTTGCGCCCGTGCCATTGATGAGTTGGGGTCTGTAGACCGGCAGTCGGCCCAGGACCCCCTGTCTGCAGTACGCTTACGTGAGACTGGACTGGGTCGGACTGGTTCTAGTGGAAACTTGGGTGTGAGATGATGAAGAGCAATGTACCATACATCCAGGTATTGTTACTAATCACCTATCCTTTGGTATCAGTATCTGATGGGTGGGGGTCCGACTCCTGGGACCCCCGCCGATCAGCTGTTTGAGAAGGCACCGACGCTCGCAGTAGCGCCGCTGACTTCTCTCAGCTCCCCAAGCACAGCGCCGTACATTGTGTTTTGCGGTCCGTGTTCTTTGTTTTTCTTCTTGCTGACCCCTTGACATGGGTCGGTGGTTTGCGGACATGCTCTTATCTTTTTGCGGAACAGACGTACGGATGATTTCAGCATTCCAGTGGCACCAGATGTCACCGTGAGCGTGGAAATGTCCTCGCCTCCCACACAAACCACAGAATGGTGGAGAAAACAAAGCGCCATTGTCACGTCTAGCCGCCGGGGATGAAACCAGTGTAACTGAATGAAGACTAATGCATTATTAATTCCCAGTGACTGTACAGTATAAGGCACTATATGACGGTGACGTATCACTCGTCATACAGATCGCTCTGTGAACTACTGACTGGTGTGGATGTCCATCCCTCCCCTTGTGAGTAAAGTTTTACTGAAAACTAAAGCCAAGATGTGAGTCGTCGGGGAGGACTCCTTGCCCACGATCACAAATCGCAAATCCGCAAAATACGTATGCGGCCACATGCGTTGTACTGCGTGCATATGAGGATAGGGACTGAATAGAGCAAAACTCCAGCCGGGAGAGTTTGATGCCATTGAGCCCACGTTGAATATTATCAGAATACGTACCTCTATCCCGAATGTGTCTGAACCTGTCGAGTACACCGCCATCCCGAACACAGAAGGTAAAGCTTTGTGTCGAAGCAGCAGATTTATTTGGTAGAAATTGCCCTTTTTTTTTTAGCTGTATGTCTCGGCGTGGACCTTGAGGTCACATAACTGCGTCACTGTTCCCGGGCTGGGTTCACATTCATCACTTGTGTCCAGACAGGTCTTATTTCTATGCCTGAGCCTGAACAAACAGATGACATTTCTGTGCTCTGCTATTTCCCCAGGACACGAGATCACTGTCGCCGATCCGCTAGCTCCGGAACTACTCAGGCCGCCGTCACGCTGCGGACGGCGCTGGTCACTGCAGTGATGCTACCCAGTTCCGACACCTGAGCTGCTGCAGAACATCGGATCGGCTGATGCTGGATGATTAATCTGGTGCTAGGTGTTAGGCCCCTTTCACATGAGCGAGTTTTCCGCGCGGGTGCAATGCGTGACGTGAACGCATAGCACCCGCACTTAATCCTGACCCATTCATTACAATGGGTCTGTGTACATGAGCGTTGTTTTTCACGCATCAGTTCTGCGTTGCGTGAAAATCGCAGCATGTTCTATATTCTGCGTTTTTCACGCAGCCCTGGCTCCATAGAAGTGAATGGGGCTGAGTGAAAAACGCATTGCATCCGCAAGCAAGTGCGGGTGCAATGCGTTTTTCACTGATGGTTGCTAGGAGATGTTGTTTGTAAACCTTCAGTTTTTTATCACGCGCGTGAAAAACGCATCAAAATGCATTGCACCTGCGCAGAAAAAACTGAACAACTGAACGCAACCGCAGACAAAACTGACTGAACTTGCTTGCAAAATAGTGCGAGTTTCACTGAACGCACCCTGATCGCATCCGGACCTAATCCGTCACGCTCGTGTGAAAGAGGCCTAACCCTAAGTTCACACCTGAGTGTTTTATAGCGCGTTGAAACGCGCTGTAAAACGCTCAACACGTGAAAACCAATGCTTCCCTATGGCCCTGGTTCACACTTGAGCGTTTTACAGCGCGTTTGAACGCGCTGTAAAACGCCCGACGCATAAACAAGTTCTTGAGCTTTTTTTGGGGCGTTTGTCGCGCGTTTGGGCCATAGACTCATTGGACAACACTGCAGTCAATCACACAAACGTGCGTCAAACGCGCGTTTACTATTGCTAAAAACGCGCGACAAATACGCGCGTTTTACGCGCGTCTCAGAAACGCTCAGGTGTGAACCCAGGGTTAGTGTCTAACGCACTTGATGAATGCAGTCCTAAGCTTAGTACATGGATTGCAGGCTAAAACTTACCAGGAAAGAGAAGGACCTTAACATGTATAGCTTGGAAGAAAGACGAGACAGAGGGGATATGATAGAAACTTTTAAATACATAAAGGGAATCAACAAGGTAAAAGAGGAGAGAATATTTAAAAGAAGAAAAACTGCTACAAGAGGACATAGTTTTAAATTAGAGGGGCAAAGGGTTAAAAGTAATGTCAGGAAGTATTACTTTACTGAGAGAGTAGTGGATGTATGGAATAGCCTTCCTGCAGAAGTGGTAGCTGCAAATACAGTGGAGGAGTTTAAGCCTGCATGGGATAGGCATAAGGACATCCTTCATATAAGATAGGGCCAGGGGCTATCCATAGGATTCAGTATATTGGGCAGACTAGATGGGCCAAATGGTTCTTATCTGCCGACACATTCTATGTTTCTATGTTGTCCTACAGATTTTGGGCAAATTGTGCCAAACAAGGCACGTTTTCATGGCAGTTAAGGGAATCTGTCACTGTTATCTGCTGTAAAAAGTGCTTCCACCACTGCCCTAGAATAAAGCTCTCAGAGGCTACTTTGGGGTAGTGTACCTCTTGATGAGAGATCGTTGACTGCTAGAGATGCCACTATGATGCACTCAGACATTGTGCCCAGTTGACAGACTTTGAGATGGGGTACATCATTGGACTGAGAGAAGCAGGATGATTTTTTGGATTGTGGCCTAGCTGTTACGGGTCATGCATACTGCTGTTAGTGTTCTGCAAATCGCTGATCCACAAAACACGGTTCCCGGCTGTGAACATGCCGCCTTTTTTCCCCTGTCTAGAGAAAAGTCCTATTCTTGTCTACAAAACGGACAACAATAGGATAGGACTTTTTTTTTGTCGGGGCCACAGAACGTACGTACGAATGAGGACAGCATACAGTGAATGGGTCCACATCCAATCCACAAAAAAACACAAATCGGATGAGGACCGAAACTAGGGCCGTGTGCATGAGCCCTTAAGAGGTGTTGGGAGCAGTAGTTATGTGAGGGCACCCATGGCGATCAGGCAACGGATGACCCAGAGACCACCAGTAGAGAGCATTGTTTGATTCACTGACCAGCACGAGCAGCTCCCACAGTCTTGTTGTCCGCCAGCCAGACACGGGTGGCATCTTCATTACACCCCTGCTTCTGCCCAGACTACGAGGGAACTTACCAGAAGGAAATTTGGTGTCCCAGTGCCCATTACATGTCCTGCCACTCTCGCCTTCTTTTGCAGTGGTGTCATGAATGAGAAACCTGGATGACTACGGCCTGGAACTGCATCGTCTGAAAGCATGCCTGCATTTTCAAGGAGGAAAATAAAAATGGCTATCCGGAGTCCTTGTGTGCACTACTCATGTATTTTTTCAGATTAGTGACGTGTCAGGTTCTCTTTTAACATCAACGGGAGCAGTGCTGCAGGGACCAGCTCAGTTCACTACAAAGTAGATGGAGCTGTCTGATTCCAGCTCCGGAGCCATCTGATCAGCGGGGTGTCGGGCACCGCAGATCAGATGGTGATGGCCTGTCTGCAGCTAAATCCATAGGTAGCACATGGAAACCCAGCAAAATCCACAGTGTAAATTATGCCCAGTGTGTCCACGCTGTAAGGGTACGTCCACACGGGACATACAGATTTGCAGAGTATTTCACCCTCTGGCTTGCAAAGGATGAAGTCTGTGAAAATCCACAGGGTGACATGGCATCCCGCTGGTTAATTTCTGTGCAGATTTTGCCGCAGTGATGAAACGTAAATCTCGCCCACTTTGCTGCTACTGAACATTTTCTGCATGCAATTCTTTGGTGGAAGATCCACAGGGTTTGCAGTTACCCTACGTGGACATACCCTCATGAACAACATCTATCCGCAGGGCAGGAGATAAATGTATGATTTATGGGGCCGGGATCCCCAGCGATCAGGAGAACGCGGTCCCATGTGTGAATGGATCGGTTTGTGCGCATGTGTCAGCACCGCTCCTGTTACTTCTGTGGGACTGCACAACAGTCCTGTGGAAGTGAATGGAGCAGTGCTCACAGAAGATATGGGGATCCCCAGCGGTTAGGCCTCCAGCAATCGTACATTTACCAGGTCCTGGACCAACCTCTCTGCAGAGCGTCTCGATCACAGATTTCCTGTGGACAATACATGGTTGTGAATCAGTCTGTCCACATACATCGGGTGATGCCACAGATAGGACAGAAAACCTGTTCTCTTCTGCCTGGACTACTACGCCTGTATGCGGCGTCCCTGTATATGTCATATTGTTGTGGCCTCCGTGTGTTTTGCTCCGAGCTTGGCTTCCATCCCAGTTCTTAAAAATAATTAGTACACAAAGGAAATTGTGCAGCTAATGCACTGCCGTCATCTGCTACCTCCTCGCTCCGCAGTACACAGCACTAACTATTCATCATCCTCACTACATTGCAGCGTTCTGTTATCCTCCGTTTCCTCTTTGCACTAGACATATTGCATTTCCTGCCGGTTAGGATAGTCGTACTGTATGTAACATACTGATGACCTTGGATGATTACTATGTTATGACATAATGGTTTAATATGGTCACGGAGTCCACGAGCAGGGGTGCGCTTGGGCCGCTGTGTTGCTGCCCCTACAGTTGCGGTGCAGAATGGTGCCCACTTAGGAGGTCCAAATGTATACTAAGAAGCCCACGTTCATCTTGACAGATCTTGCTTTGCAGCAGTAGATCAGTTTATTAAGGTCGGAGCTGCACGCAGAGCCTTTTTTGGTGGGGTTCTCTGGTTTTGGCTGCGTCTGCCGTCCATGAAGGGACCTGTCCAAGTGATGCCAATTCTTATAAAAAATATCTCAGAATGGTGTTAAAATACCCACTCCACTGGTCACGACGGGCCACAGAGGTGACCCACCTTAGCCACTGTCTAAGTAGTCATTTCCTGCATGTTGAGAGGAGAACTACGGCCGAGTGGCAGGGGATTGGTGAGGTAGTGTTGCTGTAGTTTCTGCAGACTTGCATAAATTCATAGTACAAGTAAAGATAAGAAACTTTGTAACCTATCTTATTAGAGGGGGAAAAAAAATGCCTCATTCTCCATTCACAAGACATCACCCCAGCTTGTGCACTGATCACCTTGACTACCTCAGTCCATCTTGAGGGAGGCAGAGACCCAGATGCATTTTCAGCTTCACTGAGTGATCAGGTTTCAGTTGCTGCCCAGAGAAGTCTATGGAGAGAAGGAGGGAGAAAAAATAAAGGAAAAACCACTGTTTCCAGGAAATGTTTTATTCTTGCACCCCACTACTGGTACTGTATAATGTCCTCCATGCTGTCACTGCTGCTTCGATGCTCTATGGCAGTGTTTCCCAACCAGTGTGCCTCCAGCTGTTGCAAAACTACAACTCCCAGCATGCCCGCACAGCCAAACTGCTCTATGGAATGGGGAAAACTGCTCTATGGAATGGGGAGGAGAGCAGGGTCTCCTTTGTGTGCAGTGTACAGGAGACATCAGAGTAGCTAGCCTCCACTGACTAGCTCCTGGAAAGGTGAAAAATGTAGGTTACAAGTCGTATAATTTCCTGATAGTGCTATTCTTCATGTACACACACTATCAGCTTACTCTGAAAAGCCACTAAAACGATGGGTAGGCTTTAATTTTCTTTAGGAGGGCACTCCTAAGGGAACGCCTTCTCCCATGGCTCAGTCATTTATATCATGCTGGAAAAACGCACACAGAACATTCTATCCCAGGCAACACGCTTCTCATACTCAATCATATACCTCTCTATTACATGTATAATAGTATATACTACACGGGTCTCTGATCAGGTTTACTATTGTGCTTGCGCCTTGACTTTGGCTCAAAATGCGTTGCAGTAAGGTTATGGTACAAATGATAAGAGGACATGTACAGTTTTAATGCAGTTGACTTATGCACGGCTGGCACTTCTGCAGGCTATTTGGTGGATGTGATGAATCTCAATGTTAAAAACAGACCCGGATTCTTATAGTCAGGTTTTTTCTGCAGTGGGTTTGATGGTGCTGAGCAGTCACCAGGATGGAGGAGACTTGTGTTTGCAAACAAATTCTTGTCAGTAGGTTGTCAAATATTTTTGTGAATTCCCAGCAATGTGGCTCTGATATACTAAAGGGTGAACCTGCTGACTACCTCTTCTCAACTTCTGAGGTTATGGTAGCTGGAGCCAAAAGTTGTCAATGATTAGATTTAGAAAAAACAAAAGGAACTTCACAATTCATCTGGACAGGAGTGGTTCTCTCTGGTCCTGCTTCCTACCTCTTCCTCACACAGCAGTCAAGTCTTCTAATCTAGTAGGACAACAAGGTTAAAAGCAAGTTTTGAAGTTATCCCCTACCCACCAACTCATCTGTGGTCCGATCCTCTTCGTGCCCTGCCACTCCATTCATTTTTATGTGGGACCTCCAGAAATAGGGGAGCGACGTAATCTGCTGTCTCCAACGGTCCCATAGAGAATGATTGGAGCGGCAGGGTGCATGCCCGACCTGCCGCTCCATCAGATCGGGGGAATGGGACCCCCGTTCTTGGGATTGGAGTCTCAGCAGTCAGACCCCCACCAGTCAGTGATCAATAGTGGATTCATTCAAACTTGGCACAACCCCTTTTAAGATATGTAAATTTAGTAAAATGAGTAATTAAACAAAGGTAGTCAACCTTGGAGATGTTGATCTACCATTGTAACTTGAAAGGGTCTTGAGATCAACTTGGAATTGAGTTGTGACAAAACCATGGAGGAATGGTGTGACCATGGCTATAATGGTATGGGGGGGGTTATATCTATTGATTCAAAGATGACTTCTTCTCTGATAGCAGACTTTCCCATTTCTCTATTCATCTCAGATTTCGCAACACTTCTTTCAGCTAGTTTGTCTACAGAGGTTACTTTCCAGACATCTTAGGCTTTTGCATTATTCTTTCCACCTTCTCTCCATCTCCCATCCCTAACCACCACCTCTTGGAGCCCCCATAATATAGGATAAGGCCAGCCTCTACAGCCCATTTAATGTTTACTGAACCCCAATCATAGGGACAAAGCTCCTATATCGACACCACTCTCAGACCATCATCACTTGCATTCATGCTGCCAATTTCCCTGGTGCTACCCATAAGACACCACTAAGCATGTCCTTATGCCGATGTCACTGTCAGCCTACTGACCCGCTGTTTATGTGAACATCAAGCCTCCCTGAAGCCACAAGGTGTACTAATGCTCTCCTCCAAATATGTTCCCAACTGTCTCAGCAATCCCAAAGGCCCAAACAAAGCCCCTGCCACCTACCACTGCCTACTCTGATGCCAACTTGTAGCCAGCAGCACCCACTTCCCTCCATGGGTCCTTCTCCCTGTATATACCCACATGTTTGTGCTGTACCCTGGCTGTTTTACTGGCAATGCAGGTTACCCGTGTCCCCATTTTCTCAGCTCTATCGATTGACCCTGCAGGATAAGGAAGGGTGTGAATTGAAGTTCGTCTGGACACCCACAAATTTGAGGAACACTGCCCTATAGAGTAAGGACCTGGAATTTGGAGAATGTCCCTGCAGTAGTTCTTGTCAGGTATGGAAATTCTCTCCAGGTAAGGCCTCATGCACACAACCATGTCCATTTTACGCTCTGCAAAATGAGGATCCGCGAAACACAGATACCAGCCGTGTACCTTTGGCATTTTGTGTAACAGAACATCTGGCCCATAATAGAGCAGTCCTATCCCTGTCTGTGATGGGGACAAGTTTAGGACATGTCTTTTTTTTTTTTTGCGGGGCCTACAGAACTGACATGGATGGGGACAGCACACGGGTGTGCGTTTCGCATTTTTTGTGGCCCCATTGAAGTGAATGGGTCCGCATCCAACACGCCACTCAGGTGTGGACCCATACCATGGTCGTGTAGATGAGGCCTAAGGTGAATATTTCTGACAATAGCCAGAACTTTACTTTGCCTTTACCTTTTTCCAGAATGTATTTACTATGCATTGTTGTTTAGTGATTTGATGACTTTTGACAGAGTGTGGTGCTAGGCTTCCGATGCTGCTTGTTCTGTATTCTCACCATGTGTGTTCATTTTCATAATTGTGCTCTTTGAATAGTTTCCAAAGAATGGATTAGATGGCGATTAATGGAGAAATCACAGGATTTAAAGGGGTTATTTGATGATTGATGTAAAAAATCAACACCAGACATCATATTGTATGTGACAATCTCTTTCTAGGGCTCTTTCACACTTGCGTTGTCCGGATCCGTCGTGTACTCCATTTGCCGGAATTACACGCCGGATCCGGAAAAACGCAAGTGTACGGAAAGCATTTGAAGACGGATCCGTCTTCAAAATGCGTTCAGTGTTACTATGGCAGCTAGGACGCTATTAAAGTCCTGGTTGCCATAGTAGGGAGCGGGGAGCGGTATACTTACAGTCAGTGCGGCTCCCGGGACGCTCCAGAATGACGTCAGAGCGCCCCATGCGCATGGATGACGTGATCCATGCGATTAAGTCATCCATGCGCGTGGGGCGCCCTGACGTCACTCTGGAGCGCCCCGGGAGCCGCACGGACGGTAAGTATACTGCTCTCCCGCTCCCTGCTACACTTTACCATGGCTGCCAGGACTTTAGCGTCCTGGCAGCCATGGTAACCATTCAGAAAAAGCTAAACGTCGGATCCGGCAATGCGCCGAAACAACGTTTAGCTTATGGCCGGATCCGGATTAATGCCTTTCAATGGGCATTAATTCCGGATCCAGCCTTGCGGCAAGTGTTCAGGATTTTTGGCCGGAGCAAAAAGCGCAGCATGCTGCAGTATTTTCTCCGGCCAAAAAACTTTCCGGTCCTGAACTGAAGACATCCTGATGCATCCTGAACGGATTTCTCTCCATTCAGAATGCATTAGGATAAAACTGATCAGGATTCTTCCGGCATAGAGCCCCGACGACGGAACTCTATGCCGGAAGAAAAGAACGCAGGTGTGAAAGAGCCCTTACAAAGCTAGAACCAGCCGTGTACCTCACATGGATCCAGAGATCTCCTCATTCTTTGGTCCAATTGTTCTACTACTTTTATTTCAGGCTAGCCGTTCGGGTGGGGGGGGGGGTCCTTTTTCGGGGAAGTGTTCTTTCTGCTGTAGCTCGCTCCCTGTAACTAGCGGAGAAAAGTAGATGAAGCCCACAAGTCGGCGCTGCCAGCAATATAGATGCAGAAACAGTGTTCTTAGGAAGTTCTTCTTTATTGTAATGATAAAATGTCAGCGCGTTTCTGGGACAGAGCGTCCCCTTCATCAGGACAGTAATGGTAAGACATGCACAGGGAAGCTTTAAAAAGGCACATTTTTGGGCGGGCTGATTGAGGAGTGGGGAGGTACACAGGTGTGTTTTACATAATTACAGAGTCTGCAGTTAGTATTGTACGGTAGTTTGCTGATGGTGGAAGATCACATTGTCATATGAGTAAGAATATCCCTCATGCAGCATTAGAGGGAGCGCTTGCTGCAAGAGGTTAAAGCGATCGCATCCAGTGTCTGTTTCACTAGGGGCTTCGCGATCAATTACATGCTAATCGCCGGGCACCCGCCACGGAGCAGGAGATGTTCATCTCGTTGTTGTTTTTTACACTTCAGGGGAAAAGGGTACATTGGAAAACATACATTGTACATGTTGTATGGTAGGGGGGTCTGGTGCTGTGCTATGCAGCTGGATGGAGTGGCTGCAGGATAATAAATATATAGACTAGCATCAGATAAAAAGTTTCAAGTTTTCATCTAGGGTTGTTTCGGGTATCGAACTTTTAATACCCAGTCGATACTTTTGTCCCGGTATCGATACGATACCAAGACCATGGTCAGCTCCCTGCTGCTGTGTGCACAGGGCAGCAGGGAGAGTGCAAGATCCTATTTACCGTGATAGAGCTCTATCAGGGTGAATAGGACAAGGGTCTGGTTGTTGATTATAATTTTGCAACATAAGCATCGTGACGACCCACATTTGAAGCTCCCTAATCTTGGAGGGTGCTTGTCGTTATGGGTGTCCCGTTTCGGCTAATGCTGTTTTTGGTTTGCTCGGGGCGAGAATATTCTGTATAGTAGGAGCTCGTCTGCACGTAATCTTGGGCCCACCGGAAAGATATTTGGCTGAATGTGGGCGTAGGATATGTCAGTGCTTTTTAAAGTGGTTCTGCAGTTTTTTTAAAACTAATGATCTATCCTCTAGATAGATCATCAGCATCTGATCGGCGGGGGTCTGACACCCGGGACCTTTGCCGATCAGCTGTTTGAGAAGGCAGCGGTGCTGGCAGTAGTGCGGCGGCCTTCTCTCTGTTTACCAGAAGCCAGTGACGTCACGACTAGTATCATTGGCCTGGGTGGGGCTAAGCTCCATTCAAGTGAACAGAGCTTAGCCCCGCCCAGGCCATTGATACTAGTCGTGACGTCACTGGGTCTGCGGTAAACAGCGAGAAGGCCGCGGCACTACTGCCAGCGCCGCTGCCTTCTCAAACGGCTGATCGGCAGGGGTCCCGGGTGTCGGACCCCCGTCAATCAGATGCTGATGATCTATCCAGAGGATCATCCATTTGAAAAAACTGCAGAAACCCTTTTAAGGCTCGTTAGGATACATTTATTTGATGTGTTAAACTGTAGTGACAAATCGTATGTCATTAGTGGTCTGTGATCGTTTTAAACCAGGCACGAGGCATAAGTCCTGCATCTGTGTCATACTCTTTTGTATTTCATTTTGTACTAGCTTTTTAGGATAGCCTTTGTCACTAAACCTCTAATATTTTCGATTGAAATTTGTAATAGTGATTGCTCGTGCAGTTTCGTCTGATCCGTTTTCATTGTCCGTACAGTATGTTTTGTAACAATTTTTTTATGGTGAAAACTAGTGTAATATAACTTTTAGTGTCAACTGTTTTGAAGTAGGTTTTAGTGGATAATTGGTTGTTTTGGTATGTGATGACGATATGCAGAAATTCTGTTGTCGTTTTGTTGTAATTTGGCATAAGCGAGATACCCCAATCAGTACTGTTCAGCGAGTCACAGAACAGTATGACGGAGGTCTCGTCGCCATCCCATACAATGAATGTCATCAAGATTTTATCTGTTTGTTATATATGGGGTGGTCCAGGATGTGTTTGTGTTGCCTTTCGAAGTAGTTATTTTCCAAAATGAATCGTAAGCCCTCCAGAAAAAAGGCAATTTGTAGACTTTGACGTACCTTCTCGTGGTTTCACCCTGGCTTGGTTTTGTATTTCTCTTAGTTTCTGATTTGGCTCTGATTGCACTCTCCTGGTGTAACCTAGTCTGTCTGGTTACGTTCTGCTAGTGCTATCATTTGTTTTCTTTGCTTCTGATGCCTTCTGTGCTTTCCCTAATAAGCCCCAGCACTTAATGAGGAAGTCGTCCAGTTGTGGCCGTCACCAGGACAGATCGCACAAGTTGGTAGGGACAGTGATGCTGGTGGAGTTAGAGATCCCTGTTTCCCTCTGCTCAGCCTGGCATGCGTGTTTTCTTTTTAGAGCTTTCAGTCACTGCATGAAACCGCCCATTGAACTCCTGAGCTCCAACTGATCAGAGATATAAATAAAAATATTGCAAGCTACGCTGAATCTTTTTGTCATGAACTCACCTGGAGGTGGTCCTGTGACAGATCCTGTCCCTGGAACATGCAAGACCCTTGGCCTCTCCGGGAACGAAGGCATTGGACCAATCAGGTGCGACTCTGGCGTCACATACTCTCTGCCAGAGGGAGATATAAACAAGAAGTTGGTGGCAACAGGTGCCTGTGATTGGTTTTCTAAGCCTCACTAGTGTGAACTCTGGATTGCTCCTGACCTTGCTCTTGAATGCTGTGATCTGGTATTTGACTGATTATATGATGTTAACATCTTGTCTTGGTTCTGACGTATCTTTCAGGTTTGAACTCTGACCTGATTTTTACTCTTATTACGTCTTTTATTTTCATTTTGTATTTTCCCTCATAGGCCCCAGCACCTATTGAGGAAGGGACTGTCGTCCAGTTGTGGGCCATCACTTTAGGACGGAGTCGGGCAAGTAGGTAGGGACAGTAGTGCTTAGGTGAGTTCAGGTCTTCACCACTTCGTAGCATGACACTTTTCCCACAAAAATATATCCGTTGTGTCATCTACCATTGCTTTATAAGATGCTGTCTACACAAAGTGACATGTCCGACTTCCTTCCATAGTGACAAGTTCCCTTTGAAAATGAAAACTCCCTCCCTCTTGCTGAGGGTGAAGCAGTGTTATGGGTACAGGCATTGGTTATAAATGATCATTAGACAGCTTCCTACTATATATCATTTCTACATCTATGGCTCTGTTTGCCAAGCCCTGAATGTTGATATGCTGCCCTGTATGAACATGCAAGCAACTAAAAAGCACAGGCTTAAACTTGCTGCTGGAAATTGCCAGTCAGAGGCATGCAGGTATCACCTTGAGCCTCCATGTAGGCCGTGATCCGAGGAACAGACCAAGATGATGAGCTGAGAAAAGTGACGTGCTTGGTTCTTAATTAAACCTTTTTTCACTGCTGTTAAAATTTCACTAAACAAGTTGCTGTAAGTTTTACAGGGGAGTTGCTAGAAGTTTAAAGGTGTTATCCAGGATTAGATATTGATGACCTATCCTCAGGATAGGTCATCGGTATCAGATCGGCACTTGATACTGCAATATGTAAGATGTGATCCTAGACAAGAAAAAAACCACATTTCTCTGCTTATTTAAACCACTTAATGCAAAATCGCTTACACTTATGTCGTTGGATGCCTTATCTCGTTCACATGCGGTGATCCTATTTATGGGTACAGCTGTTGTGCCAACCCGATCGCCTCGTAGGAGGACGGCTGTGATTGACAGCTACACTGCCCAGCCAGACGTTTTCCACGAGGTTCATTTGAATGGGATTGTAGTGGCTGTCGAAGAATAGAACTGAGCGTGGGTGACCACCTGAGTGAGGTGGACAGAGAAATATGGAAAAGAACGAACACCAGGTGGCACTATATGAAGATTTTATTGTATAACTCGGCAGCTTTACAAAATCTTTATTTACATCCAATTCCAAAAGTATTCAGAATCTAGGTGCTGGTTTGAAGAATGCAGAATATTTTTGATTGGACAACCCCTTTAAGAGATGTAGCAGCCGACCAACCTTCTATTAACTGAAGCCAAAGTCCACATTTAGCCGACTCCTTGCAGGGATGTTTCTTGTTTGTTTTTTATGCTACATTTCTGAAATAATTTCCATTCTCTTAAGCCGCCCGTACACATGAGATAACTGCCGGCCAAACAAGCTTGTTCAGCAGACAGCTATCTCTTCCGATCCTCCCATACATATGCATGTGTATGTAGTGAGTGGGAGAGGGTAGGAAGCCACTGCCTGGCACCTCTGGGCGGGTGGTTTATCTCTCCGACAGGTAAAGAATTGGGCCTGTTTAAATCCATCATGTCCTGACCCTTCCCTCCCCCACCAGGCCCCCTTACTCACTAGATGGTCAGCCATTCCATCAAATTGAAGAGGTTTAGCCGACATATTGCAGGCTGCTGAGTGGTAGTGTGTGAACTGGTGCCTGACCTTACAAGGCAATAAAGCTTCTGTTTTTCTACTTGAAAGTCAAATGTGTTAACCATTTACTGCTGCAAGGTAAAAATTCTTCTTCACAATGTGCTGAACTAGTAGAGCAGAATCCACAGTGCTAAAGTATATTGAAGTACAAGAAATGCTGAAGTCCAGGGCTGGCGTAGATTTCAATCTTCTACTCCAGAAAACTGGAGTAGAAGATAACTGTGGCCAGGCCGGCAGGAGAAACGGCACCTGAGCAAAACAATTTTGCACTAAGTGCCGTTGAAAAATTTGCAAACATGCAGTTTCGTGACTTTTTCAAGTCACAAGAGCAGGCATCTGATGATAAATCTGGTCCACAGTCTCCTGCCCTTTTCCACCTCTTACTGCTGAACATGTTGTTCTTCTCTGGGGTAAAGCTCTTTATTCGAGCTGTAATCGAGTTCACCAATTACGTTAGATGCCTGCTTGGAGTAAGCACTGGCTTTGCTTGCTTTGGTTGGAGATGCTGGTCGGGAAGTGTGAGGGTCATGTTTAATATTGACACAACCCATTGAGAATTCAGTCTGGAACCTGCATGGAAGAATACTTGTGAGGATCACAGTTTGTGCCAAAGAATGTGAATTATTCCGGTAGCAGAAAAGGCATGACCTTCTGTTTTCTGCAGGCAGTGGAGACTGTTTATACTAGGTGTTGATATGAGGCGGCCTCTGGTGCCCCCCTCAGCACCGCCGCCTCATACCAGTTCTATTTCTGTACTTATGTTTTAGAGCTGAAGGGGGATGGGGCCTGCGTAAGAAGAGGTCTCCATGTCCGTCTGCTTCTAAAGCTGTCCAGTGGGACTTTTCTTCAAGAACAAGTTAAACAACTTAAACCGAAGTGAGGGAATTTACAACCTTGGTTCTTTGCAAACTCTGAGACCTGTAGTCACCGTCAGGTTGGCTCAGTGCTTGCTCCATGGTGTAGATGGTGAAGTTCGACCAGACTTTGTTCCTTCACACGGATTCATTCCTGATCCATTGTCCTTCTGAGGACATCCCACCTTTGGGATACCGAGCAATCACCTGTAATCTGCAGGGGATCATGGAAGCAAACATTTGATTCCTTGCAGTGCCACCACAGGAGAAATGATGCATTACAAGGTGCCTGTCTGTCTAATGCATGAATTTGCTAGGTCCTTCAAGCAAGAGAGAGGCTTTTGCTGACTACTCCTGCCAATGGATCTAGATCCTCGAAGAGCTGATATGATCTGTTGACTTAAAGAGGATCTTTTACCAGATTTCACAAAACAAACCACATACATTGTTAAAGGGAACCAGCCACGTTGAACATGTAGCCCTATATGCTGGCAGAATGTTATAGAGCAGGAGTAGCGGAGCAGACTGATGTATAGTTTTATGGGAAAAGATTCAGTAAAACTCGTTATTTGCATCCCTGCTCGTTCTG
The DNA here is from genome assembly GCF_014858855.1 of Bufo gargarizans. Lineage (NCBI taxonomy): Eukaryota > Metazoa > Chordata > Amphibia > Anura > Bufonidae > Bufo > Bufo gargarizans. The sequence goes on from NC_058090.1 coordinate 50,821,167, forward strand.
TTCTTAGGAGTCCAGTGGTAGTCCTAGTCAGGGATTGGCAATCACTGGTAGGACTGCCCCGCTGGGCATCTAAGTATAAAAAGAGCAGAGCATTACATAATAAAATACAAGGTATCCAGAATTTTGTCCCTCCGTAAAACTATTCTGCTCAGTTCCTCCTGCTGTATGACCTGATCCCTAGTCATTAGATTGCTTATTCAGCATGACAACTTCCCTTTAAAGAGGACCTTTCATCTGTTTAACCCTAGTCTAATTGGGGTCTTGCCTTATAGGGCGGCCACACTTTTATTTTTTTTCAAAGACTCCTCCCTGGCTATGAGTGGTGCGCTCTGATTGGATGCGCTCACAGCCAGGGAGAAGAGAACCGCTCCAGTCTCCACCTAGTATAACCAAGTCGGCTAATTAGAATAGAAGGCGGCGAAATCAACGAGGGACAACAGCGGACAGTGGGGGCCGCCCTATAAGGTAAGACCATAAAGACTAGGGCTAAACTGATGAAAGGTAGATCTCTTAGACCCAATGGGGCCGGTGTACTTACTTTGAAAAAGCATGTTAGAATGTCTTGTATAAGTCTTCTTAAGGCTGGGTTCAGACCTGAGCGTATTCAATATGCGCTTTTTACAGGCGTTTTTATCGGGCGTTTTTAATGGGCGGAAACAAGCAAAGGCCCATTTAGGCGCGTTCCCGCTGAAGTCTATGGGCGGGAACACGCGACAATACGCCCCAAAGAAGATCCTGTACTTCTTGAGGCGTAGGGCGTTTTACAGCGGGTTCGTACGCGCGGTAAAACGCTCGGGTGAGAACCATGCCCATAGGGAAACATTGGTTTTTGCCTGTTGAGCGTTTTACAGCACGTAAGAACGCGCTGTAAAACGCTCAGGTCTGAAAGGGAGTCTGTCAGTGTTTTAGACTGCTCAGATCGTGTTATAGAACTTTTACCCCCAATCAAAATAGTACCTCTCTTGTGTCTGTCCCACATAGAGATCCTGAAAAAAGTACTTTATCAAGTTATGCAAATTAGCTGTCGCCCAGGAAGTACCCAGGCATGGAGATAAAGCCACAAGTGCCCAAGCCCCTCAGCTATGTGTCCAGATAACTGTTCCCCTTGCAGTCCTCTGGCCTGCCTTCCTCTCCTACTTTTGTTCTACTCCTCTCGCCCGGAAATCTTACCCGAGCGCCTACCACCCCCTGGCCCGCACATGCGCACTGCTCTTCCCATGGGCAGAGGCACTGATCTTAACAGTGCGCAGGCCTGGTGGTGACTGGTGTTTGCGCGAGATCTCCAAGCCAGAGGAGGAGGTCTAAGTAGGAGAGGAGGATGCGCCAGAGGCCTGCAAGGGAAGCGGTTATCTGGGCACATAGCTGAGGGGCTTGGGCACTTGCGGCTGTAACATGGACCCTGGGCACTTGCGACAGGTAATTTGCATAACTTTTATAAAGTACTTTTTTTCAGGCTCTCTGAGTGGGACAGACACAAGAAAGGTACTATTTTAATGGGGGCAAACGTTCTGTACGTGTGTACTCTGTAAAATGTGGTGTGCAAAGACAACCAGGTAGCCTGCCCGGCACACCTGAAGGGCCGAATCCCCATGATGTACTGCCCAAGAGGCCCCCACTTGCCCGAGCAGAATGAGCAGTAACCGGGAAGGGTGGAGCCCAGTCACTGATGCAGTACGCTTCCACAATGGCCAAACGAATCCATCGGGAAATGGAAACTTTGGATGGAGCCATCCCTTGTCTCTGTCCCTCTGGAATGACGAATAGTGAATACGTCCGTCGGAAAGAGGACGTCTGAGACAGATAGATGCGAATGGCCCGAACCAAATCCAGAGTGTGGAGTGACTGCTCACGAGAATGAGACTGGGCAGGACAAAAGGAAGGGAGAATGATCTATTCATTGAGATGGAGTGCCGACACGACCTTCGGAAGTAAGGGCTGGACAGGGCGAAGGACTACCTTGTCCTGATGGAGGATAAGGAAGGGCGACCGACAGAAATGAGCCGCTAGTTACGACACCCTACGGATGGAAGTGACCGCCGCCAAAAAGGCCACCTTTGTAGGACAGGAAGCGAAGGGACACCTGCTGCAAAGGCTCAAACAGAGAGGACTGGAGAGTGCTGAGCACCAGATTAAGGACCCAAGGATTCAACGGAGGCCGGTAAGGGGGCGCAGCATGCCCCGGCCCCCTGCATAAAGGTCCGAACCGCAGAAAGTGAAGCCAAGTTCTGCTGAAAAAGAATGGAAAGTCCGAAACTTGCCCTTTGAGGGAACTAAGAGCCAGTGCCAAGTCCATGCCCGACTGCAGGAAAAACAAGAGTCGCGGCAACGAGAACCGAATGGGAGACAACTGGTGGCATTTGCACCAATTAAAGTAGGACTTCCAGGTCCGGTGATAGATCTGGGAGGATGACTGCTTCCTAGCCCGAATCATGGTCTGAACAGCATCCGAGAAACCCCTAACCCTTAGTGCGGTGGCTTCAACAGCATTGCCGTTAAATGTAGCGACCCTAAATTCGGGTTGAAGATCGGTCCCTGCGACAAGAGGTCCTCCCGAAGGGGAAGGCACTGGGGTTTGTCGGAGAGGAGGGAGACTAGGGATGCGTGCCCAGTTCGGGGCCACTAGAATGACTGTCAGACCATCGGACCTGACTTTCCAGAGAAGACGCGGAATGAGTGGAAGAGGAGGGAACATGTAAGGAAACGTAAACTGCGTCCACGGGATCACAAGGGTGTCCAACGCCCCCTGAACGAAAAAACCGGGGCGGAGGTGGGGAGCGGAACTCCAGTTTGTAACCCTCCGAGATGACTTCTGGTACCCAGACATCTGAAATGTGAGCTGGCCATACATGCTGGAACAGATGAAGATGACCTCCCACTCGACTGGGGGGGCGGCAGAAACCACACATCATGCAGAGTAAGACTTGGGTTATAGGGCTTGGAGCCCTGCTGGCAGGGACGCCAGGGAGGGTGAGGCTTAAAAGATGGCTTGCGCTTCTGTTCTGGGGCAGATTTGTTGGCTGGCCTCTGCGGGCTGGAGGAACTCCGAAAGGGCCAAAAAAGAGGTGCGCTTTTTAGACCTGTTGAAGCGCGTGCTACTCTGCGGCAAATGGGTGCTTTTATCCCCTGTAGCATCAAAGATAATTTCATCCAGACGCTTGCCGAAAAGCCTGTTACCTGCAAAGGGGAGGAACTTCAAGGGTTGTTTTTAGAAGCAATATCTGCCACCCAGCAAGATGGCCACAGGGTACGGCGAATAGCCACCAAAAGGGCTGAAGAGCGGGTCAAAAGCCTTGCCGCGTTCAGAGAGAGGCCTCACAGATATAAGAGCTGGCGTCGGAAAGTTGCACTGCAATATCCAAAAGTTCCTCAGAGGAGTCTCCCGAGGTGTGGCCCTGACATAGCTTGTTTGCCCACTCTGTCATTGCTGACCCATGTAGAGGTAAAAACCGGGCATAGGGCAGTGCCAACTGCTTCAAAAGCAGATTTGGCGAAATATTCAATTTTTTTATCCCTGGGGTCCGAGAAGGAAGCCCCATCCGCCATAGGCAAAGTGGTATTCTTAGCCAGGCGGGATAGCAGAGGGTCAACAATAGGAGAGGAGGACCACTTCTAAGCAAAGCAAAACGCCTGTCAGGGAAGTTCCATCCCTTGGAAAGGGAGGAATCAAACTCCGGGTGGTTGGGGAAAACTTTTGACAAGCAACGGGATTGCCTGAAGGAAAAACTAGAACCGTCGGAAGAGAGCGTAGGGTCCTGAACCTGTAAGGTTTCTATAACTGCTGCAATGAGATTGTCTACCATAGCGGATAGTTTGGAAGACATGGTGCGGGGGGTGGGACGACAGATAGAAGTTTGACAAGCACAGAGGGCTACCCGTAACCCCCACAGAAGAGCCGTCACGCAGCTGTTAACCCTTTCCCCCGCCTGGGGGGGGCAAGGCTTCGTGGGGGTCATCCACAGCAATTAACCTGAATGGTGACCTGAAGGCTGGAGGGATGCAGAGGCTTTAGGAACCTCTGGTCCTCCTTGTCTTCTGGAGACCAGGAAGGAGCAACTGGTTTGGGGACCCCCTGGTCTCCCATCTCCTGGGTGGGAGTGCAGGCAGCTAGGACTGCCTGTTATCCCGCTAGAAGAAAAGAGAAACTGTTTTAGCTTAGTCCCTGTAGGAAAGGTATAGCTGGAGGAAGAAGCTCACACTTTTGTGCTTAGTGTCGCCTCCTAGTGCCAGCAGCTATACCTACAGTCAAGCCTGTGTCCTTCAATGATACGGATGAGAAATACTATTTTGTACAAATCTAAGCTTTGAATCCTAGTCTTAGCTGCTTTTCAACCTAAGATACAGCCTTTAAAAATGAGGCCGAGTGTGAGAACTGCAGATTTATGCATCCCTCACTGGTCTTATGGCTATAGCTCTGGATGTATTATAGCTAACACTGTGATCCTGGTCCTGTTTTTAAAGCCTAGATTGTCAGCTTTGACATCGCTCTTCTCTATCAGCAGCAAGTACTATGAGGTATGTCCTTAGCTACTGAAGTGCCACCCTGCAAGGACACGTGAGACACACCGTTGGAATGAAAATAGTTAATGCTGCATCGTACAAAGGCATTTTTGGTGATTTTGTGCTTCCATACATTGTGGACACAGTTTGGGGATTTCTTGTATGCTGAAGTTGGCAGTACCTGTGCAATTTTCCTTTTGTATCTTGATTCTTGTAAGAGTAGGACTTGAAAGAAACCTTATTAGTTCCTTGCACTGCAGACTCGAAATGGAAGAAGTGACTTTGTGAGTATGTGTCATTTTTTAACTTGTATTTTTCTACTTGATGGTGGTGATTTTTTTTTCTTGGACCTAAATTCTTCACTTTGTATCCACCTTTTCTTTACGTGATACATCCGAGGCTTAGGGGTCTGGGCAGGAACTTCCTTTCTCATTGTCTAACACCACTTGACATTTTTATTGTTTTGTCTCCAAAGCTCTTTCTTCTCCATGGTTTCCAAGTTAGAGGGCTAAAGAATATTAGTATCTGTGTCTCCAGTAGATATACCAAGCCCTTTCCTCACAATACGACTTATTTATTCAAGTAGCTGAGGCTTATTCCGCTTTCCCCTTTGTATTAAAGTGCATTGCCTGCCCAAAAAAAAGTCGCCACCTGAATTTAACTAAGCAAATAGTTATGAGCCTCCTATTTGATAATTACTGCATAAGCGATTATCTTTCAGCTGGCAATAAGTTATTTAACCCCAACTGGTGCAATGAGTTGCTTCTCATTTTTTAAACAACCTTGTCGCAAGACACATCTCGTGGTCGTGGAAAAGATGTTAGTCTGTTTGAGAAGGGTCAAATCATTGGCATGCATCAAGCAGAGAAAACATCTAAGGAGATTGCAGAAACGACTAAAATTGGGTTAAGAACTGTCCAACGTATTATTAAAAACTGGAAGGATAGTGGGGACCCATCGTATTCGAGAAAGAAATGAAAAAAATCCTTAATGATCGTGATCGGCGATCACTTAAATGTTTGAAATCAAATCGAAAAAAAACTGTGGAACTCAGGGCTATGTTTAGTAGTGAAAGTAAGAGCATTTCCACACACACAAAGCAAAGGGAACTTAAGGGATTGGGACTGAACAGCTGTGTAGCCGTAAGAAAACCACTAATCAGTGAGGCAAACCAGAAAAAAAGGCATTAATTTGCTAGGGAGCATAAAGATTGTACTCTGGAGCAATGGAAGAAGGTCATGTGGTCTGACAAGTCCAGATTTACCCTGTTCCAGAATGATGGGCGCATCAGGGTAAGAAGAGAGGTAGATGAAGTGATGCACCCATCATGCCTAGTGCCTACTGTACAAGCCTGTGGGGGCAGTGCTATGATCTGGGGTTGCTGCAGTTGGTCAGGTCTAGGTTCAGCAACAGTATGTGCTCCAAGAATGAGGTCAGCTGACGACCTGAACATACTGAATGACCAGGTTATTCCCTCAATGGATTTTTTCTTCCCTGATGGCACGGGCATATTCCAAGATGACAATGCCAAGATTCATCGGGCTCAAATTGTGAAATAGTGGTTCAGGGAGCATGAGACATCATTTTCACACATGGATTGGCCACCACAGAGTCCAGACCTTAACCCCATTGAGAATCTTTGGGATGTGCTGGAGAAGGCTATTTTTTTAGACAAGCATTTAGTACGCCAGCCTTAAACTGGTGTGCCCTGGACTACAACGTGAAAAATGGATTATGAGATGCACACCTCTTAATAAGTTTGGCACATCTAAAAAAAAGTCTAAGCCTAAACCAAAAAATCATGTTATGTTCACCCCTTTCTCCAGAATCCTCCTCTGCTGCACTGGTCCAGTCCTCCTGCCGCTGCTTGTTTACAGACTGTCTCGGTGATGTTCCGGTATACAGCATGTGACCACTGCAGCCAATCACTGTCATCAGGATTAGACTGTTGAGAACAGTGATTGGCTGCAGAGGTCATTTGTCATGTACCAGCAAGAGGACTGTTCCAGGACTGCAGAGGATGTTTCCGGAGAAAGAGTTGAGCAGATCATGGTTTTATTTTTTTTGTTTTAGGCTTTTGGAGGGCTTGTTTGAAATTTTTTATTATTCCAGACTACCCTTTTTAAGCCAGAACATGTCATAAACTTGCTGACCTCACCCCCTCCCGCTAAACCTCATCCTTTCAAAAGTGGCGAGAGGAGGAATATAAAAAATGATTTCTCAAATGTAATATATGACGCAGATCCCCTTATATCTCTTTGTTGGCTTTGGAGGAAGGTTATGTAGAGACGTCATGAAGTACATATGTCAATAGAATAAAAAGTTAAAGTAGAGCTGCTTCCAGCATAAAAATATAATTGCCATCAGCCAACCTATTACAGTACATTGAATGTCCCATGTCTACTACTTGTAGCAGAGTGGTGGCTGCACGTGCTCAGACTCCCTCAAGTATGGAGACATGTAGACAGCCAGTTATTGAGACCTAGAGACTGTCAGTTATGGAAATGTAAAGACAGTCAGTTAGGCCTCATGCACACGACAGTTTTTTTCACGGTCCGCAAAAACGGGGTCCGTGATCCGTGACCGTTTTTTCGTCCGTGGGTCTTCCTTGATTTTTGGAGGATCCACGGACATGAAAAAAAAGTTGTTTTGGCGTCCGCCTGGCCGTGCGGAGCCAAACGGATCCGTCCTGAATTACAATGCAAGTCAATGGGGACGGATCCGTTTGATGTTGACACAATATGGTGCCATTTCAAACGGATCCGTCCCCATTGACTTTCAATGTAAAGTCTGGAGTTCTTTTATACCATCGGATTGGAGTTTTCTCCAATCCGATGGTATATTTTAACTTGAAGCGTCCCCATCACCATGGGAACGCCTCTATGTTAGAATATACTGTCGGATATGAGCTACTTCGTGAACCTCAGATCCGACAGTATATTCTAACACAGAGGCGTTCCCATGGTGATGGGGACGCTTCAGGTTAGAATACACTACAAACTTTGTACAAGACTGCCCCCTGCTGCCTGGCAGCACCCGATCTCTTACTGGGGGATATGATAGCACAATTAACCCCTTTAGGTGCGGCACCTAAAGGGGTTAATTGTACTATCATATTCCCCTGTAGGAGATCAGGGCTGCCAGGCAGCAGGGGGCAGACCCCCCCCCCCTCCCCAGTTTGAATATCGTTGGTGGCACAGTGTGCCAACCACCATCGGCCCCCCCTCCCTCCCTCTATTGTATTAAATCGTTGGTGGCACAGTGTGCCAACCACCATCGGCCCCCCTCCCTCCCTCTATTGTATTAAATCGTTGGTGGCACAGTGTGCCAACCACCATCGCCCCCCCCCCCCCCCCTCCCTCTATAGCAGTAACATTGGTGGCAGTGTGCGGTCTCAACAGTAGAAGATTCATACTTACCGGCTTGCTGCTGCGATGTCTGTGTCCGGCCGGGAGCTCCTCCTACTGGTAAGTGAAAGGTCTGTGCGGCGCATTGCTAAAGAACTGTCACTTACCAGTAGGAGGAGCTCCCGGCCGTTCACAGACATCGCAGCAGCAAGCAGGTAAGTATGAATCTTCTACTGTTGAGACCGCACACTGCCACCAATGTTACTGCTATAGAGGGAGGGGGGGGGGGGGCGATGGTGGTTGGCACACTGTGCCACCAACGATTTAATACAATAGAGGGAGGGAGGGGGGCCGATGGTTGTTGGCACACTGTGCCACCAACGATTTAATACAATAGAGGGAGGGGGGCCGATGGTGGTTGGCACACTGTGCCACCAACGATTTAATACAATAGAGGGAGGGAGGGGGGGGCGATGGTGGTTGGCACACTGTGCCACCAACGATATTCAAACTGGGGAGGGGGGGGGGGTCTGCCCCCTGCTGCCTGGCAGCCCTGATCTCTTACAGGGGAATATGATAGTACAATTAACCCCTTTAGGTGCCGCACCTGAAGGGGTTAATTGTGCTATCATATCCCCCTGTAAGAGATCGGGTGCTGCAGGCAGCAGGGGGCAGTCTTGTACAAAGTTTGCAGTGTATTCTAACTAGAAGCGTCCCCATCACCATGGGAACGCTTCTGTGTTAGAATATACTGTCGGAAATGAGTTTTCACGAAGTGAAAACTTAGATCAGAAAAAGCTTTTATGCAGACGGATCTTCGGATCCGTCTGTATGAAAGCAACCTACGGCCACGGATCACGGACACGGATGCCAATCTTGTGTGCATCCGTGTTCTTTCACGGACCCATTGACTTGAATGGGTCCGTGAACCGTTGTCCGTCAAAAAAATAGGACAGGTCATATTTTTTTGACGGACAGGATACACGGATCACGGCCTCGGCTGCAAAACGGTGCATTTTCCGATTTTTCCACGGACCCATTGAAAGTCAATGGGTCCGCGAAAAAAAACGGAAAACGGCACAACGGCCACGGATGCACACAACGGTCGTGTGCATGAGGCCTTATGGAGACAGAGGCCACTGAATCTGCTATGAGACTCTGAATCATTGGAGGTCTCTGCAGTCATACTCCTGATTAAACTTTTTGGAACCCCCTATCAATGTGCATATGCATAGATATATTGGAAAGTGTGTGGACACCCCTCCTCAGTGATCTTAAACATGGCACTATAGTAATATGGTACCTTTTCCAAGTCATTTTTGTGAAATGTCTGATTTGCCAGATCTGCCTGCTCCATTGTCAGTGCTAGGGCTTGTGTTCACACAGTGGTTTCCCATGGGTCGGCCATGTGGTAACGCCTCCCTTTCTTTTCAGTGCCATGCTGCCATTCATGAGGTCGCAGTCCTTTTCCGGCGCTGGTCTGCACTAGGGTGGATTTGATTTAAATCAATAGTCAGTAAGGCTTGATTTAAATCATAGTTTTCTACATAAAGACTAATTCTTGCTGGTATAACTTATAATATGCAAGTAGATAAAGATTTTGTTATAACATTTTTGCTGTGAAGAAGAGGCATGTGATCTCTGCTGAGTCAAATATAGTTTTGAGAACTGCAAAAGTAAACCAAGCATCTGTGATAATATCTTGTAGGCAGAGAAACTATAAAAAAATGACACATATAGAAACATAGAATGTGTCGGCAGATAAGAACCATTTGGCCCATCTAGTCTGCCCAATATACTGAATGCTATGAATAGCCCTTGGCCCTATCTTATATGAAGGATGGCCTTATGCCTATCCCATGCATGCTTAAACTCCTTCACTGTAGTTGCAGCTACCACTTCTGCAGGAAGTCTATTCCATGCATCCACTACTCTCTCAGTAAAGTAATACTTCCTGACATTACTTTTAAACCTTTGACCCTCTAATTTAAAACTATGTCCTCTTGTAGCAGTTTTTCTTCTTTTAAATATTCTCTCCTCTTTTACCTTGTTGATTCCCTTTATGTATTTAGCAGTTTCTATCATACCCCCTCTGTCTCGTCTTTCTTCCAAGCTATACATGTTAAGGTCCTTTAATATTTCCTGGTAAGTTCTATCCTGAAATCCATGTACCAGTTTAGTAGCTCTTCTCTGAACTCTCTCCAAAGTATCAATATCCTTCTGGAGATATGGTCTCCAGTACTGCGCACAATACTCCAAATGAGGTCTCACTAGTGCTCTGTAGAGCGGCATGAGCACCTCCCTCTTTCTACTGGTAAAGCCTCTCCCTATACACCCAAGCATTCTGCTAGCATTTCCTGCTGCTCTATGACATTGTCTGCCTACCTTTTAAGTCTTCTGAAATAATGACCCCTAAATCCCTTTCCTCAGATACTGAGGTTAGGACTGTATCACTGATTTTATATTCTGCTCTTGGGTTTTTACGTCCCAGGTGCATTATCTTGCACTTATTAACATTAAATTTTAGTTGCCAGATTTTTTACCATTCCTCTAGTTTTCCTAAATCTTTGTGTCATCAGCAGAAAGACAAACCTTACCATCGAGGCCTTCTGCAATTTCGCTGATAAAGATATTAAACAATATGGGTCCCAGAACAGATCCCTGAGGTACCCCACTGGTAACAAGACCATGGTCTGAATATAATCCATTGACTACAACCCTCTGTTGTCTGTCCCTCAGCCACTGCCTAATCCATTCAACAATATGGGAGTCCACGCACAGCCTTATTCTACATAATAAAAAAAAAAAATAATCTTTATTTAATGATGGAATAACCTTTGGATGGTAATACATTTTCCTCAAAAAGCATTTTATAAAAAAAAAATCGATTTAAATAAAACAAATCTGCTAAAAATAAATAAAAAACATATATATTATTATTTTTTTAAATCGTTGATTTTTTTCCACCCTGGTCCGCACGGATACAGCTGGATATCGTAGACAGGGTCTGCCCGCGGTTTAACTCCATTCAGTGGGGCTAAACTACAAGCGGGTCTGAAAAAATTCTCTGGTTTCTGGAGCGGAAGACTTAGCAGATTTTGCCAAAGGCCAAAGACACCACATGGACTAGCTCTTTTTAGGTTAGGTTCGCGCAACAAAATCCACAGCAGAAAAGTCAACTGCTGAAAATTGGTAATTTTACATGGTCATGCACATGGTTCCTTTTTTTTTTCATTGAAGTTGATGGCAAGCTTTTGATAGCATTTTGAATGAGAATTACACAGCAGAAAATGCCCATTTCAGTGGCTGATGACATGTGAACACAGCTTTCTTATGTAGTGGAAACCACTGGTTGGTAGAACACACAAAGGGGCTGCAAAGTGCTGGTGTGTAAAAATCCCCTATCTTTTTAGATCATTCAATACAGGGCTCCAAACTGCCTCCAAAAGTTACGTGGGTTTTCATGGTCGAGCAGGTGTACACAAGCCTAATGTCACCACACACAATACCAGATGTCATCTGGATTGGTGTAAAGCAGATCGCCACTGGACTCTGGAGCATTTCAAACATGGTGTGATGAATCTGGCAGTCTGGTGGAGGAATCTAGGTTTGTTGAGTGCCCGCAGGATGCTACCTTTTGGTGTCGGTCACAAATTCCAGTTTTGCAGGCCTGCTCCTCAACATAAATGAAAGTCCTGCTCCAGTAACGCTTGGCCCATCACGCCGATCTTGATAAATCAAAGCCATAATGTCTACGGTAAAATCTAGGAATAGTTGTCTAGGTTTAGGCTAGGCCCCTTATATCCAGAGAAGAGTAATGTTAGTGATACAGCGTACACAGACATTTTTGGATAATTGTTGCTTCCAACTTTGTGGCCATAGTTTGGGGAAGGACCCTTTCATGTGCCAGCATGACTGTGCCAAAAGTCAGATCCATAAAGATATGGTTGGGTGAGTTTGGTCTAGAGGGATTCTGACCTCAACCTAATCAAACACGTTTTGGATGATTTGGAATTGTGAGCCAGATCTCCTCCAACATCAGTGCCTGGCCTCATGTTTTTATGGCTGGATGGGCACAACGTCCCACAAACTTAAGAGCCCGAGCACCTTCACTTGCTCACCACTGACCTTTAAAGATCTAACAAAGGCCAGAGAATATGAAGAGCTTTATTTGTGTGTATAAATCATCTTGTACTTGGTCTAAACGTATTTTGAGTGGGTGTTTCCTACTCAAAGCACAAAATTGGTTTTCACGTAATTAGAACTAAATATATTGGTTTCCAAGGAAGCTGTAATAGATGTGACTGTGCCTGGGTCATGGTTAATCGGCTTGTTTTCAGAAACAGATTACTAAATAATTGCTTGCATTGTAAGATTTTACAGCTAAGTACCGTAAAAAGGTTACTTTTATTTAATTTATTTTCATCCGTTTTCGGTTGTCATTTTTTTCTCTCTTCACATTAGTATGAAACCCCCTCAAGCATTTTTAGTTCTTCCTTTTTTCTTTTTTTTTTTTAATACTCAAATCAATTCAACATTTCTGAGAGTTGCTTAGAGTTATTCCCATCACATTTCCACCTGTTAACCAGGCAATTCAAGTTTGAAGGGGCTCTCGGACATGAGAAACCCCTTTTCATTTGGGGTCACTACCAAGTTTCCTTCTGCTCTGCTTTCGATCCCTGCTGGAGGAAAAGGGAGCATGGTGCTGGACTTTGAGAACTGGTTAAAACTGAGTATTTTTTCTTTTTCTTTTTTTTTTCTTTTTTAACCCCCGCTGCCTGCCTGGCCATCTTAAAAGCAGCTCCTCGTCTCGGAGAAGCCCTTTAAGGGAGTTATGTAAAGAGGATAGGTTGTCAGTATATGGCTGTTGATTGAGACCCCTATCGACCACTAGAACAAGGGTCCCTGTCTTGTATGTAAGATGGAGGTGCATTAGAGTAAAGGCTAAGCATGTGCATTAGGAGGAGCATTGTGTCTGGATGACCATTCTGGTAATTGTTGTGGATAGAGGTCATACACATTGGAGGACTGTTGGCTGGATCTGGTAGGTCTGGGTAACCATCTAAAGTGCTTTAGGGTGTCCAATGGCAGATAGTCAGGTCCAAAAATATTGGGACATCGACACAATTCTAAAATTTTTGGCTCTATACACCACCACAATGGATTTTAAATGAAAGGAACACGATGTGCTTTAATGGCAGACTGTCAGCTTTAATTTGAGGGTATTTACATCCAAATCAGGTGAACAGTGTAGGAATTACAACAGTTTGGATATGTGCCTCCCACTTGTTAAGGGACCAAAAGTAATGGGACAACTGGCTTCTCAGCTGTTCTATGGCCAGGTGTGTGTTATTCCCTCATTATCCCAATTACAATGAGCAGATGCAAGGTCCAGAGTTTCATGTGTGCTATTTGCATTTGGAATTTGTTGCTGTCAGCTCTCAAGATGAGATCCAAAGAGCTGTCGCTATCAGTGAAGCAAGCCATCATTAGGCTGAAAAAACCTAAACAAACCCATCAGAGAGATAGCAAAAACATTAGGCGCGGCCAAAACAACTGTTTGGAACATTCTTAAAAAGAAGCAACGCATCGGTGAGCTCAGCAACACCAAAAGACCCGGAAGACCACGGAAAACAACTATGGTGGATGACCGAAGAATTCTTTCCCTGGTGAAGAAAACACCCTTCACAACAGTTGGCCAGATCAAGAACACTCTCCAGGAGGTAGGGGTATGTGTGTCAAAGTCATCAATCAAGAGAAGACTTCACCAGAGTGAATACAGAGGGTTCACCACAAGATGTAAACCATTGGTGAGCCTCAAAAACAGGAAGGCCAGATTACAGTTTGCCAAACGACATCTAAAAAAGCCTTCATAGTTCTGGAACAACATCCTATGGACAGATGAGACCAAGATCAACTTGTACTAGAGTGATGGGAAGAGAAGAGTATGGAGAAGGAAAGGAACTGCTCATGATCCTAAGCATACCATCTCATCAGTGAAGCATGGTGGTGGTAGTGTCATGGCGTGGGCATGTATGGCTGCCCATGGAACTGGGTCTCTTGTATTTATTGATGATGTGACTGCTGACAAAAGCAGCAGGATGAATTCTGATGTGTTTCGGCAATATTATCTGCTCATATTCAGCCAAATGCTTCAGAACTCATTGGACGGCGCTTCACAGTGCAGATGGACAATGACCCAAAGCATACTGCAAGAGCAACCAAAGAGTTTAAGGAAGTTAAAGTGGAATGTTATGTAATGGCCAAGTCAATCACCGGACCTGAATCCTATTGAGCATGCATTTCACTTGCTGAAGACAAAACTTAAGGGAAAATGCCCCAAGAACAAGCAGGAACTGAAAACAGTTGCAGTAGAGGCCTGGCAGAGCATCACCAGGAATGAAACCCAGCGTCTGGTGATGTCTATGCGTTCCAGACTTCAGGCTGTAATTGACTGCAAAGGATTTGCAACCAAGTATTAAAAAGTGAAAGTTTTATTTATGATTAATATTTTGTCCCATTACTTTTGGTCCCTTAACAAGTGGGAGGCACATATCCAAACTGCTGTAATTCCTGCACCGTTCACCTGATTTGGATGTAAATACCCTCAAATTAAAGCTGACAGTCTGCAGTTAAAGCACATCTTGTTTGTTTTATTTCAAATCCATTGTGGTGGTGTATAGAGCCAAAAATGTTACAATTGTGTTGATGTCCCAATATTTTTGGACCTGACTGTATAGGGGAGGAAGAAGGATCGTGCATGTTAGATTTCAAGATACCCAATCTTTATGTTAAGGAGCATAGAAGACACCACCAATTGAGTCTCCCAAAGGACTAATACCCCCTCCCTATGAGGGGCTTTGTGAGGATTAACTGCAGGACGAATTAATGATCGATTGTCCGACAGCTATCTAAGCTCTTTAGTGACTTTGTGGTACTTATTTTTTTCTTTTGTCCTGTAAGGCTAAGGATTAAAAATGGTCAAAATCCTGCAATAAAACATAACTTTGTGAGTGGTAACAACCCGAAATGCTTAAAGGGAACCTGTCACCGGGATTTTGTGTATAGAGCTGAGGACATGGGTTGCTAGATCGCCGCTAGCACATCCACAATATCCAGTCGCCATAGCTCTGTGTGCTTTTATTGTGTCAAAAAACCGATTTGATACATATGCAAATTAACCTGAGATGAGTCCTGTCCCTGACTCTCTCACATACAGGACTCATCTCAGGTTAATTTGCATATGTATCAAATCGATTTTTTGACACAATAAAAGCACACAGAGCTATGGCGACTGGATATTGCGGATGTGCTAGCGGCCATCTAGCAACCCATGTCCTCAGCTGTATACACAAAATCCCAGTGACAGGTTCCCTTTAAAGGAGTTCTCTAGGACTGCCGTGTGACCTACCATAGAGGATGCCTCGGTTCAGTTACTTATAATCCTCCATATACATCCACATTGATTCAGATGAAGCCAGCCATTAAGGCTACTTTCACACTAGCGGCAGGTCCTGATGCTATTTCGCCATGCCGCCGCTCCGTCCCCATTGACTATAATGGGGACGTAGCTCCGGTGCAGCACGGCAGTACACGGTGAGAGGCCTCTGGACTAGAGATGAGCGAACTTCTGTTTTAAGTTCGGCGTCTAAAGTTCGGGGGCGGGTTAGCGGAGAATCCCGATATGGATCCGGATATGGATTCCGACTTCCGTTGTGGTCCGTGGTAGCGGAATCAATAATCGGCCATTATTGATTCCGCTACCACGGACCACAACGGAAGTCGGAATCCATATCCGGATCCATATCGGGATTCTCCGCTTAGACGCCGAACTTAAAACAGAAGTTCGCTCATCTCTACTCTGGACTAAAAGTACTGCATGTCTGACTTTTTAGTCCGGTGGCCTCTCGCCGTGCACTGCCGTGCTGCGCCGGAGCTACGCTCCGTCCCTATTATAGTCAATGGGGATGGAGCAGCGGCACGGTGAAATAGCAGCAGGACGGATCCGTCTTGCTGCTAGTGTGAAAGTAGCCTAATCTGTTTTATCCAGTGAAATTAATGTACTTCTCAGCCTTGACTGGATAATTTTCAGCTTAAAATAGACAAACGAAATGAATTGTGCATTAGTAAGATGAGATAATACAGATAAATGCTGGGCTCTCAAGGAATTGTATGACTCTATAATCCTCCTCCAAATCCACCGCCATTGCAGATCCATCAGCAGCCTGTATTCTGCCTAGGGAGCAGCGCACTGTCATCTGATGGACTGACAGGATACCTGTAAAGGTAAAGGTCCTGCTGGGTCCCTACAGTACGCTGCTCTAGGAGGGGAGCCTTTTGGCTTTGCTTTGTAGCACATCAACATTTAGGTAGACTTTATAGTCTTCTACATTGACATATTTTTTTATTTTTTTTAATCTATATTGCCTTTGTATACCAGCAAGTGAGAAAATCTTCCATCTTGCAGTATTTTCTTTACCTCATGGACCTTTGTGAGAAATAAATATATTTTGTCATGACTGTGGCTCCCAACAAAGTTTCTACTAAATTGCAAAAATGTTGGGAAAGCTGTACGAGATTGAGGGGAAATCGAGAACATGGAGAAGTCCACTCTCTTATGGAGAAAACTGAGTCTATCTATGGCAGCGTTGCAGGACAGCCTGTTTGGGCTTTCCTACTACCAAGGTTCCTTTGCTCCTGATGAGGGATTCAGCTGCAAGACCTGTCACTTTTACAGTATGGCTCACTAGTTCTAGCCTGTTAAAGATGGTTGGCGTCAGGCCAGGTCACACCTTGGTCCAGAGCAAGTTTCCTAGAGGTAGTGTGTATACAGGTTCTCTGGGAGTGTATATGTTCTTCAGAAGTTCCTCCATGGTGATATGATTGGGGATCACTGCCCAGTACAAACCTGAAATCCAATTTCTTCAAATGGGAAACCACACAAGGAGCCATCATGACATTTCTGTAGACTTATTCTCTTTCTCTTCTTTTTTTTTTTTTCTCGTAGAAAATGCAGAATCTATTGACCTCAGGCAGTTTTTTGAACAGAACTTCTCTCACATCTACTATGTTTTCTTTGAAAACTTTGTGATTATCGAGACGTCTTTAAAACAAAAAGGTAAGACTTGAAAGGACTTCATAATGTTTTATGTTCATTCTAGTAGTGTGTGCTACTTCCAGTCTTTTAAGAGACCACGTTTATAGGAAATCCGTCACTTTGAACATGGTGTTTGAGCTGCGGACATCATGTTACAGAGCAGGAGGAGCCGAGCAGATTGATATATCGTTTTTTGCGAAAAGTTTTACTGAATCTTTTCCCAAAAACTATATATCAATCTGCTCAGCTCCTCCTGCTCTATCACGGGCTGCCTGCAGCTACATTGCATCTGAGGTTATCTGGGAAAATTATATTGATGACCCACGTTAATAAGCTGTTAGAAGAGGCCCAGAGCTCCGTGAGTGTCGCAGCCTCTTCCTAGTCCAGTGATGTCACCGTACCTTGATCACGTGGCCTATTTGCCGCTCAGTCCCAATCCAGTCAATAGGGCTGAGCTGCAAAACCAAGCATAGCCGCTATACAATCTACAACGCTATGCTTGGAGAGCTGTCCTAAAGCCACACGGCTCCGGTGAGCGTTGCGGCTCCCTCATTCTTCCAGGAGGAATAACAGAGGAGTACAACAAGGCTGAGTTCTAAGAGCAGATTCGGATTCCAGGTTTGGAGACCCGGCAGAGCCTCTTTAATGCATGTTCTAGCGTTGCTACTGCTTGTTCTGTACGTAATTTTCTCTTTCCTGTAAGGTCACAAGTCTCAGCGTGAAGAGCTCGATGCCATCCTCTTTATCTTTGAGGTAACAAAAGTTTTAACATAATAATCTAGAAATAAAAGCTTCTGGTGACCATTCCCACTGGTATCTTCTACAAGAAGTAGCTTGGGCCGTAGTTACTTAGTGCCCATTTTTAAGGCAATTTTTTATGAGTTCATTTTTGCTTATTTTGGGCTAAAAATAATTTTTTTAATTGATCTTTAATATATAAAATCGTCAGTTTTGGGCATAAAGGGTTCTGTTTCATCTGTAGAGTATTTACTTTCAGTTTTACTCTGAGCACATGACAGCTGGATCTGTAGCCCTCATCTCTGAATTCCTGGTAGGTCATAAACACTCATTATAGCTGCTATAACTATAAGGCCTCTTCCCCACGACCGTATGCCCTCTGAGATATATGGTCTGTGAGCGGCATTGATCGTGCGCACAGGAGCGCGCAGCATCCTAGATTACAATGATGCTGTGCACGTTGGGTCGCCCGCGGGACTATTGTCCTGCACTCATATGATCATATGAGTGCAGGACAAAATCCCCGCAGGCAGCCTGACATCCATAGCATTATTGTAATCTATGATGCTGTCTGCTCCCGTGCGCATGATCAATGCCGCTCCGGGACTTATGGCCCGCTCACGGACCATATATCTCGGAGGGCATACGGTCGTGGGCAAGAGGCCTAACTGATAAGATATGGCTTCAGTGTTTATGAGCTGTCAGGAGTTCAGAAATAAGGGTTACACATAGCTCTCAGATGCCTTCAGCTGCCAAGCGCACATGTAACAGGTCAGCCAGTGTCCTAGGTACAAATCTGCCGACAGATGCCCTTTAGAGGTCCTGCTTTTTTAATGTAATAATGTGGTATTTTCCAGTTGCAAATAAGTTGAAAAAACTGCATTTGATAGTTTTTAACTTTTATATTTTTCTAGAAAATTCTACAACTTCTTCCTGAGAGAATTCACCAGCGATGGCAGTATCACAGCATCAGTGAGTGTCTTCTGGAGGTTTGGTTACCCTTACTATTTGACACGGGGTTCCTTCTTTTTTAAGGCTCATCCTCTATTAGAAGGAAGTGGAACCGGCACTCACCAGTATGTTGTGATAAATATCTTCAGGATCAACCGAGGGGGAATGATCTGATCTCGGCTAATGAAACATTTCATGCTACGTGCTTATCCTCAGTCTGATGGGATACTGCTCCCCCCCTTTCATCTGTCACCAGTAAATTCTCCAGGATGTTGATATTAATGGCCTGTCCTCAGGATAGGTCATCAATATCTGATCGGTGGAGGTCTGACTCCCGGCACCCCTGGCGCTCTGCTGTATGATGAGGTTGCGGTGCTCCATCAGCACTTAGGCCTCTTTCTACACGTTCATCGGTCACATAGCCTAGACCAGGGGTGCACAACCTGCGGCCCGAGGGCCGCATGCGGCCCCCAGAGCCATGGTTTGCGGCCCCCGCCCTGCTGGGCAGAAACACAGCTGATCCTGCAATGAGCTGTGTTTCTGCACAGCGCGCCGCACAGCAGATGGATCACAGGTTTTGCACTGTAGCAGGAGCAGAAAGGGTCCCCGGCTATTAGTGAGAGCGGGGAAGCCGAGGAGAAGACAGAAGCGCTTTATTAGTGCTTCTGCCTTCTCCTCTATGAGCGCTCTGCAGTGTAGACCCAGCAATCACGTGATCGCTGGGTGTCTCGGGAACAGAGGAGCGCTGCCCTGGTACAAAGCCTCCGCAGCAGGCTGGTCTCCCTGTAACTGGGGCTCCTTTGGATGCTCCAGTTACAGTGGTAATAGTACAAAAAAAAGTCACTTATTGTCTCCCAAAAGTCTTTCAGTGACCTCTTGGGGACAAATTATGTGGTAAAAATATATTAAAAAAAGTTTTAAAAAATGTGAAAACTAAATAAATTTAAAAATGTAATAAAAAGGAAAAAGTGCTTAATAAAAGAGGGTTCACTGTCCCACCACAGTCTTTTTATGAAAAAGTGCAAAATGTAAAGTGACAGTGTGCCCCAAAGTCTTTTTATGACCTCTTGGGGGACATATTATGTAGCAGAAATATATTAAATAAAAAAAAAAAAGATACATAAAAGAAAAAACACCCACACCAATCAAAACCGTCACCATTACCGCCCCATTCATGTGAAACTTTTCATATTATATTGCAAAATGGCCTACACAAAATAGAGAACTAATTATAATAATGTATTTTGGTGTCAGTTTGCATATTTAAAGAATAAGGAGCTATAGTTTAAAAAAATATATACTTTTTAAAAACGTTTTGTACAGTTTCCCCCAAATAAAAATTGTTGCAAAAATTATTTTGGTAGTCCAACAAATAAGATAGTTACAATCGTTTGAACCACCACGCGCGCTAAATCACAAAAAAGTGTTTGGTCCTTAAAGGGAACCTGTCACATGGGCTGCTAGATGGCCGCTAGCACATCCGCAATATCCAGTCCCCATAGCTCTGTGTGCTTTTATTGTGTATAAAAAACGATTTGATACATATGCAAATTATACTGAGAGGAGTCCTGTATGTGAGATGAGTCAGAGACAGGGCTCATCTGAGGTTAATTTGCATATGTATCAAATCGGTTTTTTTACACAATAAAAGCACACAGAGCTATGGGGACTGGATATTGCGGATGTGCTAGCGGCCATCTAGCAGCCCATGTCCTCAGCTCTATACCCAAAATCCCGATGACAGGTTCCCTTTAAGGCCTTTTCGGGCCTGGTCATTCAAGCGTTAACCAATAGGCGCCTTCCCCACTAGCAAGGTAATGTGCTTACTGGTTACTGCAGAGCGCCTATAACTGGATTGGCAGGAGATGGTAGTAACCAGTGAGCTCCGTCCTCTGCAGGGAAGGAAAATGCTGATTTATAAATAGGAGGCAGGATGGAAGGAAATGTCACCACTTTTCTGGTAAAAATGATTTTTAACAAGTTCCTGCAGCATGGCCTCTGAAATCGAAAATTCATAATTACCTGCTTCACTCTGGTCCTCTGCGCGGCCCCCGCTGCCTCCATCTTCCGGTTCCTGCGCTGTTTACACCCGTCAGTGCATGGCCATGGTCACTTGCACGGATCCAGTGAATGACTGGCTTCAGCAGTGACACGCTGCTTGTGACCACATCACCGCCTAAGCCAGTCATTGTCTGGAGTGGTGTATGACCATGTCCATGCACTGCCAGGTGTAAACAGCGGAGGCAATTCGAAGAACCAGAGAGGCGGGGAACAGGTAAGTATAACTCTTCAGTTTCAGGGGTTATGCTGCAGCACTATATTTGGGACAATTACTGGGAACAAGTGTCCATTGGAGCGCTCATATCTTATATCTGGCCGGTATAATCCTGCAGCTGATTAGTCGATAAACAAGGAATTGCTCATTTGTCGTCTGATTTGCATATTTTATCAGGATGAAAGATGTCCGATCATCTGAAGCACGACTGTGACAGCGATCACTCCTCCCCAGTCACTTTGCACTGGCTTGTGTAATAGGCAGATGAGCGCCAATCAACATTTTTTTATTTGCGGCCCCTTGAAATAGAGCGATGTGACAATGCGGCCCCCAGACCAAAAAAGGTTGTGCACCCCTGGCCTAGACGCAGCACAGTCCTATAGAAGTGAATGGGGCTCAGCTGCAATTCCAAGCCCAGCCGCTATGCAGTGGATTGCGCTGTGTTTTGGTAAGCTGCCAGAAAGTCACATCGGTCGCCAGAGCTCCGGTAATCGCCGTGGCTTCCTCAAACAGCTGATCAGTGAGGGTCCTGGGAGTCGGATCTTGTATTGATGACCTATCCGGAAGATAAGCCATTAATGTAAAAATCCTAGAGCCCTTTTAAACGGGTGATTTACCAAGGTTTTACGCCAGGTTATTGGCGTAACTGGCGTAAATAAGGACAGTCATTTACTCCAGCTGCGGACAGCAAAAGGCGCGACAGATTTATTAAGCAATGTGCCTCCTAATAGATTGGTCAGATTTTCCTCTAGCTGGGTTATTACTAAAACTGGAGTGTGACTGTCTTTAGTAAATGACCCCGTTCTGCAAATCCACAAAACACAGATGGCGTCCGTGCGCGTTCCGCAAATTTGCGGAACGGCACGGACAGCCTTTACATCATTTAAACTGCCTATTCTTGTCTGCAAAGCGCGAACAAGAATAGGACATGTTATATTTTTTTAGCGCTGCCACGGAACGGAGCAACGAATGCGGACAGCACACGGAGTGTTGTCCGCATCTTTTGTGGCCCTATTGAAGTGACTGCGGCTCGGATGCAGACCAAAACAACGGCCGTGTGCTTGAGTCCTTAATATGACCTGTCGCCTCTTTTGACATGTCCTTTTTAGGAAATACTTGTATTCCCCATAAAGCGATCATTCTGGAGCATATTTTCTGTTACTCCTACTAGAAATTTACTTAAAAAATGAAGACTGGATGTTATGATTTATCTTCTCAAAGGGGTGTCCCTTCGGCACTGATTGGGCAGTGTCAGAATGTGCACTGTGACACCCCCCAAATGGTAACATCCAGGCCTCCATCTTTTCATGTATTTCTAGTAGTAATAACACAGACACTGTAATTATATGGTGCCTGCCCCTTTCAGCAGAGAAGGTTATTCCCTAGTAACATTGTTCTCCTGCTCTTATCTCGTCTGTATGTGTAGTACACTGGTAGAGCCTCCGTCCTTCCACACCGTGACCCAGGTTCAAATCCCTGTAGGTGCAGGAAGGCAGAGGTACCGTAAAATGTCTCAAAGGGTGGTCTGTTTCATCTTCCTTCAGGTATTGAGAAATTGCCTGAAGGACTCACTGATCACCAACATAATACTGGAGGATGCCAAAGACCGGTGCAGGAGATCTGTACGGTTCTGACCGAGGCCTCCGACACCGTGAAAGGATGCGTTTCTGAGAAAACCTTTCTTACAATCTGTTTTTTTAAATGGCAGATCCTATTAAAGGAAGGGTTGGTCTAGCACTTTGGTGACATATTGCTGGGATATGCCACCAATGTCTGATAGGTGAAGGTCCCCCCCAGCACGTGTCTTTAGAATGGGGCCCCCAAAGCAAAGGAGAGCGCACCGCACGTGTATGGCATTCACTTGTAAGGAAGTTCCGAAAAGAGCCGAGCAAGTGCACTTGTTATTTCCGGAACTCTCATGGAAGTGAATGGAGAGTGCACCGCGCAAGCGTGACCACTTCATTCACCTCCATGGGAGTTTCGGAAATAGTAGTAAATGGAGAGGTGGCCACGTGTGCGCAGTGCACCCTGCTTCACTCTGGGGCCCCCTCTTCTAGAGGTAGATGCGGGGGCAAACTATCGGACATTGGTGGCATCCTTGCACAATGTGTCAACCCCTTTAAGAGTGAACAGTGGTCTGACTCAAGGACGCAGAACTGTGGGCCATGCTGTTTGCTGTGGTCAAGTATCATCTGCATGTTTTTAACAGAGCAGAGACATCGCTAAAGGGGTTTCCCAGAAGTTCAATATTGATGTCCTATCCCAGGGAGGATGCCCCACCTGCGGTCCTCTATGCCTGGACAGCCTACAGCTATTATGGCATGCTGGGGGTTGTAGTTTTGCAACAGCTATAGGGCCGCAGGTTGAGCATCGCCGTCTCGGCCTCCTCACAGTTTACCAGTGCAGCGCCATACATTGAGTAGTGGCCGTGCTTGGTATTGCAGCTCAGGTGCATTCACTTGAATGGTACTGAGCTGCAGATAGGCCATGTGACCAGTGAATGCAACGTTACTGACCCGCAGCACTCATCGGAGCACCACAGCCTCTTAGAACACCTGGTCTGTGGGGGTGCTAGCAGTTAGGCCCCCTCTGATCATATATAGCTGACCTATGCTGGGGATAAGCCATTAATACCAAACTCCCAGAAACCCCTTTAAGAGTGCATTTGCAGCATAAGGAAATCCTCCCACCTCATGTCTCTGATATACACTACAAAAGCAGTAAGCGTGCAGGACAGAGTAGTCTGGCAGGGTCCGGAATAGAAATTTCTCTGTGTAAATGTGCAATATTTTAGAAACTGTGATATACATATTTTTTTTCCTTTAGGTCTGATCTTGAAAAAACTGCTTCACACTGGAAACTCCTTAAAGGTAATTACAGTTGTAAAGACGCGAGTGTATTATATAAAATATCCCGGTTCCTGCTGGGTTGTATCTGATTGCTTAGACTTGGGCTACATGCACACGAACGTTGTTTGTTTCTGTGTACGTTCAGATTTTTTATTTATTTTTTTGCGGATAGGATGTGGACCCATTAATTTCAATGGGTCCGCAAAAAACGTGGCCAGCACACCGTGTGCTGTCCGCATCAGTATGTCCGTTCCGTTGCCCCGCAAAAAAAATAGTGCATGTCCTATTTTTTTCTAGTTTGCGGACAAGGATAGGCATTATTACAATGGATCCACCAAAAAAAAAAACGGATGCCATACGGAACGTCATCCCTTTTTTTGCTGACCGCAAAACACATACGGTCGTGTGCCTGTAGCCTTAAAGCGTGAAAGAATCCAAATTAAATCATCCCTTAAAGGGCTTTCCCCACCTCAAACTTTGGCGTATCTGTAGGATAAAAGTGTCATAGATACAGGTTCCTACTCTGGGACCCACATCTCTCTCAAGAACAGGCCCCCATTTGCCAGCTGCAGTACATGGAGAGCTGGCCGTACTTGCACTGATCTATCCATTCACTTCTGTAGGATTTGCAAGGACATCGGCCGCGGTCGGCTGTTCTCGGAAATACCAGAGAAGTGAATGGAAAGAGACACAGCACATGTTCAGCCGTCACTCAGTCCCCCGCTGGGCGAGGCTCTGGTCCTAGCCTCCTTTGTGACTGCTGCAGCCAATCAGTGGCTTCAGTGGTTTAGAGTATGAGACTGCGGAAACCAATGAGTGGCTGCAGTGGTCACATGGTGTATATGGCTTCATAGACACTGCAGTCTGTAAGTAGGAGCCATAGGACTTTTCTGTAGATGGGGGGGGGGGGGGGGGGGGGGATGCTCACATCCAGGATCTGTGGTTTGTGAAAGTTGCTGATCCCTGATATAGCAATATCAGCCACTCATTGTGACGGTGAGATTATTAAAGGTATGGCGTTGTTTAGTTTTTTTTACCTATCTGTTTACTGGTGCCCTAGACAACCTCCCATTCTGTCTGCCCCAACTATTCAGTGGAGCCCTAGACAACCTCCTTCTGCCTGCCCCCTCTATTCTGTGACTCCCTAGACAACCTCCTGTTTTGCCTGCCCCATCTATTCAGCAGTGCCCTGCCTAGACAACCTCCTATTCTGCCTACCCCATCTATTCTGTGACTCCCTAGACAACCTCCTATTCTGCCTGCCCCATCTATTCAGTGGAGCCCTAGACAACCTCCTATTCTGCCTGCCCCATCTATTCTGTGACTCCCTAGACAACCTCCTATTCTGCCTGCCCCATCTATTCTGTGACTCCCTAGACAACCTCCTATTCTGCCTGCCCATCTATTCTGTGATTCCCTAGACAACCTCCTATTCTGCCTGCCCCATCTATTCTGTGATTCCCTAGACAACCTCCTATTCTGCCTGCCCCATCTATTCAGTTGAGCCCTAGACAACCTCCTATTCTGCCTGCCCCATCTATTCAGTTGAGCCCTAGACAACCTCCTTCTGCCTGCCCCATCTATTCTGTGGAGCCCTAGACAACCTCCTTCTGCCTGCCTCTTCTATTCTGTGACTCCCTAGACAACCTCCTATTCTGCCTGCCCCATCTATTCAGTGGAGCCCTAGACAACCTCCTATTCTGCCTGCCCCATCTATTCAGTTGAGCCCTAGACAACCTCTTTCTGCCTGCCCCATCTATTCAGTGGAGCCCTAGACAACCTCCTTCTGCCTGCCCCTTATATTCTGTGGAGCCCTAGACAACCTCCTTCTGCCTGCCTCTTCTATTCTGTGACTCCCTAGACAACCTCCTGTTTTGCCTGCCCCATCTATTTAGCAGTGCCCTAGACCAGTGTTTCCCAACCAGTGTGCCTCCAGCTGTTGCAAAACTACAACTCCCAGCATGCCTGGACAGCATTTGGCTGTGCGGGCATGCTGGGAGTTGTAGTTTTGCAACAACTGGAGGCACACTGGTTGGGAAACACTGCCCTAGACAACCTCCTATTCTGCCTACCTCATCTGTTCTATACTTAACTATTTACAGAAGTCCCATAGCAGTGATTTACAGAGATACTTGTGTGTGAGTGTGTGTGTGTGTGGGGCCTCCTCTCCATGCTGTGGATATGCCATGAATGTCCACATGGGACAACGACTTTAATTCAGTATCCTTGCACAGTATTGAAGGTTGTAAGCCTCTGTGCGCTAATATTGCAGTAATTGAGCCTGTGCTTATCCTACTACTGCATTACGAGGGCCCTTCCTAGTAAACACGGAGGCATCGGTGTGCTCCTTATGTTTAATGACCACTATAAGCTTTCACTTGACATTTACTTGTAGATAAGTGATTACCGTGTCTCATTTCAGATCCGCCTTGAAGGAATGCGCTTGTTTCTCCTGTGGCTTCAAGCACTTCAGAACAACTGCAGTTGGGAGCAGCTCTGCATGTTTGCCTGTCTCATCCCTGGTTTCCCTGCGCCACCCTCCGACCATGGAATATATACTCTGGATAATCTTATCAATCAGCCCTTGAACCTGCAAGAAAGTAATGCACTGATTGTGGCCCCTCTTCATTCTTCTAATACATCATCATCCATTCTTTTTGTATATTGCGATTGCAGAGGTGGTCGTAGATTTTACATAGTTGTCAGTTCGTCTGACCACTATCTTTTCAGACACCCCAGAGCAGACTCGGCCGAGTATTCGTATGTTCCGAATGGGGAAGTAAGGAGCTGCCAAGAACAAAAGAATGGGACATTCGATGGCAGAACTCTGTATATTCAGCCCTCCTTAGTCTCTTGTGTATGGCCACTCTGATCGGCCGTTCCAGGCATTGGGGACTGCAATTTGCGGTCCCCAATGCACAGGCAACATCTGTGCGGATTCCTCAGACGGATCCAGACCCATTCAACTTGAATGGGTCCGTGGTCTGTCCGCACCGCAAAAAGGTAGTCGATGCACTACTTTTTTGCCGTGCTTAGGCACAGACAGAAACCCCACAGAAGCACTCCGTAGTGCTTCCATGGGGTTCTGTGCCTCCATTCCGCACCGACCTTCCACATCCGTAATGTGGGGTGCACACGGCCGCTGCCAGCATATTGCGCACCCGCTGTTTGCGGGCCACAATATGGGAACGGCCGTGTGCATGAGCCCTAAAGCAGGAGTTTTGCCAGCAGATTTGCCTTCATTTTAGCAGGATCTCCCCATGTTGTAACACGTGGGCGTTGGTGTCAATAGGCTTTTTGCTGTGTTCATTTATTTTCCCCCTCCCAATCCTCTTCTGTTTGCGAATGCGCAGTGGGTGAGCTGCCTGGCATAGACATAGTGTTCTGCTTAATAGGCCATTTAATGAAGTTCACAGCAGCATTGTAAATGCACATGAATGGGATTTAGAAAACACCTTCCGCATTCAGAGATTTCAGAACGTGCTGCTGGTTTCCCAACTCTAAGACCCCCACCAGCCCTGGGAATGAAGGGGCTGCAGTGTTGATTCAGTGCTATGGCCTCTGCACAGTGGTGCACTGGCATAACCAGATGTGCAGGGTGCTGCGGCACATCAAGTGAATGAGGTCAGGTTGTAGTACCCGGCTAAGCCAAGATACCAGGCACGCCGTTATGCTGGAAAAAAGCTGTGAAGGGGCCCAGTGCTGAGTCAGCTCTTCATTATCAGGATCATATAGGTGTTCATACAGAGATGGCACAGCCTAGTGATAGACCATCACTTCATAAGAGGGGAATGACCCTTCAGTGATCTTTTAAATGAAAGAGTTCTCAGATTTCATTGTGGTTTCTGATGGAACAGATCTGAAACTGTAACCAGACATGCAATGACAATATACACAGTCAAGTCACATTATTCTGACCACAGCTAATCTCCAGAGTAACCGCCGTGTGCAGCGCGGCTCGACAGGCTGGGAGTCGCTCGGTAAGGTCCTGGTAGTTGTCCCAGGTATCTGGAGCCATGCTGACTGCAGTGCATCCCACAACTGCTGGAGGGGGCATGGGGGGGTATCTATAGAGGGAACGTGATGATCGAGGTGGTCCCACAGATGCCCAATTGGGTTCAAGTCTGGGGAATTAGGAGGTCAGGGGTAGTACCTTGAAAGTCTTGGTCATGCTCTTCCAATGTTGGACATTTCTAGACATGTGACATGTCTCATTGTCTTGATGGAGGATCCCATCTGCCCCAGGGAAGACAATCAGCATGTATGGGTGTACGTGATCTGCAAGGATGGATTCATAACCAAATAGGTTGAGAGTGCCTTCCACATGATGAGTGGTCCAAAGAATGCCATGAAAACATTCCCCAGAGCATGATGCTGCCACCGCCAGCTTGTGTTCTATCAGCAATGGTTACAGGGTGTTTGTTATCTGATGTTTCTCGCGTGACACGCCAACATCCGCCCAGTCAACAAAGCAGAAAACGTGACTCCTCATCAGAGAAGGCAACCGTTTTGTCAATCACCGGAGGTCCAGTTCCGATACTACAGCGAAAATTGAAGGCTTTTCTGCTAAAGAAACTTTGTTAGCAGAGGTGCAGTGACCATCCGTCTGCTTTGGGGTCCCATACACTGTAGGGTTCCCTGAACTACTGTTTTAGACACATGTCTGGTAGTCACTGGTTCATTTTGGCGGTGAGCTGCTCCTCTGTAGCATGTCGGACCACCCTTGTGCACCTTCATAGCTAACGTTCACTTCTCGCATAAATGGCACGTGGAGCTCCGCAGTTTCCATGAGACTTATTCACAATGGTACCATTTGTCCACTCACAATACACTTTCACCACAGCAGCTAGTGACCACTTCACAAACTGCACAGTCTTAGAAATACTGGCACCCAATAATCATCCCTTTTTACAACCCTTATAAATTGCCACTTTTTCCCATGGCAGAAACAAGGGATATGGGTGCAGACAGCCTATCGCACAGCTTATATACCCACCAAGCAATCTCATGGCACGTGACTTCCTTCATGAGCTACGTGCTGCCGACATCGAAAATAGGAAGTGATCATAATAATGGGACTCTACTGGGTATTTCCTCTAAAGCCTTGTCCGTATTACTGAAAAAGTTGGTATCCTGGTTGAGAAATGCCATTCTTTGGTTAAAATAGTAAGATTTATTTCCGTTCTCTCCAGGTCAAGTTGCCATTGAGGAAATTACACCACTCGTACCCCCCCAGTCAGGGGACAAAGCACAGGAGGATCTGACCAGCTATTTTCTGGAGGCCTTGTTGAAGTACATGGTGATACAGGTAAGAGCTTATATGTTTCAGTAATATATCTGAATAGACACCATGGTTTGTGTTTCTTTATTTTTTATATACCAATGTTATGGCCGAAAATTTAATTCTGCCAGCGCTTTCGACTTAGGCTACTTTCACATCTGCGCTTTCCCTTTCCGCTATTGAGATCCGTTTCCATTTTGTCCCCATTGATTATCAATGGGGACAAAACTGAACTGATTGAAGCGGAATGCACCAGAATGCATTCTGTTCCATTTGGTTGCACCCCCATCGCGGACAGATGTCCCCGATGTGGTGCGGAGCAAGACGGATCCGTCCTGACACACAATGTAAGTCAATGGTGGCGGATCCGTTTTATCGGACACAATAGAAAACGGATCCGTCCCCTATTGACTTTCAGTGGTGTTTATGACGGATCCATCATGGCTATTTTAAAGATAATACAACCTGATCCGTTCATAACGGATGCAGCGGGGTGTATTATCATGACGGAAGCTTTTTTGCTGATCCATGACAGATCAGGCAAAAACGCACTTGAGAAAGTAGCCTCACTGGAAAGTGTCCATTCTCAGTAAAAGGAAATAGTTGAGCATGGCTAATTCCACTACATAGAGGTTCTGAGGACAGGCGGGTACCTCATTGCCATTAGGCGATACTGAGTCACCCCATGACCATCTGCAAGACTATATATCTTAAAGAGAACTTGTCAGGAGATTCTTGATACCCAAACCACAGGCCGCATGAAATCTCAGCAGACTCCTTCATTAGAGACAACTTTATTTCCCTCTGAAACCATGCAGCATTTCAGAGGCAACATAGTGGGACTACGATCTGGGAATGGAAAGAAGATTCATGAGGGCTAGTCCTTGCAGGCTTCTCTCTGCCGTCTCGGCTTGATTTACTGGTCTCTCCGTATGCTGTGTGTTTATATAAGGAGTCTCTCCAGGGAAGCTCCATTCGTGTCCTTTTTAAGCCATATTTTCTCTGAAACTCTTTGGGGCACATTTACTACTGAAAATGTGCTTGTTTTGGAGGCATGGGCACCTCATTTGCCTGTTTTTAGATTTCTTTTAGACTAATTCAGAAGTTTTATAACTTTTGTTCCTATTTTCTGACCTATATAGCTGCGCCTTATTTTGCGTCTGATTTAGTTTAATTTCTACTCCATTCCAGACTTTTCTAAAGTCTTGTTCACACGTCAGTGTTTTGGTCCGTGATTATGAGCCTAAAGCCAGGATTGGAGCCTCCACAGACATAAGGTATAATGGAAAGATCTGCACCTGTTCTGTGTTTAGAGCCCCACCTGGTTTTGGCTCACAATCACTGATGGAAATCACTGACCAAAATACTGACGTGTGAATGAGGCATGAGTCTGTTTTGAGTGGCGAGTTGTGCCACATTTTGCCTAAGAATTCACTCTTTCATGGAGACGTGTGCCAACTTTCAGCTCACTTGCACCACATTTTTATGCGCATACTAATTAGACCAGCCTTAGTGAATATGAACCTGTCAACAACTCCCAGCATGCCCAGGCTGCCTACAGCTAGCCTACAGCAGGGCATGGTGGGAGTTGTAGTTTTACAACAGCTGGAGAGCCGCAGGTTGGCATCCCTGTACTAGTAGATCAGGCAGATAATTGCTGGGAGGGAAGCGTAACTTCCCAGCAATCACCTGCTTGTCACCAGAGAAGACCGCTGCTATTACAAGCAGAGATCTCCTGCTCAGTATGGGAAGGAGTAATCCCTAATGCCATCTCTCGTCCCCATACTGAATCATTTGCACAATCTGCTGCCAGCAAACAATGGTATTTAAGCCTTTGCTCGTTTATCGGATAATCTGCAGCAGTATTACACTGCCAGATTATCACTAACGAGCGTCCCGACGAACGCTCATTAGCAGTTATCTGGCCGACAATCGGCCATGTAATATAACTGGTTATATTGGTATAAAATATGGTGGCCGTATTTCCTGTTCCCTCACTGGTTTCTGTTCTTCCTGCTCCAGCGACATCATGTCAACCCGATCACTGGCTGTAGCGTTATCGTTTTGATACCACTGAGATTCTGCTGCAACAAGTGATTGGCTGCAGTGGTCAGATGTCGTGTTGGTACGTCAGCACCGAGCAGGAAAACATTGGCATCAGGGGAATGGCGAGTTGACAATGACTCCTTTTATTTTTCACTTTCTTTGTAATTCTTGGGGGTTGGACAACCCCTTCAAATCTCTTGAGTTGTTAAAGAACTACCAAACTACACGTCCTGTCCGGAAAATTTCATTCGAGTCACGTGATTTTTTATTTTTTTCCTGCTAATTAAGTCGCACACGAAAACAAAAATGGCAGTGTGATCCAGCCTGGTCCAGTCTGTACCCATTGCTGGAATGTGGCACAACTAGCAGCGCCAACATTAAGCTAGACACGTTTTCTTAACCCATTGTATGCTGTGAACTTCTAGTGTGGTTAAACATTACGATAATTAAAGGGGTATTCTGGTAAAGTAACTTAATTCTGTGAAAAACTGCATAAAGGCTGCAAGCTGTGACCCAACCAGAACCCATAACTATACATATAACCAGAGCTTCAGTTTACCTTGCAATCCATTTGTCTAGCTCCTGTGTGAGTCTGCAACACACTGAGAGTGTCATGGCGCCTGATCTCGCAAAACTTCAAAGACTACAATCCCCACAATCCCTAGCTTTCCTGCTGTGAGTGTTGATGTTTACTGATTGGCTGCCTGATATACAGTCCGGTCACGCCCCCTCTACTCAGTAATCACCAGCACACTGACAGCTAGAGGGGTGATAGCAGCACACTGCGCATGCTCGACCTAACAAAGGCTCAGCACTACAGGTCGAGGCCATGGTAATTTATGAGGAAACACAGTGGGTAGCAGAGGAAGAAAACTACTTTTATGTGATTTTGTATTAGGTAATTATTGATGATGAATTAGTCTAAAACAAGTTATATTTATGGTAACCGGAATACCCCTTTAACACATTTCACAACGTACTGTATTTTATATGTAGAAGGCCTCATGCACACAACCATGGTTTGGGTCTGCATCTGATCCACATTTTTGTGGGTCAGATGTGGACCCATTCACTTGAGTGGGGCTGCAAAAGATATGGACAGCACACGGAATGCCATCTGCAAAATTATAGAACATGTCCTATAATTGTCCACTTTACGGACAAGGATAGGACCATTCTATTAGGGGCTGGACGTGCCATTCCACAAAATGCGGAATGCACACCGACGGTATCTGTGTTTTGCGGATCTGTAACTTGCTGAGCACTATAAGGGCCCTGGCAGTTTGCATGAGCCCTACATGTGATCCACTTACTGAAGCCTGAGTTTTGTACCAGTTGAAACCACAAATGTGACTGTAATCCGCAATTAAAGTACATGAAAATAATTGTCTTACTCCCCCCTCCCTGTAGGTCCGGAGTCTGGAATGGCAGAATAAAGATAAGGAGGAAGATGGCTTTGCCTTCTTATTCTCCAACTTCAAGAAATACTACATGCCTTATATTTTCCCTGCCATGAGCAGAGAAAGCAGCCTATACAACCCCGTACTTGGTGAGCTGATTGTCAGTGCGGTTATTTCATGTGTTCCTGTTATGGCAGTGATACGCTGTATGATGGTTTTACTTGGGCATTGTATTGGTGGTGGTGATCAGGCGCTTTATGGTGTGTTTGTACATTGTATGATGGTATTACTTGGGCATTGTATGGTGGTGGTGATCGGGTGCTGTATGGTGTGTTTATACACTGTATTATGGTATTACTTGGTGGAGGTAATCGGGCACTGTATGGTGTGTTTGTACACTGATGGTATTACTTGGGCATTATATGGTGGTTATTGGGCACTGTATGGTGTGTTTTATGCACTGATGGTATTACTTGGGCACTGTATGGTGGTGGTGATCAGGCACTGTATGGTGTGTTTATACACTGTATTATGGTATTACTTATTGTATGGTAATCAAAAGACAATAGTAGGCAGTGAACAGGGCACCATGCAATCTAAGACTGGCCGTACGTTTTAGGTAGCTGTCGGCCTAACGCTTGTTCAGCTTTATACTCTCTCTCCAGACTGCACCGTACACATGCACGCTCGGTTGAGCATGCACACTTCTGTTCTGACTTTGACACCTGACAGCTTCTCTCCCATGAAAACAAAAGGATTGGTCACCTTAAAATCCAACTGCCGATTCTTCTCTCCCAGGAGGCCCCTAAACACACTAGGTGGTTGGCAGGTTTGACCGCCATTAATCCGATATGTATATAGTCTGGTTTTTCCATGATGCTCTGCTCTCGGATCATGTCTTCTCTTTTATACGGTAATCTGTTGTAAGGAGACGAGTTCTCCCCGTTTTAGTGTAGATATTGGATCATTGTACTCTCCTTCAGATCTGAATTGGTTGCTTGCCAGTTTGGCGCACTCCTTAATGGATTTAATTGGTGTGCAGTAGATTTAGCTGGGGCAGGGGTTCATGCACACGGGATGCTAACAAGTCTATGTCTATGCAGTGGTAGTATGGAGACTGAACTGTATTTGTCTATATGTGTTGGAATATGGAGTCTTACAGTATTGTACATGATGCAGACGAATAATACAACTTCATAAATGTTTGCAGAGATACCACAGATAAGACCAAAACCTCACTACATGCTGGTCCGGAGGGATGCAGAAAGCAACGAGGCTCAGTACTGCACCAAAGAGCCCTTTCTTAACGCCCGGGTCATCGTCATCAGATGGCTGGTGTCCTTCTGGCTGGAACCCAAGCCACACATGGGGACTCACATCCCTGGGACTGAAGGGGAGAATGTGCCAAAGAATATACAGGTACTGAGACTCAGGATAATCCACAGTGTAAGGAAAGTCTGTATCTTCAGGTCCCTTCTTGCCGCAGGTTTAAACCACCACTGCGCAATCCTCAGTGCTGCCTCCCATTGAAGATGTATGGGAGACAGAAAGGACACAGCTGGTCTCTGCTTTTTGGGGAGAAATTTCAACGCGGCTGTCCACGCCATAATTTCACTGTAATTTCCATCGTGTGATCGTCCCCTTAAAGGGGTTATCCAAAGTCTAACACATGCCTCTCAGTGCTCGGGCCCCTCATATAGATTATACTTACCCCGCTCCCCAGCATCCGTGTCGCTCCTGATCCCTGCCCCGCACGGCTGATGCATCGCTAGGGAGGCTCATCCCCGTCGCTACCTGCTGTTGGCTGCTCCCCCATCGCCGGGTGTTTTGATCCTCGCAATGGGGAGATGCAGCGGCGGTTGTGTGGGGATCAGGAGTGACGCAAGTGCCGGGGAGGGGGTAAGTATAATCTGTATAAGGGGCCGGGGCATTGGGGGGCATGTGTGACTTTGGATAACCTCTTTAAGCTTAGAAAGGATTACCTAGGGTGAATGAGTGTGTAGCAAGTATTAGTTGTGTATAACTTTTCAGCCCCTAGTTCTAAACTAGAGAGTTTTCATCCACTGACAGCAAGCAGGTCTTAACTGCCAACAATTAACAGGACGATGTGTGCACATTATTTTTTGTTTGTAATAGGAGAGGTTGTTAATGTGAAGACATTTTTTACCCACCTCTTTGTACTTTTTCTTTATAAATTAAGTGCAAGATTTCTAAGATTTTGCAGGTGTCCTTTTATGGACGTACAATATATTCTGATATTGTGCAATGTATTGTAGCTTTCTTGCTATATGTCCTATTTCTGTTAATGTCTCCATGTAGAGAGCTGCTGCCAACCTGGCTGCCCAGGAGGAAAGTAGAAATGAAAATGGAGAAAGGACAACTGAGCCCGAGCAATCGCACTCCAATACCAGCACCCTTACAGAGCGGGAGCCGAGTGTCTCCAGCCTGTGCAGCATCGCTGAAGAGCACGTCACAGACTACGAGATCATCCGCAGGTTCTTCTCCAGCAGACACAGTAACGTCGACTTTCTCATTGAGATCTTCCGGCAGGTGAGAAGAACATGCTGTGTTCAAAGGGTTAGGAACACTTGGATTTGGGCAGAACTGGAGATGGGAAATTGCATAGGTGAAGCTTTGCAGGCATCATCTGGAAGTGACCCGATCCTGTAAATGAGGCGACGGAGGGTGGAGGGTGTGCTGTCCGCATCCTTTGAGGCCCCATGAGTGGGTCCCCATCCTATATGTAAAACGTGGATCGGATTCAGATAAAAAATACAGTTGTGTGCATGGAGCCTAACAGTGCAGAGTGGCATGCCTTGACAACCACTCGCCTGCTTAACCCCATTCTGAGTCCTTAGTGTGTCAGGGTGGCTCTGGACTGAACAGCTGGCTTATGTGAGACAAACTAGTAGCTTTGGATAAATTGTCCCACTATATTCAAGATGTAAGATGTCATGTACCCAGTAACCAGTCCGCATTCAATTACTCGGATCTTCAGTTCATGAAAGAATTAACGCTAAATACAGGGAAAAGGTGCAAGGAGACTTGGCAGCCCGAAAACTATACAAAAGTAAATGCAGGTGGGAAACTTGTGTAGTAGGGTTGTCTCATCCAAGACAGCCCCTTTCAGAATATGGCCATCATGGGGATCAGCTGATCAGCACACTATGGCCATGGCTAGCCAGACATATATTTTCCATGCAGCCTGAGAATACGTAGTACTACATGCGGTTATTTAGATGAACGGCACTCCATGTAATACAAGAACAGAACGAGTCTTCCCGAACGGGAGCCACTGTCAAAGAATGCACACATCTGGAGACCAAATTCAAATAAGTAAACCCATGGTCATGCTGAGAAACGCGTCCAGAATACGGATGTGCGAATCCAACCTTAAAAAGAGTGTTATAGGTTGAAACATTAACTATTCATTGTCATTGTGTCTCTTTCTCTCAGTCTTTCTTGTTGCCGGTGTGTGAAGCGGCAGCCATGCGCAAGGTGCTGAAGGTGTATGAGCAGTGGATTAAACAGAAGGAAAAACCCTTGTTCATGCAAGAGCCTGATAAGCCGTCTGCCTTAGAGGAAGGCATTGTCATATCTGTTGAGCGGCAGGAAGGTTCTGCTGGGACGGAGAAGGGAAAAGAACGTGAAGAGGTAAGGGTATAGAAGTGGCCTTACAGTTTTCTGTTGGGTTAGTTTCATTCTTGCACTCTGGGAGCAACAGACCTCACTTTCATGGAGTCAGTATTTGGAAGAAGGATCTCCAGTTAGTAACATCATGATCATCTGACCAGAAAAGACTTCTATAATGTCCCGTCACCTTGCTCTAATCTTGCAGGTCCATTCTATAAACTGCTGCAAATAATTCTGTCCAAACATCGTCCCTTGGCTGTTATTGATAGCTGGGGATTAGATGGTGGATCTGTGAGCACCTAAAATGAGGGAATCCTTGAGGCAGCAGATGAAAGTCACAGTGATTTCTGCCGCACAATATTGATTTGGGGGTACTATCTTTCCTTGGGGAGAGTGCCTTTATTGGCATAAGGAGACATAGGCCATACATGCTCCTCTGGATTTCTGGGAAGAAAGGGATGCAAATGAGCTCTTAACAAGCTCTACCTCTAATGCCTCTATATGGCAGCTATCCTATAAGTCAATGTTAAACCCTTTTAAACAAGCCTTGAGACATGACTCTGATATTAAATAAGCCAGCACCTCATCTGCAGACACAGATTAAGACACCTCATGTTGATTAAGGCGCACTCTCCAAAAAGGAGATAGTACCTCCCCCCTATCCTGACGTAGTCTTTTCACCCAGTTAAGCCAGTACTCTCTGCTCTGATGAGGGGCAATCACCCCGAAACAGCTGTCTGCAGATGAGGTGCTGGCTTACTTAATATCGAAGTCATGTCTCAAGGCCTGTTTAAAAGGTTGAACATGGACTTATAGGATAGCTGCCTTACATCTGGTGGCATCAGAGGCGGAGCTTGCTAAGGGCTCATTTGCATCCTTTTTTTCGCGCAATATTGAGGGATTCTTGTAGACAGCACTTGAAGGGCTTGTTCACATCTGTGTCAGAGGCTCCCTTTTGGGCCTCTGTGGCACATTCTGTCAGAAACAGCAGAGAGGAGTCCTGCATGCCAGACTTTTTTCTCCGCCAATAAAGTGGACTCCTCTTTATTGGCGGATTACCCCACCTAAGACAATCGCCAAAAAAATAAATAAAAATATGGCTCTCAGACTATGGAGACACTTTCAAAAATAATAATATTGTGTAAAACTTAAATAAAAAAAAGTATACAAATTATTAGGTATTGTCGCGTTTGTAACAACCTGCTCTTTAAAAATATCACATGACCTGTTCTAACCCTTCAGGTGAACACCGTAAAAAAAAATTTTTTTTTATAAAAACTGTCAAAAAACATTTTTTGTCCCCTTACATCAAAAAAAGTGTAATAGCAAGCGATCAAAAAGTCATATGCACCCCAAAATAGTGCCAATCAAACTGGAATCTCATCCCGCAAAAAAATAAAAAAAACTATGGCTCTCAGATTATGGAGACACTAAAACATGATTTTTATATATATATTTTTTTGTTTAAAAAATATTATTGTGTAAAACTTAAATAAAAAAAAGGACACATATTGGGTATCGACACGTCCGTAACAACCTGCTCTATAAAAATATCACATGACTTAAAGGGACACTGACAGGCCCAATAACCATAATTAGCTGTACATATCCATGCACAGGTCTTCTATTGTGCATTAAAAACATATAAGTATAACCCCTGTCCACATTATTAATACAGCAAACTCACGTTTTATAACCTGAACTAATCGCTGTTCTTTCTGCCCAAGGGGCGGGGTTTCAGCTCCACTTACGCCCAGCCAGCATAAGCCCAACCGCCGTTTTGAAGCGCCGCCCAGCTCATCAATATTCACTTAGCTGGGCGGCTTCTGCTGTCCCCAACGTTCTGAGATACGGCGCATGCCCAATAGAAAGCTATGGCCATCGGACTCTCTTTCAGCTTCTGCGCATGCGCCCAGCACCCATAGCTTCCTATTGGGCATGCGCCGGATCTCGGAATGTCGGGGACTGCAGAAGCCGCCCAGCTAAGTGAATATTTGATAGATGAACACTGTAAATAAAATAAAAATATAAAAACTGTGGCAAAGCAGCTATTTTTTGTTACCCTGCCTCACAAAAAGTGTAATATAGAGCAACCAAAAATCATATGTACCCTAAAATACTATCAACGAAACTGCCACCTTATCCTGTAGTTTCCAAAATGTGGTAATTTTTTGGGAGTTTCTACTCTAGGGGTGCATCAGGGGGGCTTCAAATGGGACATGGCAGCTTAAATTTATTCCAGTGAAATCTGCCTTCCAAAAACCATATGGCGTTCCTTTTCTTATGCACCTGCCGTGTGGCCGTACAGCAGTTTACGACCACATATGGGGTGTTTCTGTAAACTACAGAATCAGGGTAATAAATATAGAGTTTTGTTTGGCTGTTAACCCTTGCTTTGTTAGCAGAAAAAAATTGACATGGAGAATCTGCCAAAGGCCCCTTGCAGACGAGCGTGTCCAGATGTGTCCCGGTGCATTGCAATGTGTTTTGCATGCGCGTGATAAAAAAACGGACTGTGGTACCCAGACCCGAACCTCTTCACAGAAGTTCAGGTTTGGGTTAGTTGTAGTGTAGATTGTATTATTTTCCCTTATAACATGGTTATATGGGAAAATAATAGCATTCTGAATACAGAATGCATAGTACATTAGGGCTGGAGGGGTTAAAAAATAAATAAATAATAATTTAACTCACCTTAATCCACTTGTTCGCGCAGCCGGCATGTCTTCTGTCTTGTTCTGTGAGGAATAGGACCTTTGATGATGCCACTACGCTCATCACATGGTCAGTCACACGATCCATCACTATGGTGATGGATCATGTGACGGACCATGTGATGAGCGCAGTGACGTCATCAAAGGTCCTATTGCTAACAGATGAAGACAGAAGAGATGCCGGCTGCGCGAACAAGTGGATTAAGGTGAGTTAAATTATTTTTATTTATTTTTTTTAACCCCTCCAGCGCTATTGTACTATGCATTCTGTATTCAGAATGCAATTATTTTCCCTTATAACCATGTTATAAGGGAAAATAATAATGATCGGGTCCCCATCCCGATCGTCACCTAGCAACCGTGCGTGAAAATCGCACCGCATCCGCACTTGCTTGCGGATGCTTGCGATTTTCATGCAACCCCATTCATTTCTATGGGGTCTGCGTTACGTGAAAAACGCACAAAGAGGAGCTTGCTGCAATTTTCACGCAATGCACAAGTGATGCGTGAAAATCACCACTCATGTGCACAGCCCCATAGAAATGAATGGGTCCGGATGCGGGTGCAATGCGTTCACCTCACGCATTGCACCCGCACGGAAATCTCGCCCGTGTGAAAGGGGCCAAAAAAGTGAAGTTCTGAAACTTCATCTACATTTTTCATTAATTCCTGTGGAACACCTAAAGGGTTAACAAAGTTTTTAAAATCAGTTTTAAATACCTTGAGGGGTGTAGTTTCTATAATGGGGTCATTTTTGGGTGGTTTCTATTA
Organism: Bufo gargarizans; assembly: GCF_014858855.1. NCBI lineage: Eukaryota > Metazoa > Chordata > Amphibia > Anura > Bufonidae > Bufo > Bufo gargarizans. Next base: position 50,860,766 of record NC_058090.1, read on the forward strand.
TGTAAGCCTCACAAAGTGACTTCAGACCTGAACTGGTCCTTAACCCCTTAAGGACATAGGACGTACCGGTACGCCCTATTTCCCGAGTCCTTAAGGACCAAGGACGTACCGGTACGTCCTGACTTTAAAATCGGCATTCCGGCGCCGCAGGGGTTAATTTGAACAGGATGCCGGCTGAAATCATTCAGCCGGCATCCTGTTAAAACGCCAGGGGGGGTCATGTGACCCCCCCGTGTCGGCGATCGCAGCAAACCGCAGGTCAATTCAGACCTGCGGTTTGCTGCGCTTTTTGCAGTTTCTGATCCCCGCGGTCCCTGACCGCGGGGATCAGAAACTTTAGAGTGCCTAAAATCAATATAGTACACCCCCCCCTGCACCCATGCATGATTTGATGGCGGCGGGTGGTGCAGGGGGGGTGTCGCAGGCGGTGGGGGCGTTGCGGGAGGCGGGCGGTGCGGCAGGCGGGATCGCGATCCCCCGCCCGCCTCCTATTGCGTAATCGTTGGTGTACAGTGGGTATACCAGGGTGCCAGCACATTGCTGGCACCCTGGTATAAACGGCTGACATCGTTGATGCGATGTCAGCCGTTTAACCCTTTCCATACAGCGGTCCGTACGGACCGCTGTATGGAAAAGGTTAACAGTAAGAGGGAGCTCCCTCCCTCTCCGATCGGGGGGCTGCTGTGCCTTTGCAGCCCCCCGATGGAGAGGGAGAGAGCCCCCAGAGAGCCCCCCGAAGCCCCGTCCTCACCCTTCCCCGTCTGCGAAGTTCTGACCATAACTGAGCAGACGGGGAAGGTTCCCATGGCAACAGGACGCCTGCTCAGGCGTCCTGCTGTCCATGGTGCTGAACAGATCTGTGCTGAAAGCATAGATCTGTTCAGTGTAAGTAAAATACAGTACAGAAACCTATATAGAGTACAGTACTGTATTTTACAGACATCAGACCCACTGGATCTTCAAGAACCAAGTGGGTCTGGGTCAAAAAATAAAAAGAATAAGTGAAAAAAGTTAAGATAAAAAAAAAAACATTTATCACTGAATAAAAATTAAAAAAATAAAATAAACTACACATATTAGGTATCGCCGCGTCCGTAACGACCTGATCTATAAAACGGCCATGTTACTTTCCCCGCACAGTGAACGCCATAAAAATAAAAAAATAAAAACTATGAGAAAATTGAAATTTTGCCCACCTTACTTCCCAAAAAAGGTAATAAAAGTGATCAAAAAAGTCGCATGTACGCCAAAATAGTACCAATCAAACCGTCATCTCATCCCGCAAAAAATGAGACCCTACTCAAGATAATCGCCCAAAAACTGAAAAAACTATGGCTCTTAGACTATGGAAACACTAAAACATCATTTTTTTTGTTTCAAAAATAAAATCATTGTGTAAAACCTACATAAATAAAAATAAAGTATACATATTAGGTATTGCCGCGTCCGTATCGACCGGCTCTATATAAATATCACATGACCTAACCCCTCAGGTGACCACCGTAAAAAAAAAAAAAAAAAACGGTGTAAAAAAAGCTATTTTTTGCCATCTTACGTCACAAAAAGTGTAATAGCAAGCGATCAAAAAGTCATATGCACCCCAAAATAGTGCCAATCAAACTGTCATCTCATCCCGCAAAAAATTAGACCCTACTCAAGATAATCGCCCAAAAACTGAAAAAACTATGGCTCTCAGACTATGGAGACACTAAACAATTTTTTGGTTTTAAAAATGAAGTTATTGTATAAAACTTACATAAATAAAAAAAAATTGTATACATATTAGGTATCGCTGCGTCCGTGACAACCTGCTCTATAAAATTACCACGTGATCTAACCTGTCAGATGAATGTTGTAAATAACAAAAAAAAAACGTGCCAAAAAAGCTATTTCTTGTTACCTTGCCGCACAAAAACTGTAATATAGAGCAACCAAAAATCATATCTACCCTGAACTAGTACCAACAATACTGCCATCCTATCCTGTACTTTCTAAAATGGGGTCACTTTTTTGGAGTTTCTACTCTAGGGGTGCATCAGGGGGGCTTCAAATGGGACATGGTGTCAAAAAACCAGTCCAGCAAAATCTGCCTTCCAAAAACCATGTGGCATTCCTTTCCTTCTGCACCCTGCCGTTTGCCCGTACAGCGGTTTACGACCACATATGAGGTGTTTCTGTAAACTACAGAATCAGGGCCATAAATAATGAGTTTTGTTTGGCTGTTAACCCTTGCTTTGTAACTGGAAAAAAAATATTAAAATGGAAAATCTGCCAAAAAAGTGAAATTTTGAAATTGTATCTCTATTTTCCATTAAATCTTGTGCAACACCTAAAGGGTTAACAAAGTTTGTAAAATCAGTTTTGAATACCTTGAGGGGTGTAGTTTCTTAGATGGGGTCACTTTTATGGAGTTTCTACTCTAGGGGTGCATCAGGGGGGCTTCAAATGGGACATGGTGTCAAAAAAACTGTCCAGCAAAATCTGGCTTCCAAAAACCATACGGCGCACCTTTCACTCTACGCCCCGCTGTGTGGCCGTACAGTAGTTTACGGCCACATATGGGGTGTTTCTGTAAACGGCAGAGTCAGGGCAATAAAGATACAGTCTTGTTTGGCTGTTAACCCTTGCTTTGTTAGTGGAAAAAATGGGTTAAAATTGAAAATTAGGCAAAAAAATGAAATTCTCAAATTTCATCCCCATTTGCCAATAACTCTTGTGCAACACCTAAAGAGTTAACGAAGTTTGTAAAATCAGTTTTGAATACCTTGAGGGGTGTAGTTTCTTAGATGGGGTCACTTTTATTGAGTTTCTACTCTAGGGGTGCATCAGGGGGCTTCAAATGGGACATGGTGTCAAAAAAACTGTCCAGCAAAATCTGGCTTCCAAAAACCATAAGGCGTACCTTTCACTCTACGCCCCGCTGTGTGGCCGTACAGTAGTTTACGGCCACATATGGGGTGTTTCTGTAAACGGCAGAGTCAGGGCAATAAAGATACAGTCTTGTTTGGCTGTTAACCCTTGCTTTGTTAGTGGAAAAAATGGGTTAAAATGGAAAATTAGGCAAAAAAATGAAATTCTCAAATTTCATCCCCATTTGCCAATAACTCTTGTGCAACACCTAAAGGGTTAACGGAGTTTGTAAAATCAGTTTTGAATACCTTGAGGGGTGTAGTTTATAGAATGGGGTCATTTTTGGGCGGTTTCTATTATGTAAGCCTCGCAAAGTGACTTCAGAGCTGTAGTGGTCACTAAAAATTGGGTTTTTGTAAATTTCGGAAAAATTTCAAGATTTGCTTCTAAACTTCTAAGCCTTGTAACATCCCCAAAAAATAAAATATCATTCCCAAAATAATTCAAACATGAAGTAGACATATGGGGAATGTTAAGTCATCACAATTTTTGGGGGTATTACTATGTATTACAGAAGTAGAGAAACTGAAACTTTGAAATTTGCAAATTTTTCCAAATTTTTGGTAAATTAGGTATTTTATTATGCAAAAAAATTAATTTTTTTGACTTTATTTTACCAGTGTCATGAAGTACAATATGTGACGAAAAAACAATCTCAGAATGGCCTGTATAAGTAAAAGCGTTTTAAAGTTATCAGCACTTAAAGTGACACTGGTCAGATTTGCAAAAAATGGCCTGGTCCTTAAGGTGAAAATGAGCCTGGTCCTTAAGGGGTTAAAAGTGGGTTTTGGAAATTTTCTGAAAAATTTCAAGATTTGCTTCTAAACTTCTAAGCCTTCTAATGTCCGCAAAAAATAAAATGGTATTCACAAAATGATTCAAACATGAAGTAGACATATGGGGAATGTAAAGTAATAACTCTTTTTGGAGTTATTACTATCTATTATAAAAGTAGAGAAATTGAAATTTGGAAATTTGCTACTTTTTCAAAATTGTTGGTAAATTTGGGTATTTTTTTTATATATAAAAATTTAATATTTTGGACTCCATTTTACCACTATCATAAAGTACAATATGTGACGAGAAAACAGTCTCAGAATGGCCTGGATAAGTAAAAGCGTTTTAAAGTTATCACCACATAAAGTGGCACATGTCAGATTTGCAAAAAATGGCCTGGTCCTTAAAGGGAACCTGTCATCGCCTTTATGCTGTCCATACTAACAGCAGCATAAAGTACAGACAGGTGAGATGATTTCAGCGGTCTGTCATTTATAGTCATCAATAGTAAATGGTTGCCGAGAACCAACATCACAATCATTGCAGACTGGGCCTGGAAAAGAGTCCCGGCCACTGGAGAAGAGTCCTGGTTATTCATTATCTCCTGCTCTCCTGCCCACCTGCTGATGACTGACCGGCTTCTACTGAGTTTTCTCCCCATCTTTCTAGGAGAGAACTGCCAACCATCAGCAGATGGGGAGAGAGCAGGAGATTAGGAATAACCAGGACTCTTCTCAGGTAGATCTGACTCTTTTCAAGGCCTGGGCTGCAATGATTATGATGCTGGTTCTCGGCAAACACTGACTTTTAGCTCATGAGTGACACACCGCTGACATCAGCATTTCTGTCACTACTTTATGCTGCGTTCAGTGAGGCCCGCATAAAGTTGATGACAGATTCCCTTTAAGGTGAAAAATGGCAAGGTCCTTAAGGTGTTAAATCAAGTTTTTATGTTTAATACAATTTTTAAGATTTTTTTTTTAAACTTCAATCTCCATTTATATATATATATATATATATATATATATATATATATATATATATATATATATATATATATAAAAATAAAAATCTCACTATAGATTTACACTTCCTGTTCTGTAGAGTTCACTTCTCAGTAGTCATCTCATTATCATCACAGACAGGGTTACAATGACAGGTAAACACCTATATAAATACAGGATCCTCCGTTCACAAGAGGTGATGGTCACGGCTCACCTCCTCCTCCTTCCTGCACAAGTGACCCCTGCACAGGACAAAGAGTGTATCGGAACACTTTCCCATAGAAGTCATGGGTGTCGTTTCCAGACTACAGATTCCTATGGTCAATTTACAGCTGTACAGCATATCTCAAAATGCTGTTAACTGCTCAAGCATAATGGTCGTCCTCATAAAAATGTACAGACAACAGAATAAATATACAATAGTAAAATAACAGAATAGGACAAAAGAATATCAGTATCTAGTTTTAATACAGAACAAAAGTGGAAAGAAAGGTCAGCCATGTTGAATTGTAATAGGCCCAATCCTTTTGCTCTTAGGGAGATAAGCCGCTGGCAGAGGTGTCTCCTAGAAGCCTGGGGGGCACAGAGTAATAGTTGCTGGCTGAATGAGTGTCAGCTGTGTGGCCAAGTTAAGTTGCTGTAATAATGTATACAGCATAGGGTGGACTACGAATAACCAATGCATTCTTTCCCTTGTATAGGATGCACTGACAGTTCCTCCAGGACATGTCCGCACTGCCAGCTGGTCCAAGTGTCCCCAGGACTCCAGTAGCCAGCTCTCAGAAGCTGACCTCTTTGACAGGAATGTGAAGGCTGGTGCTCAGGCCGTGTATCAGGTATCCCTGTGCAGCGCCCTGATTCTGTGTCATTCACGGATGAAGCAATCATCAATTCTGTTTACGTCTTTGGTTCTATTTTATCTGTAGGTTTTTATCGTAAATGCTGCAAATATAATTTTGCTTGAACCGGCAAACGACAACAAGACCATGTTAAATGAACATACGGACATGTGCAAGAGAGTCCTGAACATCTACCGTTACATGGTGGTTCAAGTCTCCATGGATAAGAAGACCTGGTAATAAGGGCAACTGAGAATGACTGCTGCTGTGAACACGTGGTTTAGAGCTTTGCAGGTTATGCCGTATATAGAGTGCCTATTGTCCCACCATAAGAAATTAACCCCTATCCATAGGAAAAGGGACCCTCACTCATCACAAGAATTCAACAGAAGTCACGCGTGTGTGCTGCCGCTCCATTCAACTTACTGAGAGACAGCGAGTGCCACACTGCTTATCCTTGGAAGTCCCATAGAGGGAAATGAACGGCCGCACACATGCGTGACCACCAGTTTGTTTGCTCTGTAGACTCTGGTACCTCATTCTTATTATTGTTGGTGGTCCCAGCAGTCGGACCCCCACAGATCAGATACATATCTCCTAACTTGTGGATAGGGGATATGTTTTATGATGGGACAACCCCTTTAAGGAATTTTGACACTAGAGAGTTGTATAGCTTATTACTCAGGTATGCCATAACTTATTCTTCCCTCAATGGGAATCCGGAATGCCAGGATTACCATGCCAGCCAGGGACCGACAAACATTGCTTCTTTGAGAGGATCAATGAAAAAGAAAAAAACTGGGCCCTGAAGGCCCAAATTAGGTCGGTCATTAAGGCCCCTGGCAGACGAGCGTTTGTCACCTAGTCCGCAGGCAGCTCCCGGCCTGACCTCCCAGCACTGACGGGGTCACCTAGCATTATATTGATTTATGATGCTATGTAACCCTTACATTTCTGGAATGTCAGTGTCATCTAATACATTCCAGAACTGTAAGGGTTACATAGTATTATATCGATTTATGATGCTATGTGACCCCATCAGTGCTGTGAGGTCAGGCCGGGAGCTGCGCTGCGGACTCGCAGAGTGACACGCGCTTATCTGTAAGGGGTCGAGATATGAAAAGTGGGATATGCAAGATTTATTAAAACTGGTGTAAAAGAAGACTGGCTACCTTAACACCCGCGTTTGGTGCGGATCCGTCATGGATCTGCACAGACGGATCCGTTTTAGATAACACGGCCATCTGCATCTGTTCAGAACGGATCCGTTTGTATTATCTTTAACATAGCCAAGACAGATCCGTCTTGAACACAATTGAAAGTCAATGGGGGACGAATCGCTTTTCTATTGTGCCAGTGAAAACGGATAGGTCCCCATTGGCTTACATTGTATGTCAGGATGGATCCGTTTGGCTCAGTTTCATCAGACGGACACCAAAACGCTGCAAGCAGGATCCCTGAACGGATCTCTCAAATGGAAAACCAAAACGCCAGTGTGAAAGTAGCCTTAGTTAAACGTAGCAACCAATCAGATTCCACCTTTTAATAATTTTTTATTTTTTGGGGTAAAATTAAAGGTGGAATTTTGATAAATCACTCAGGTCACAACAATAAATTTTCTGTCCCTTTTTGTTCTGTTTAATCAATTACTTGCCATTGGTATTTCTGTGAATGTGCACAGTCTAGGTACCGTATTCTCAGTTAGGCAATAATAAATATATATCTAGCACACATAAATGGAGAATTAATTATTTTTTTGGGGGGGGGGGGGGGACTAACATATTGATGACTTGCCCATAGTACAGGTCATCATTATGTGATTGGCGGAGGTTCAACACCCCCCCACTGACCTGCTGTTAGCGGCAGCTGCAGGATCCTTAAATTTAGTATAGTGTCTAGAGGCAGAACACAGCTCCTTACACTGTCACTTAAATAGGATCATCAGCTGCAGTACCCAAGAACGGCCACTACACAATGTAAGGCGCTATAGTGTTACAGTTCAGTACACTGTTTACCTCTGGAACCTGCAGCTGCCAATGACAACTGGATGGGGGGTGCTGGGTGTCAGACCCCCACCAGTCTCCTACTGATAACCTGTTCTGTGGATAGGCCATCAGTATGTTAAGGCCCCCGTACATATTAGTGTTCGGCAGACACTTCTTCCAACTCTCCCCAGCAGATGTCGAGGGAGACAGGGATCAGGCGAAATTAATAATTTCTCCTCCTCTTTTTATTCTGGCGGAGATACGAACATCCAGAACCGTCTGGCATCAGCTTTCTCCGCTCTCCCCAGAGAATACACATTGGCCAACAGCTATTTTTGCATACCCACCTGTAAAAACCCCTGAAGACTCTTGGTTGATCAGGGCGAGCCCAGTCCTGGTTGGTTAGAAAACAATCAGGGTTTTTACAGAATAACCTTGTGAAATTGAATTTAGCAGCCTCAAAGGGGTTTTCTGGACTGTAATTAAAAAAATATATATTAGGTTCAGAAAAACATAATTGATACGTAACTGATCCCCTTTTATATCTATCACTTTTTTTGTTCCTTTACGCTCATGTTAAGATACCATTTTGTTGTGTCCAGGATGCAGTTGCTGCTGGTTATGCTCAGGGTTACAGAGTCTGTCCTGAAGATCCCACAACAGGTTCTACAGCAATATCAAGGCAGGAAGAATCAGATTTTGGCTGGCCGGTTGGCGGGACCCTTGTTTCAGGTAACTGTTGGTGGGTCACAGCGTGGAGGGGTAGATGTTACTATTGATGTAAGGAGTGCCAGACTCTCCGTGTTGGGCAGAAGACGTGGTCAGTGGCTTCTCATCTGAACTCCTCCTGTATTAGAATGATGGTCAGGCACATGAAGGGCAGGTTCTGATCTAATTTCCAGTATTGGCTCTATTAACCCCTTAACACATAATTCCGTATATGTACGACATTATGAGTGGGGGATTGTATGGAGCTGGCTCAGCGCCGCAGCCCGCTCCATACGCAGTGGGTGGCAGCTGTAAATACTACAAAAACCTGGCCGCAATGACGGGGATCAGCAATGATGCCGAAACTGGTTAGTAAACCCCTCAGGTGCCACGTTCAATAGCGATCAGGGCCTGTGTGAGATTAGGCAGAGGAATGCTGCACTCTCTGCCTTCCGATCAGAGCCCTCTCAGTGAAATTGCAGTGCTTCGATCGATTACCATGGCAGCCGAGGGTCTGCTGAGGCTTCCCAGGCCTGCCATGGTAAGCCCCTTTTGAAGAAGCTGAGCGAAACGCGCGTCAGGGGTGCGCTCACCAAGGTCCTAAGGTTGGTTCCCCTTCTATTCTATCTCATATATGTGTTTTACATGCCGGTCGTGACCCTTTATGTGCTGGATGCATTTGGCATTTAACTATGTCCGGTGTTGTGGATATGCTATCCATACACTGCGTCCATTTACACTTATGATTCGGCTGGCATGCTAACACCTGTATTATTACTTAAGCCCACGTTTCCCGTGGCCTGTGGATGAGACAACCTATCTTGATTAAGCTATTTAGCTTACTCAGGCTAGCAGGTGACGTGTGCTTAGGGGATATATCCACTTTGTGTAACCTAGGTGGGGCGCTGATCCGCAGTGCCGCCACATTACTGCTGTTATTCATTACATTTACTATTGTCTACTTTTTTTGTCCTTCTTGTGACTAATTAATAAAATATTTTTGTGATTTACGTACATGTGTATTCTTGTTTATCGGATCTATTATGCTAAGCTGAGCACGAGGCATCAGAATCCCATTCATCATAATAGATCTCTATTATGGTGCATGGGACAAGAGATCAAAAGATATCCCAGGTTTTAGCTCCCTAAGGCCTCTTTCACACTTGCGTTGTCCGGATCCGGCGTGTACTCCACTTGCCGGAATTACACGCCAGATCCGGAAAAACGCAAGTGTACTGAAAGCATTTGAAGACGGATCAGTCTTCAAAATGCTTTCAGTGTTACTATGGCAGCCAGGACGCTATTAAAGTTCTGGTTGCCATAGTAGGAGCAGGGAGCGGGGGAGCGGTATACTTACAGTCCGCGCAGCTCCCGGGGCGCTCCAGAGTGACGTCAGAGCGCCCCATGCGCATGGATGACGTGCCATGCGATCACGTGATCCATGCGCTTAGGGCGCCCTGACGTCACTCTGGAGCGCCCCGGGAGCCGCACGGACGGCAAGTATACTGCTCCCCCGCTACACTTTACCATGGCTGCCAGGACTTTAGCGTCCCGGCAGCCATGGTAACCACTCTAAAAAAGCTAAACGTCGGATCCGGCAATGTGCCGAAACGACGTTTAGCTTAAGTCCGGATCAATGCCTTTCAATGGGCATTAATTCTGGAATTCTGGATCCGGCCTTGCGGCAAGTCTTCAGGATTTTTGGCCGGAGCAAAAAGCGCAGCATGCTGCGGTATTTTCTCCGGCCAAAAAAGTTCCGTTCCGAAACTGAAGACATCCTGATGCATCCTGAACGGATTTCTCTCCATTCAGAATGTATTAGGATAAAACTGATCAGGATTCTTCTGGCATAGAGCCCCGACGACGGAACTCTATGCCGGAAGACAAGAACGCAGGTGTGAAAGAGCCCTAAGGGGTCTAAAAGTTATTACACAAGTAGTAAAAGAAGTAAAAATATACATAAAAATATATTAACTTAAAGAGGACCTTTCACTAGAATAAAAAATCGAAACTAAGCATACAGAAATGGAGAGAGGCGCAGGGATCTCACTGCACTTACTATTATCCCTGGGCGCCGCTCCGTTCTCCCGGTATAGGCTCCGGTATCTTCATATGTTCGGCTCAACTGGGTGGAGCCTGCCGGCGTCTCCTTCCCCCAGGCTGTAGCGCTGGCCAATCGTGCAGGGAGATCCCTGGGCGCCGCTCTCCATGTGTCTGTATTCTTAGTTTTGATTTTTTATTCTAGTGAAAGGTCCTCTTTAATTGTTACTGAAAAAACAAAAAACAGTCACCATTTTTTAGTCACGTTGTCCCCTGAAAAATTTGGAATAACAGTGATCAAAAAGTTGTGCATAGCCCAAAAATGGGATCAATAAAATTTAAGTTCATCCCGTGAAAAATAAGCCCTCATACAGCTGGGTAGATGGATATTTTAAAAAGTTATGGCTGTCAGAAAATGGCAATACAGAATAAAATTAGATTTTTTTTAAAAGTAATAAAACTAAATAAAAGCTATAACTATTCCTGTTCCTTTAGTGTTGTATAACATTTCTTTATATTAACCAATTTTCTATCTTTTGTCTCAGACGCTGATTGTGGCCTGGATTAAGTCCAGCCTTCATGTTAGCGTCTCCCGAGAACTGTGGGACGATTTATTGGCAGTTATGTCATCGCTGACGTACTGGGAGGAGCAGGCCACAGAGTGGGCTCACACCATGGAAACGTTAACCAAAGTGCTGGCCAAAAACGTCTACCATCTTGACTTGAACGAGTTGCCATTAGACAAGCTAAGCGAGCAAAAGCAGAAGAAGCACAAGGGCAAAGGTTAAAGAATACGTCTCAAAAGCTCACACTCTACTGATGTGCAGAATCGCACTCCTTGTCTGCAATCCATGTGTAAAAGGAACAGTTAAAGTGGATCTGTCCTCAGACTATGCTGGTCTTTGTCAAGTCAGCATAGTGTGGGGGACAGGTCCACTCTCCTGTTAACCAAAAAAAACACAAAAATATTCAGCTGTTTGGCTAAAGAGTGATCAAAGAATACACTGGACACATAGGTATGCAGTACACAGCAGCTTGCTGTCAGTCACTGCTAAAAGGGGAGGTAGAGCGCTCTCTCAATACACTGGACTCCTAACTTATGTGTCTGGTGTATTTTTATTAAATTTTTTTAAATAAAAGGGGTAGTCATATTTTAGTGGTGACCTATCCTCAGGATAGGCCATCACTACCTGATTGACAGTGGTTTGACACCATGCACCCCCTCTGATCAGCTGTTCTGTGTAGCTCGTCACTGGACGTCGGCGCCTGAGCTACAAAGCACAATCAGCGTTGTAGCAGACAGCACTGCTGTCATTGAAATCAATGTGAGCAGCGTTGCTGTGACAAGCATTGCCCACTTCAATGGTGACAGTGCTCTGTAGCTCCATTGTGCCGAGGTCCAGCGGCAGAGCTACACAGAACAGCAGATCGCTGGGTGTTGAACCTTTGATGGCCTATCCAGAAGATCACTTAAAAAGAGGCTGGAAGACCCCTTTAATTTTTACTCAGCTTAGAGAAAAAAAGAACAGTATGCATACTGGCCTTGCAAAGACCTCTAATATATAGTAATTGTACTTTGCTTTTACATTACCGATCCCATTGTAACCCATTCAAACAAAATTGGAGAAGAGGGGGGCAGGAGAAAAAAAAAAAACAAGACAGAGCATGTCCTTTTTCTTTGATAAAATTTGCCAAACAGCACAATGTTTTTTTTTTTTGCCGTTTTGGCTTATAGAAGAGTGGGCCTGTGACTATGATGTTACTATGATGCCATTACATAGGTATATCTCCTTTAAGTTGTGGTTGGTCAGACAATGAAGGGGCCTCCAGTGCATGGAATAATCCAAATGGCATCATGTAGTGACATTCTCTTCTCAGACCTTGTTGTCGTTGCCTTTATGTAGGAGGCGGCCATGAATTTCAGAAAGGTGCAGTGGATAAGTCGTTCTCACGAGGGTGGAGCAGAGAGCAGCCCGGCCAGGCTCCGATGCGCCAACGCAGTGCCACTACCACCGGATCTCCTGGCACTGAGAAAGCCAGAAGTATTGTGCGGCAGAAGACTATTGGTACGTGAATATTATAACATCTGCCATGATTTCATTGCTCATATCAGTCCATGATTTCACGGATTGCAGGATTCACTGCTGGTGCTTTTTAATTTGATGAGAAGGTTATAGAATTTATATCAGCAGAAGGTGTTGGTTAGAATCATCCTGTATGCAGAACCCATCCCTATTGTGTACAATCCCCATCATTCCAGTGTGCTGAGCTGCCTGTTATTTCATCATTAAATTATATAAAAAATACATGACTTAGCTACTGATCATAGGATCGGTCATCAATATGAGATCTGCGGGGGTCTGATTCCTGGCATCACTGCCAGTCAGCTACTTTCCCAAGGTTACTACAGCGCTGCTCTCATGGTGAGTGTCCAAACCCAAAAACTGATGACCTCTCCTAAAGTCGTCAGTGTTATAGTCTCTGAGAACCCCCTTTAATTGTGATGAATAACCAGTGCAATAGTAGAGCTATAAAACTGAAAGATCTAGTTCTCTGTAGCGTATAGAGCTTTCATTGCAATCCCATGTTTCCCAAATGTGAGAGGTGGCTGTGGCACATTTGCAGACAATTCCCGATGGTCTACAAGAGAGATATTAAATGTGGTTATAAAAAGTTATTCCCTATCCACAGGATAGGGTGATAACTATTAGATTGATAGAGGTCCACCACTGGGACCCGCACTGTAAGGCCCCTTGCAGACGAGCGTTCCTCTCGCAGTGAGTCCGCAGTGCAGCTCCCGGCCTGACCTCCCAGCGCTGCCGACCGATCATGCATATTTAGACTAGTGATGTTTATTTACTTTTTATTATTCTGTGTGTTATTTGTCTGTGTTATCTTATATGTAATTACACTTAGTAAATATATTTATTCACTTAGCCTGCGTAAGATTATTTATTTTCAAATCTTTGAATTCACGCTAGGCCCCTTGCAGACGAGCGTTACTCCCGCAGCGAGTCCACATCACAGCACCCGGCCTGACCTCCCATATTCACATAGCATTATATTGATTTATGATGCTATGTAACCCTTACAGTTCTGGATGTATTGGATAACACTGGCATGATGCTGTTACATAGCATCATAAATCAATATAATGCTATGTGAATACTGTCAGTGCTGGGAGGTCAGGCCGGGAGCTGCGATGCGGACTCGCTGCGGGAGTAATGCTCGTCTGCAAGGGGCCTAACGTGAATTGAAAAGATTTCAGAATGAATAATCTTACGCAGGCTAAGTGAATACATATATTTACTAAGTGTAATTAAATATAAGATAACACAGACAAATCACATACTAAAAAATAAAAAGTAAATAAACATTGCTAGTCTAATTCTGCACTAGCCTAAATATGCATGATCGGTGGGGATCCCTGTGGTTGCACCCCCATTGATAAAATGGTTATCCCCGATCATGTGAATAGGGATAAAATCTTATGGCCAGAATAACCCTTTAAAGTGGTTGTCTCATGATGACGGTAAAGCCAGCCAAAGATCAGCTGATCTTGGACAGTCTGGCTTCTGACTTGACAGTTAGCTATTTTCTCAGGGGGAAGCCAATATGGCTGCAGCAGGGGAAATGTAGTATCAGGCCTCTTGCACACAACGGTGTCCATATTGGGGTCCGCAAACCACTGATCTGCAAAATACGGCAACCTTCCACGTGCACTCTGCATTTATCTCACTCCTATCATTAGAAATAATTCTTCTTCTCTGCAGTATGAACAAGAATAGGACATGTTTTATAATTTGCATAAATAATTTCGACATAAGAATACAGACAGCAAACAGATGACATCTGTGTGTTGTCCGTTTTTTTTGTCGACCCATAGAAAGGAGTGGGTCCATGTGCAGTCTGCAGACCCATAGAAAGGAGTGGGTCCATGTGCAGTCTTCCAAAAAATGTGGATTGGACATGGACACAGATAACTTCACAGCATAATCAGTTCAGAAAGGTTTACTTAGTTAATGAGCCAGTACCCTTTCCCAAGTCATACTCACAGGAGTCTGTAAATCTGAGTTTTGGGGTGCCCTTTTTTTGGGTTTCTTACTTTGCTTTGCAGAATTAACATGGCGGAGAGATGCTGGGCTCCTCTGGGTATGACCTGGAAGGTGGACCCTTACTCCAGTCAAGGGGAGCATTCAGAACCTGTATATCTCCATTTGCTGTCCATGTGCCATGCATTATGTGATATCTTTTCCTGTCTGTGGTGTATTTTTCTGTTGTACCCCTCTCTCTGTCTTGTCCTGTTCTCGTCTCCCATGTCCATGCTCCACCATAAAAGCACACAATGTTGTAGAGTTCTCCACCTGCATAATTTCACTTTCTGCCTGCTTCTTGTGGTTTTGCTGCACTCTCATCAGTCACTTCTCTTTCCTCTCCGGTCCCTCTTCTCCCCCGATCTCTCCTGTCTTTCTGTCTTCTTTTTTTAAAGCCATGAGGAGCCGATCCATTGGGGACAGTGCCCTGCCATCAGCCTCTATCCGCAGCGCTAAAAGTGCACCTGTCCTGATCCATCCTTCCAAACCCCTTCTGCCTGATATTGTTCTCACTCTGCTTTCCGATGAGCTGTCAGGTAGTGGCACCTCTGTCTGCACTCCTTCCCACTGTCTGCAGCCCCCTGTAACCACACAGAAAAGAGGAGAGCATTATAGCGTCCGAAGGGTGGAATCTGCGCGCCCGTTCCCTCCCTGCACGTCCTCTAATCGCTGGTATCAGACATTCTCAAACTACTTCATAATCCAGCGTGTGGATCTACTACTCCCTGCATGCATTATTCACTTCTGTGGGAGTCCAAGGACAGCCGGCCGAGCAAGGGTTCATGCTGGGAGTTGTAGTTTCACAGCATCTGGAGTGCTGGAGATTGCTGACCCTTGGTGCAGTCACTGATTAATGGAGGCCATGCATTCAACTTGTTTAGGTCTCTCGCCCCTTAACATGCTAACATTTGGCTGACACTATGGGGCAAATTTACTACTGAAAATGTTCCATTATTTTGGAGTATTTTGCGCCAAAAAACTGGCGTGCATGCTTTAAATCACATTTACTAACTGTTTTACCCTTCACCTGACAAGGGCATGGCTTCACTTTGAAGAGCAGTCTCCTAAATCTACCTCCGTGCACCAGAAATGCATCAAACTTTTGCCGCATTTTTGGAGTTTCTGGTATAAATTTAGAATAAACCGTTTTTTGGGCTCACGGATAGAATTCTAGAGTAAATCTGCTGCAGGATTTACAATACTCCAAATTTCTAAAGGTCCATGCGCCAGAATAGTCAATTTGTCTAATATTAATTCTGTGATTCGTATTGTTAGACAATGTAAAGTGCGACCTTTGGTAAATCTGCCCCATTTTATCTGGGCTACAGTCCACTTTCCAAAAAGCAGTCCTGTGTTTTCTGCCCCGTTGAGAATGTCTGATACGTGTCCTTTATGCCGCCTTTCTGCACTAACTTGCCATATTGACTTGTTGCCTGGTATTTATGACCTGGACGCTCTAACCTTTTATTCTAGCTTCTGCCAATCGGAGCTCAAGCTCTGTCTCTTTTTATGTTCTAGATCTTCTCAAGTCATTTATAATGTTATTCTTATATTGTGTTAAAATTTGTGCAAATTCGGGAACATTTGCCATCAGAGTGCATGCCACCTTGCATGATCCCCTGAAATAGTTAAAACCAGTGCACACATGGAGTAAAAGCTAAACATTAAAGGGCATCTGTCAGCAGATTTGTACCTATGACACCGGCTGACCTGTTACATGTGCACTTGGAAGCTGAAGGCATCTGTGTTGGTCCCATGTTCATATGTGGCCATATTGCTGAGAACAATGAAGTTTTATTATATGAAAATGATCCACTGGGAGCAACGGGGGCGTTACCGTTACACCTAGGCAGTGTAAATGCAGATGGTGCAGCAGGTCCAGAGAGATCTGAGATCCTAGGTGTAACAGCAACGCCCCCATTGCTCCTAGAGGATCATTTGCATATAATAAAACATCATTTTTCTCAGCATTGTGGACATGTATGAACATAGGACCAACACAGATGCCTTCATCTGTCAAGCGCACATGTAACAGTGTCAGCCAGTGTCATAGGTACAAATCTGCTGACAGATGCCCTTTAAGAGTGGTGTTTGGTGCTTCCACTAGCATATATTTAATGTAATGTAATTTATTTAATTTATTTTTTCTTTTTTCTTCACGTATTTACAAATCTGGTGCATTCACCACTTACTGTAGCAGCACTACTAATACATGGCTGCCTGTAAAGGGATTCATGATGAATTAAGGACATTTACGTGGGTTGAGGACCCAGTCAGTTATGAGGAATGATTATTACTATGACTACTCGTTCTCATAAAATGTGCTGCCATTCATCCAACAAATGTGCAGCACATGACAAACTATTTGAGGGGTATTCCAGGAGATATAGATGAGCAGGGCAAGTCATCAATATCTAATGGGGGGGGTCAGACTTCCAGCACCCCCACCAATCAGAGCTGTTTGCAGGTCCACAGTGCTCGGGCGTGCGCTGCAGCCCATTCCTTGTCCTGGGCTGCAATACCAAGCACAGCCATTAACGGTATGTTGTTACAAGCACTGAGGCCCTTTAATTCAGCTGATTGGCGGGATTGCTGGGAGTCAGACCCCCACCGATCTGATACTAATGACCTGTCCTGAGGATAGTTCATCATTATTGTACTCCTGAAAGACCCCCTTAACTCATTGAAGGCATTTGCATTAGCTTGGGCCCAGTCGCCTCCCTTTACATGCTGCCATTTTTATATCAACGTACATACTAACAATATGCTTTCCCAGTCCTGATTGTTAACCCTCATCTTCCAGACCCCCCCCATCCCCCTTAATACAGTAAGGCTGCAATGAAATATAGTGACTGCATGTGTATAAAGAAGTAGAGTCACTTTGTGAGGTCTGTTCCTCCCCTGAATGTCGTGGTTTCATCCGTGACATTGCTTTTTAAAGTTGACTTCTTTCTACACAGCCGCAAAATCGTACAAACAAGATGATTGTTTTTAATTAAGCGACCAAATTGAAATCAATTTACAATGTTTTTCCCCCTTCTGTCTGACAGAAATGGATGACGCCCCTGTCCATCCACGCGTTCCCCGAGTAAGGCATTACTCCCAGAGTGAGGAGACCCCTACGGAGACATTTGGAGGAGCCAATGAGGAAACCTCAACTTTACCTCGCAGCAGCAGCACATCTGACATCCTGGGGCCCATGACGGCTGAGAGAGTCAAAGGTGCAGTGCCAGTTGCAGACCATCCCTCCCCTCAGACTTTGGACCCCCCTTGTGCTAACACACACTGTCAGGAAGCATCCCTAACACAGGCGGATGGCAGTATATATGATCACCTTTGCCAATTGACTGGCTCGGCTGAATTGACAGATGCAGAATTTGAGCAGGGCTGGTATGAGGAATTGGAGGGAGGAGGAGACCTTTTGCCTTTTTTAAGGGAGTATTTCAAAGCGCAAAGCATTCAAGGTGATGAGATGGAAAAAAGCAAGGTCGGGTCTACTTTGGTGGATCATAAAAAAGAGCACCTTGATGAATCAGAGTTGTGCCCTAAAGGAGACGGCCGTACAGTGTTAATCGAGGGGCTCCATCACCCACCACAGGGTGAGAGTGGTTCAGGTTTAGAGGGGCACGTAGCCAGGAAATCGGGGGGTTTGAAGGTACCTGGTAGATCGAGGGATGTTCATGTGAGGATTCAGGTTGACGGAGAGTTAACCGAAAGTAAATCTGTTCTGGAGCAAGTTGACCGGAAGAGAGGTCTGTTTAGACAAGCTGCAGCAGAGGAAGATGAGGTTCCTGATCTGCAATCTTCTCAGCCTCCTCAATCTTCAGGTGGTGAACACGGGGCCAACATAAAGAACTTGTGCGAGTCTGTGACGCACAAGGCCAAAGCAATTCGCCGAAAACGCAACAGTGTGCAGGTCTCTTTCCGTCCTTCGACTGAGGCGGTGCTTTTCTACAATTCTATGGAGAACAAAGATGCCCCATGGAAAGCCAGGCTGCGCAAGATAAGTGGCTTGAGTTCAAACTCCTCCATAGTTGTGGATACAGGGAAGCCCACGGCATCCACCGCCATGGGTGCAGTGAGAGTAGCGTCAGGCGTTAGCCAGTCAGGGACTGACCAAACTGGTGTTCCCTACCCTCCAACACAAGTGCATAAGGAACCTAGCCGCACCAGGCCGCGGTCTAGCAGTCAAGAGAGAGCCTCTTCTCATGCGTCTTTAGGAGGCGTATATAAATCTGTTGTTCATGCTCTCTCAAAACCTAAGGCCAGCGTGTCCCTGCAGAAGCAGCAAAGGACGGCAGCCGAGGCTCCACTGAAGGACCTGTACGGTCATGTAATGGGCTATTTTGGAAGGAAGGCAGCAGGTGAGATCCTTCAGCCCTGGGAAGTGTCCCCAGAGCGCACGCAACGATGCAACACCCGTTTGGCTTTGTATTGCAGATGAAAAAACCCCAGCTGCCAGCAATCAGGAGCTTCTTTTGGGATGACTTGCCGCTTATACCTCCTCCATGCCTCGTTGACACCCTCTGTGGGATCTTTGCATGTGACTCCCCTGTGGCTGATATAACCTTTCTGAAAGTGTTGTACCTCCCCTACCTTTTTCAGCAACTCTGCTTTCTTTACTAATACCCCTCCCCATGAGGTGAGTGCTGTCACGTCCTGGCTATCACAGTTGTGTCGCTGGATAGCTGGAGAACACCTCTGTTAAGTGTCTTGTCCTGCAGTCTTCTCGTTTGGTTACACGTAACTACTCCTTGAACGCATTGAATGGGGAATCTTTTCATTCATGTATTTAACAGTTGTGTCAACCCGTCCACCTATCACCACTGAAGTGTACAATGCACATATAAAACACTGACCATGACCTAGAAAACGCCAGGCATCAGGGTCAATCAAGGAGTATTCCGTTTTTTTTCAGTGTACTTTTGCATCTGTTCAACATGGTTTTCAAGATATCTGCTTGCCAGCGGACACCTTCATTTTTTTTTTTCCAGTGGAAAAAAATGTCCTGGTGGTGTGCACGCAGGGGCCGGAATGGTCACACGGTGTGCGCACATGGACTGGAATGGTCATGTGACGTGCACACAGTAGGCAGGACTGTTAACATGATGTGTACACAGGGGGCAGGACTGTTAACATAATATGCACACGGGGGGCAGGACTCTTCACATGACGTGCCCTCGGGGCAGGACTCTTCACATGACGTGCCCTCGGGGCAGGACTCTTCACATGACGTGCACTCAGGGGGCAGGACTCTTCACATGACGTGCACTCAGGGGGCAGGACTCTTCACATGATGTGCACTCAGAGGGCAGGACTCTTCACATGACGTGCACTCAGGGGGCAGGACTCTTCACATGACGTGCACTCGGGGCAGGACTCTTCACATGACGTGCACTCGGGGCAGGACTCTTCACATGACGTGCACTCGGGGCAGGACTCTTCACATGACGTGCACTCAGGGGGCAGGACTCTTCACATGACGTGCACTCAGGGGGCAGGACTCTTCACATGATGTGCACTCAGTGGGAAGAACTCTTCACATGATGTGCACTCAGGGCAGGACTCTTCACATGACGTGCACATAAGGGGCAGGACTGTTTACGTGACGCGCACACAGTGGGCAGGACTGTTTACGTGACGTGCACACAGTGGGCAGGACTGTTTACGTGACGTGCACACAGTGGGCAGGACTGTTTACGTGACGTGCACACAGTGGGCAGGACTGTTTACGTGACGTGCACACAGTGGGCAGGACTGTTTACGTGACGTGCACACAGTGGGCAGGACTGTTTACGTGACGCGCACACAATGGGCAGGACTGTTTACGTGACGCGCACACAGTGGGCAGGACTGGTCACGTGGTGTGCACACAGTGGGCAGGACTGGTCACGTGGTGTGCACACAGTGGGCAGGACTGGTCACGTGACGTGCACACAGGTGCATGGTGAACTGATTACAATTACAGGACATTTATCAGAGCTGTGTGCCACATGAGCAGGACACATTTATATTTACTGAAAGCTAACAATGAAGCATCCTATTGAATGACTGCAAGCAAAGATATTGAAAGAGATGAAAAAGTGATGCCGAAGATATATTGAAAAATAATATAACTTTTTGTTTTAAGAAAAAAAAACTGTTATTGCCAAAACCATCATACCTGCCATTAGTGCATTTTCTCATGTGACTCATTATCGTGCGTCACCATAAAAAAGCTCCTGATGTCTACAGCCGGCTTTAGTCCGATTAGTCACCATCTTCAAGTGTCCATTCTCTATGGGGACAAATAAATCAGGATTACTTCTGCCTTGAGTTGGTTTACCCCAGTGAAGTCCCGCCATTTACCCCGACCACTACATAGACCTACATGGCGACGATAATTGGATGGTTTTGGAGGGTGCCTGTTACTATCCATGGTCATGTGTATAGGCAGCTGATGTGATTGATGGTCCTGATGCCTGCTTTGTCATCGGGGTGTCTGCATGTGCACAAACTATAACCCGTGAGGAACTTTGCTGGTGATATGTGAACAGACTCCTAGGTAATGTTTGAAGCCTGTGTCACCCTTGTCTACTATTTTCCATTTACATATAGAGTTACTCTACATAAAAGGTTTGTAATGACTTTGTCGTATGCTACATTATTTATCTTGTACTGATCCTGAGCTACGGCCAGTGGCATAGTTCAGAGCTGCATTCCCAGTTCTGAAGGCTTCAGAGCTGAAATCTCCCAGCATTCCTTGCTGACTCAGTGTCAGAGCATGTTCTTTATTCCAGTCATTGTATATTGGAAATCCTGCCTACATTACTTAGCTCTGCTAAGCTGTCACAGATGTGTCTGACAACAGGCTCGTGGTCTATTTCCAATGACGACTGGCAGAACTATGAATGCAGCTGTGAGGTACAGGCAGGTTGCAGTGCAATGCATTTACAAAGTTATTACAGCTGTATGTAGGTGATAGCTACATGTAAGCGGTAAGATGGTGCTACGCGGTGCACGCTCCATTGACTGCTTTGTTGCAACGTGTTGTTTGTTCATTGCCTTGTGTACGGAGTTTGTGCTCCACGCTTTCACAAGTTCTGCAACTTCAAGAATTCTTCTATGTCCAGCTAATAATCCAGTTACCTCTGTATATTAATGCAACTTTACCGTATGCGCCACAATTGTTGCAAAACATCATATTCGGCCAGACAGACTTAAAGGGAACCTGTCATCAGCGACCTCCCTGCCAGCTGTTTTCACGAACACATAGCTGTGGTTCATCTGATTTAACCCCCGCTGTTTTTCTTTTGTTGATCCGAGGCTCCAGTCCCGAGTTATGTTACTTATGTTATATGCAAATGAGGTCTTTGGTGCAAAGAGGGCACCACCATTGCTCTTGTTGCTTCCATGCGCCACTAATTTCTGTGGACAGCCGCTTCTCGCACTGCTTTGCCACTGCCTGGACCTGTCAATAAAATCAGGTCAGGGAAGGAGATGGTCACAGAAAGGGGTGGGGCTTGGCTGTAACAAGAGCAACGGTGACGCCCTCATTGCACCAAAGGCCTAATTTGCGTATTAGGAAAAAAAAACATTTGAATCAGGTGAACCACAGCTTTGGGTTTATGCAAACAGCTGGATTGGGATGTCACTGTTGTCAGGAAATTTACTGATAAACCAGGTACAATGTCTTGTAGGGCTAGCAGCTCATCTGAATGTAATGAGACCTTTCACTGAGCCGTTGCTTCATTCTAAAGAAAAAATACTTGCAATCTATATGCAGATGAGCAGTTAAGTGCACTGAGGGCGGGCCCAAGCCGCTGTGTGCCCTCTTGCTCCTAACGCTTCCTCTGCCATCCTCTCCCTCTTCTTCCTGATTGGCAGGGCTAGGTTCCTACATGGTCATGTTGCCTGGCCCTGGCAATGTAGAGGAGTGGCTGGCAGAAGAAGCAGGCGAAACAAGGGTGCACAGAGTGGCTTGGACCCACCCTCAGTGCATTTAATGCTCATTTGCAAATGGATTAAAAGTACGGTACTTTTTTGCCAGAGAGAAGTAGAAGGTACCATTTCAATCAGCTGAGCTGGCCCTATAAGTCATTGTTCCTGACAGTGAATTTCCTGGTGGCAGATTCCCTTCAAACGTGTTGGCTCACCATATAACAACTTAACACCTACCTGATCACTTGGGGCCCGACCTAGGGCTGCAGCTATTGATTATTTTAGTAATCAAGTATTCTATCAATTAATCCAACGATTAATCGCATACTCTAATAAGAAAAAAAATGAATTTAAAGAACATTTTCCTTTATAAAAACTTATCAGCCCCCCGTGTCATCAGTCCTCAGCGCCATCAGCCTGCTCCATGCCATCAGCTCCCCCTAGTGCCATCAGTCCCTCTATGCCATCAGCCCCTTAATGCCATCATGTCCCCCACTGCCATCAGCCCCTCTATTTCATCAAGTCCTCCATCATGTCCCCCACTGCCATCAGCCCGCTTCACGCCATCAGCTCCCCCCTAGTGCCATCAGTCCTCTGTGCCATCAGCCCCTCCATGCCATCAGCCCCTTAATGCCATGTCCCCCGCTGCCATCAGCCCCTCTATTTCATCATGTCCTCCAGTGCCATCAGCCCCTCCATGCCATTATGTCCCCCAGTGCCATCAGCTCCTCCATGCCATCATGTCCCCCACTGCCCTCAGCCCCTCTATTTCATCATGTCCCCCAGTGCCATCAGCCCCTCTATTTCATCATGTCCCCCAGTGCCATCAGCCCATCTATTTCATCATGTCCCCCAGTGCCATCAGCCCATCTATTTCATCATTTCCTCCAGTGCCATCAGCCTCTCCATGCCATCATGTCCCCAGTGCCATCAGCCCCTCTATTTCATCATGTCCTCCAGTGCCATCAGCCCCTCTATGCCATCATGTCCTCCAGTGCAATCAGCCCCTCCATGCCATCAGCCTCTCCATGCCATCATGTCCCCCAGTGCTATCAGCCTCTCCATGCCATCATGTCCCCCAGTGCCATCAGCCTCTCCATGCCATCATGGCCATCAGCCCCTTCACTCCCCCCCCCACCGTAATACTTACCTTTCCTGGCAGGGTGCGCGGCTTGCCGATATGGAGTCCGCAGGAGAGGGATCACAGCTTCTTCTTCTTCCCAACATGCACTGGGATCTGACGTCGCACAGCGTCAGGCAGCGCACGCTGACTATGTGTACACACCAGGCCCAGGATAGTGCAGCGTGGTGCTGACTCACGCTCTGTGGTCACATGATCAAAACGAATCCTCGATGCAGGAAAACTGCATTGAGGATTTTTTTTTGTATCGATTACAGCCTGACCCCTGGTACCCTCACAGATAACGGAAAAGGCCTTTTCCCCTCCGTGACGTAAACGACAGTTACAGACGTGCGCTGGCTCTCCATTCTTCTCATTGAGACCCCTGGTGATAGTCAAGTGATGTGCTTGGCTTCTCTTGGCCTGTCTCATAGAGATGAATGGAGCGGCAGCGCACATTTTGGGACATTAGAACTTGATAATCCTCATGGTCAGTGGGGGTCCAGAGGATAGGTGAGGAGTTAAAGTTCGCCAACACTTCTAAAGGAGTAAAGGGGATATTTAACCTGTTGTGTGGGTATGACCGCTAGGACCCCCATCAATCAGTTTTTCCCTATCCAGAGGTTAAGGGAAAACATGTAGTAACCAGAATACCCCTTTAATAATGCATCCAAAATGCAGCATTTATTATAAAGGCAACCGGTCACCTAGGTTGGGGGCCATTAAACCTGGGGTTTAGCTTTCCAAACCTGCCCTTGTGAAAACCGTCAATGTGGACAATGTGTAGTAGAAGAACCGATATCTTATCAGAGTTTGGGACTAATTTCCGTCAGCATCCGGCGCATGTGCCCCAAGTACCTGAAGGGGAGCACCGTACACCTCACTGCACATGCTAAACTGCTACAATACAGCAGTGCCATTAGTTTTGAATTTGCCATTACATATTTGATCTTGGCACAGTGGGTCTCATCGGGGCTTCCGTGTCCCCCTTCTGAATTGAGCCGACATACACTTGTGTGACCAGAGCACACCTTGACTTCACATAGGGGACATGGGGACTCTTGTGACCGGTGGTGCTCCCAGCAGTTGCACCCCCAGCAATCATGCATTAATAATGTCATTGACTCACGCCTTCTGACGTGGGATCAGTGTGCATAACTGCCTTTAGAGTCAAGCAGCCCTATAAACAGCCTTATAAACTCTTGCTATCACTTTTTAGTACATTAATGCATCGCAGAAGACCTGATTACAGGTCATTACATGGGCGGAATGAAGAGAATTCCCGTACGGTGCCTGCAAAGAAGGATTTCTGAGCATCCCTCCTATGTACAGCTAATGAACGGGGAA
This sequence comes from Bufo gargarizans, assembly GCF_014858855.1. Lineage (NCBI taxonomy): Eukaryota > Metazoa > Chordata > Amphibia > Anura > Bufonidae > Bufo > Bufo gargarizans. The sequence continues at coordinate 50,885,510 of NC_058090.1, forward strand.
GGGTTACATCTGCCAATGGAACCTCTGGTTATATCATTATTGGCTGCACACATGTAAGTGATCTGGCTGTCAACTCTCTAACTTCCAAATGGGATCCATACATCCAGTCCAGATACCATCCAACCTGGGTACCCCATTGCCTACAGCAGGGATCAGCAACCTTCAGCACTCCAGGTGTGGTGAAACTACGACTCCCAGCATGTACACTTGCTTGGCACAGAAGTCAATGGAGCATGCTGGGAGTTGCACAACAGCTGGAATGCCGAAAGTTGCTGACCCCTGGCCTACAGCATTTGCTTCTGTATCCCGGATTGGAGGTGAAGTAGTACATGAATTGTATAGTTGGTATTTAGTAGGAGGTGGGTACCCTCCCTTGTCTGAGTAAGATGGGTGCCCTTTTATTAACCGCGGTTCTATTTCATTGACCTCATTCTTACATTCGCGTGCAAATCCTCATTTATTCACTTATCCCCAGTGCACAGGACCGTCCATCCCGAGACAAGCAGTGTTGGAGGTTTAGTAACAGCCAAGCCAAACATGCACATTATCCAGGGGATCGGGGGGGTGCTAATACTCGGCCAGCACTTGTGAAACCAGCTAGTACCTGTTACCTCATCACTGATGCCACACATCGCCATCACACGTGTCACTGGCACCTACTGACGCAATGTACAATGGCGCTCACACCGTGTTTTGCTAGCATTCGCTTTGAGTGTTCCCTGTTGTAATAGAGCTTGCCCGTCTCTGGGAATGCTGGTATCTGGGGCAATGTTAAGGAATGGACTGACTGTAAACCGCTATCTAAGGGAACCATGAAATGTTAGAAATCACCGAGGTGTTCTGAGACCATGTAGAAGTGCCGCAGGGTGTCTCAAAATGACTCCTTATCTACTTACTCTAATAGTAGATACACACCACAGCTGCTGCTGAACCCCTTGTGTTTTAATTGCGGAGGTGTATATTGCTGTACCCGCCGCAGTGGCCATATATGCATGCATGTGTATGGTGGAGTCGGGTGGAAGGAGTATGGCCTCTTTTACCATTTTCTTTCCCTCCTTAGTGTAGTAGTTTAGGTCCAGCGTGCTGTACATCAATAGTCCTAGTGATTTCACGAATAGATGGTAGGTCCAAATACAGTAATAGCATTGGAGACCTACAGCTTGAAGCTACATCTCGGCTCATAATAGAGTACATGAGCCATTGTGTATATGCCCACAAAAACCCTTTAATGAAAACATTTCTTCTTGATACACCTTTCCAAATTGATGATTCTCATGATTTCATCCATATTGGAGTTGATATCCTGTGATATTGTAATGTGTATAAACTCAGGATGACCACCTTGTCCAGAGACGGACAAGCCTTGTTGGACTTTGGATGTTGTCATCCCCTGTCTGAATAACCAAGCTGCAATGAAGCATCCAGCAATCTGTTTAAGGGGCCGAATGGGTCTTGACTATATGAGAAAATCCAACATATTTCTTGGCCTCTGGACCCATGAAGTGAGCCAACACTTGCCCAGATAAGGATGACATCCAGGAATGTTACTCCGGCCTGTTACTCCATATAAAAATGTGTTATTTTTATTTTTTGTTTGTTTTTTACAGTTGGTTTGGTTTGTAATACTATAACTTTATATTATGTGGGGATATATTTTGTAACCTATGAAGGATTGATCAGGAAAGCCGGCCCAAGATCAGAACATCAGGAAGACTTTTCTTTGGAAGTGCTCCTTTCCTCTTCCTATAACCTGCCGACTCTGCTTCAAGGAATGACCTTTCTTTTAAAATTCCTCCCAGATTTCACTAACTGCTTATTGGCTGAAACATTGCAAAGAGTTTCAGAAATGACTAATCCCGAAAACACATTCCCCGCTCTACAACGTAGAGACCCCTCTTCCCTAATCGCATGCTGCAACCCTAACAAGTCTACTCTCCTCATCCGCCCCTATTGATCCTTGCTTGGTTTTGCTTTACAGCTGAATTTAAAATACTAAATTGATGATTTATTTTATTATTTTTCTTTTTTTTTTTGTAGCCACCAAAGAGGATTTAGCTCCCCAAATAAATTCTCTGAATAGTGATATCAACTCAAGCTCCAACATCCCCGATCTGATGGATGAATTCATAGCGGAGCGGCTGAGGTCGGGCACAGTTCCGGTAAGAAATGACTATGTTTTCTGACATCTCTTTGTAGGAAACTCTCAAATTCTTACTGTATGTCCACCTCCCCCTCCCTGTTTTCCAGAATTTGACAAGAAGAGGTAGTAGCCCCGGCAGTCTTGAGGTCCCTAAAGATTTGCCTGACCCACTAAACAAACATAGCCAAATGCGTCCAGTAGATGATCCTGGTGTCCCATCTGAATGGACCTCTCCAGCCAGTGCTGCCAGCAGTGATCTGCTAAGCTCAGACAGCCACTCCGACTCATTCAATGCCTTTCAGTATGAGGGGAGGAAGTTTGAAGGTGGGTACATGTAGATAGCAGCATGATAACCATGATAACACAATCAAGCAGCTCATGGCGTGTTCGGCTTTTTAATTTATTTTTATTTTTATAGCTGGTTTCCCATTTGGCAGCGATTCAGCAGCTCCTCTCACCACAGAGACAGATGCCGGGTCCATACAGCTAAGCACAGAAGAACAAGAGGTTGTAAGCCTGACCACTCTCCATATTGACTCCGAAACCAGCAGTCTTAACCAGCAGGCCCTGTCTGCAGATGTGCTGGTTACTGCAGGTATGCCCAGATTGCTAGGATGTCTTTTTGCCCTGACTGATTTTATATGCCTCAAAAACTAGTAAGGTTGCACACATTTGAGAGTTTTGGCTCAAAGGTCATCAGTTTCGGATCGTTGGAGGTCCAACACCCTAGCTGTTTGGAGAAGCCGTGGGGCTCAGGTGAGCACTGTGGCCTCCGCACAGGAAACCAAGCACAAAGCCTCTACAAACCGCTGATCGGCGGGAGCACCAGGAGTCGGACCTTCACCAACCAGATATTGATGACTTATCGTGGTGATAGGTAATCAATATTGATCTCCCAGAAATTCCCTTTAAGAACATGTATAGTAATGAGTTGGATCTTTTAGCCTTAGCAGTCAATATAGGTGACATGTACCAGCCATTCGAATGTATGACCCTTTCATGTAATCCATGGACATGCCAGGTCCACCAGAGCAGGAGTGTGAAGACACCAACTCTCCGTTCTGGATCATCTTCCAGATGCAACTACTTTTCTGATGTACAGAACGAAAGGAGCAAAATATACCCTTTTTTATGGCTTTACACCCTAAAACATTAGTTTGACCTACAGCCATTCCTCCCAACCTTCACATAAACATGCATTCTTGGCTCAGCCGAGTATGCATGTGTTCTCAATGGGGAGAGGAGAATAAGCCACTGACAGACGCCTTGAAAACAAAGAATCGAGCTTGTTGAAATCCTGCATGCTCGATCCTTCTTTCCTCAGCCATCTGGGGAGAGTCGGGACACCCCCATAACATGCGAGTTCAATTGTTGAATGCCCCCCCTTAGTGTGCCTTGTTGTGTAATCAAGACACTCTCTGTTCATGTAAAATGTGGATGTCATAGAGGGGGGCCTACTGAAGTACAATAATCATTTACAGTCAAATAACTTGGACAAAACCACTTCCTCAGCTTAAAAAAATAATATGTTTAATACTGTCTTAGGCTCTGAAAATGCATCTCCTGCCGTCTCTGCTCATGGCTCACGCTCCCAAACGCCGTCTCCTGCTGTGTTTCCTCCTGATCAGACAGAACTGCATGAGAAGCTTCAACATTCGGTGTTACAGACGCCAGACGATATAGGTAAATTAAATGTTAGATCAGATTTCTGATTGGAATAGTGTTAAGCCAAGAAAGCATAGTAACATAGTACATGAGGCCGAAAAAAGACATCTGTCCATCCAGTTCGGCCTGTCATCCTGCAAGTTGATCCAGAGGAAGGCAAATAAAGCCTGTGAGGTAGAAGCCAATTTTCCTCACTTTAGGGGGAAAAAAATTCCTTCCCGACTCCAATCAGGCAATCAGAATAACTCCCTGGATTAGCGATCCCTCTCTAGTAGCTATAGCCTGTAATATTATTACGCTCCAGAAATACATCCAGGCCCCTCTTGAATTCCTTTATTGTACTCACCATCACCACCTCCTCAGGCAGAGAGTTCCATAGTCTCACTGCTCTTACCGTAAAGAATCCTCTTCTATGTTTGTGTACAAACCTTCTTTCCTCCAGGCGCAGAGGATGTCCCCTCATCACAGTCCTGGGGATAAATAGATGATGGGAGAGATCTCTGTACTGACCCCTGATATATTTATACATATTCATTAGATCTCCCCTCAGTCGTCTTTTTTCTAAAGTGAATAAGTTGATAATCTTTTAGGGTACTGTAGTTGCCCCATTCCAGTTATTACTTTAGTTGCCCTCCTCTGAACCCTCTCAGCTCTGCTATGTCTGCCTTGTTCACAGGAGTAAACCGAAAGAAAAGAGAAGAGAAAAAAGCCACCAAGGCGGTGCCACAGACTCTATTAATCACTAAATGCACACTAAAGATACCAATATTTTCATATAACAGAGAGATATAAGAGATTATGAAACAAATAAAATTAGGTCTTGGAAGAGAAAATCAAACCTGAAAACAACTGCCCAACACCCTTGGACTTATTTCCCTGCAGACAACAAATGACCCCTTTAATAAACAGATAAGAGCCCCACCACCATATATCAGTAATAAGATCCCCGCCCCTTTTACGAATGACACCAGAAGACCACCGGTGAGGAGAACCTTTTGCAATAGTAAAATAAAAACAAGAAATATGCATGACCCTACATTATCAGAGTCCCGTCCACTCTCAAAAAATAATCCGATTTCCATATTTAGCCACTCAAAACCAATCCACGTCCTACCTACCAATTAACTCCTATCCCAAAGACCACCACCGCATTATGACTATAGTACCATCCAGTCCAGCTGTTCCTCTAAATAGAACACCAAAAAATAACCATATGCATCATGCGTGGAACCATGCCAATAGCTGAACGCAAAATGTAGAATCACGCATGTAGTACAAAAAATGTAAAAATCTTTATTACACAAAAATACAATATAAAATTTGCAGTTGAGGGCTACAGAGCAAAAATCACCCCTCCCCCAACACAGATGCCAATGGGTCAATTAAAACTATACAAATGAAATATACACATCAATAAGTGGCACCTAAACAGTGCTACAGTTATAAATCACATTGTAGTCGTCCATGGCCGGTACAACACTAAAAAGGAATCTATACCTCATCACATATGGTCAGAACACATCCGAATTCCTCCCTAGATATGGTCCAAACTCAGTGGCTCCAACTCGGGGAACTCCCGGAAAGTGTAACTAGCGACCATTAAAAAGGTGTAAACAACTAATATGGAGCTGTAACTTTCCTACTTATTATTGATGCACCTAACTCAATTGTGTTGGTTTGTGATTATTATGCCAATAAAAACATAGTTGACAAAAAAAATGGTGTAAACAACTGCTGACCAACACAGACAAACAATATACTGACCCTGTGTATCCGTGGGGGAGGGAGGAAGGGATGACTCCCTGATGTACGTTTCGCCTTAGCTTTGTCCAAGGGAATAGAGACACTGAGTTGCTACCTCCAATATAAACCCAGTATCTATCTTCTCCGTGTTACCCAGTGTTTTACCATTTAGTATGTACTGGGTGACTTGCATTATTCCTTCCCATGTGCATAACTTTACATTTGTGTTAAACCTCATCTACCACTTCTCTGCCCAAGCATCCAATCTATCCAGATCCTTCTGTAGCCGTATACTGTCCTCTTCCGTAATTACTTTACACAGTTTTGTAAAAATTTATATTTGACTGTGCAAGCCTTCTACAAGATCATTAATAAATATATTGAAGAGGATAGGGCCCAATACTGACCCCTGAGGTACCCCACTAGTGACAGTGACCCAATCTGAGTGTGTACTGTTAGTAACCACCCTCTGTTTGCATGAAGATTTATTTCTTAGGATAATCACGTTACAGCAGACAACCAAAGGTGTGTGATTTATCACCGTATTATGATTCTGCGCCCTGGCTGTGGCAGTTCTGTGTTCTTTCCTGTAGGTGTCACCCTTGCTATTGTTGTGAAGTCACTCGCAGACCATCGCGAAACCACATGTGCTGCTTTCTTTTGCAGAGCCTTGTGAATTCCCGCTGGAAAGCTGCAGCGTAATGGCAGGTGGGACGCTAACCGGCTGGCATGCCGATGTATCGACAGTTATGTGGAGGAGAATGCTAGGAATCCTGGGAGATGTCAATAATATAGGCAACCCTGAAATCCATGCGCAGGTTTTTGACTATTTATGCGAGCTGTGGCAGAACCTGGCCAAGGTAATGTATCTGCCAAGATCCATAGCTGCATGTATAGACGCTCATTTGAACGACAGCTATTCCTTCCAGCCCCCTTGTACTTGTACGCTTGACTCCTCTGGTGGCAGGATATCTCCCTTCAGAACAAAATGTTCAGGCATGTTAAATTCCAGTACGCCCAACCTTTATTTACCCCAATAGTATATGCCTGGGGAAAAAGGGAAAAAATAAGGTTACCTCCATGCATATTAGTGCCACATTAGTCTAATGTGTAAGGCCAGCTTAAAGGAGTTATCCAAAACTGAATAACCCCTCCCCTACAATGGCAATGGCCGGACCAGCGACACTGAACATGCTTTCCTGGTTTCCTCCCATATCGCTCCACGGCCATTTTCACATCTCCCCTGCCTGCAGAAAATAACATCCGTTAAAAATGGGATGGGGGGGTTGGTGGTGAAATGGGGGTGTGGGGGTGGCAGGTTGTGACAGTCGCCTGCCCCCTCACATGACGCACCAACCAACCCTCCCCCCCATCGACAGATGATGTTTTCTGCTGGCGGGGAAGATGCGAAGATGGCCATGCAAGAGCAATTAAGGAGGAAACCGGCGTCGGGGGGCCAGGTAAGTGTGCTCCGTGTCGCCAGTCCGGGTGTTGTAGGGGGTGGTTATTCAGTCCACGTGTGTCCGATTTTGCTATAGATTATTGTGCAACAAGTCTGCAGGAAAATCCACAAGGCAAATTTAGCTTTTCAGTGCAGAAAGAAAAATAAACTGTTGATTTACCTCTGCAGATCTGTGGGTTTCACAGAGAAATGGTAAAAAATGTGAACTGGTAAAATAAATGGTAAATAAAGTAAATCTGCAGCGGTAGATTACTTGCAGGTTCAATTATAGATTTTTCTTCCCCATTGAAGTCAAAGGGGAAAATCTGCAACAGATCTGACAGGCTGCGGCTTTAAAAATCCGTTACGCTGGTCAGAATCTGCATGGAAGGGTAAGACCGCTTGTAGATAAGACTTTGTGCAGTCTCATTCGCTTACATTGTAACTGTATTCCACGGTGGATCATTGCAGCAGAAATCCGAGGTATAATCCAGGGTAAGCTCGTGAATGATGTCATTTTTGTATTAACGTGATGATTATTTTCCTTTTCTAGATTCGAGACAATTTGGGGATTTCTTTGGATAATATGTCATCTCCTCCCCCGCCTGTACTTATCCCACCCTTAAGGATCCTCACCCCGTGGCTTTTTAAGGTACTGACACGTGCGTTTAGCCAATGTTAGTGAAAGGAGATCGTCAGGAGAAGCTGAGATCAGGGTTCTCACATCAGTATCTTTTTCTTCTCTTCATTAACCAGTTAATGACCCTGCAGGGCAAGGCACACTTCACATATATCAGTTGTGTCCAGCCAGCTACTGATGTATGTGCACAGCGCATCCGTGCACAGATCCGGCGTCTCTACACTGATGGCGCCGGACAGGATAACGTACCATGCAGCGTTTTTCCGTCCGCCACTATTTGCCATCCAGCATCACAATGATGCGCCAGATTTATGACAATGACTCAGATCAGTGCCCCTCCTGAAGTTTTCTACTTTTACACCGGAGGGGAATTGATCTGGATCGACAGAGATATCGTGAAGGGGGAGGGGGCGCTAAGATAAAAGCATTTTTGACCTATTAACCAGACAGTCAAGTAAAGCAGTGACCAACAACTCTCCATTATGGCAGCCGGATCCCCCTTCACTTCCATGGCCCCAGTGAGTGTGACAGGCATGCTACATGCTCAGATTTTGAATGATGTTAAGAATTCATTTTTTATTTTATTTTTTAGGCCACAATGTTACCAGACAAGTACAAACAAGGGAAACTCCATGCCTACAAACTGATCTGCAATATTATGAAGAGAAGACAAGATGTGTCTCCAAACCGAGACTTCTTAACGCACTTTTACAATATTATGCACTGTGGCTTGCTCCATAATGATCAGGTAAGTCTATGTCATTGGGCAGAGTCGCATAGAAACATGGCAGGAGGGGAAGAGAGGTAAGTGCTGGTGCCACCTTACTTCATTTGCTGTATGTACGGACTGGTCGCTGGTTGTCCCATAATGTTACATTAAGGCCGGGTTCACATCACCGTTTATTCTTCCATTCTTCTGATCCGTCTGAAGAACTGAAAAAAATGCCTAAAACGAATGTTAAATGTGAATAACTGATGCTTAAAATGCAGGATCATTTTTTTTTCCCTTTCCTTCTGGAAAAATAAATTGATGACGTGAACCCAGCCTGAGGGGATTATCTGGGTTGCGCCAGGATCGCATGCTGTATGTTGGGCACGTGATCCTAACCTGGCTAGCGCTGTTTCAAACCCAGGCTAGGATCTCATGCTCAATGTACAGCACGTGATCCTGGAAGTGGCCTCTACACGGTATAGCGGAGCAACCCGGATAACCCCTTCACATATGTCACATGTCACAGGACCAATTTTAAAAATAAACCCGATAACCTACCATGTTTTTATATTAACTGATTAAGAAACTTTTAGATAAGTGACTATATTTTTTTCCCCCCTTTCCTCACGTAGGATATAGTAAACACCATCATCAAGCACTGCTCTCCTCAGTTTTTTTCACTGGGGCTCCCAGGGGCCACCATCTTAATTATGGACTTTATTGTAGCAGCAGGAAGAGTTGCTGCCTCATCTTCTTTGAATGTAAGTAAGAGGATCTCTTGGGACTCTATAGGCCAACTGTGGTTTTCCTTGGGGATTATTCCCCCCCCAAATTATATACCGTACATAACTAAGGAGACCCAGCATCATCTGAATTGTGTACCACCATTATGTGCAATGTATAAGATGCAGTGGTGGAAAATGCAGCACAGTATGCAAAAATAATACTGACCACAAATTTACGGACTTCCATATTCAATGCTGTATTTCACCGGTCTTGCGTAGAGAGCCCTTTGTAAGTTGGCCTGGGCCATGTGCAGTAATTCTGTACCACCAGCAGCAAGCATACTAAACGTTGCAGTTTACAAATTGGTTTATATGACGTTTTGACGTTAGTTTTTGTATTTTCTTTCTGACAGGCTCCACGTGTGGAAGCTCAGGTCCTTTTAGGATCTCTGGTCTGCTTTCCTAACCTCTATCAGGAGCTCCCAGCCCTGCACCCTACCGGCTCTGAAATTGTCATGTCCAAGTTCACAGATGTAAAGGTGAAGCACCGAGATATTACCGTCTTCACATGTAATAGTGATATAAATGGGTCGAAAAGGGATCCTTTGTAAATAAAGCTTAATGGTTGTAGTAATGAAGAATTATACAACTTTCTAATCTGCTTTAAAGGGGTTGTGCCAGGTTTCTAAGTTATCCCCTATCCACAGGATAGGGGATAACTAGCTGATAGCTGGGGGTCCGACCACTCTGACCCCCACTGATCACCGGAACAGGTGTCCCACTCCCCCATTCTGATGGAGCAGCAGGTCATGCATGCGCACTGCTACTCCATTCATTCTCTTTGGGAGCGCTGAGGACAGCACTCGGGTGGTCATCTCTCCTGACAAGTTTTATTTTTATAAATGCTTATTTTCCCTGTGTTGTGCCATTCCTCTGTTATTCCTCCTCAAAATGTATAAATATACGGACAGCTGGATGTTACCATTCCCCTTGTTAAAGGGATGTAACCCTACACACTCTGACCCTGGTAGGACTGATCAGTCAGTGTCAGACACTGTAGGAATACCCACCTTTCCCAATAGTCCTTTACTAAAACAGACATATCAGGAAAGGCAACAAGGTTCTATTTAATTCATCGCCATTTTAAAGATTCTTTCTTTACATCTAGAGGCTAAACACCTAGTCAGCCCTATTACTTCTGAGAGTTAGATACAGGAGTATCTGTGTATCTAAGCTCTCCCTGTTCCTATTTGATTTTCTGAGTCCACAGTATTTAGCTCACATTGGTTTGTCTAGACCACATACCATGTAGAAAAGACTCTGCTATCTTAACGGGGGGTTTCTATCCATAGGATAGGTAATCTGATCAGTGGTGGTCCGACATCAGCACCCCCACCTGTCAGCTGTTACCTGCATCCTCAGTTCTATAAAGCAGACATTGTACAGAGTCAGTACACCACAGCTCCGTACAATGTGTAGTGGCGGTTCTCGGGTTCCGCAGTTGATGCTCCTATTTAAGTGAATAGAAGCTGAGCCCCAGTACCCAAGAAAGACCACTATATAGTAGACTGAGCCTTCTTCTTTAAGCTTTTTAGACGGCATCAACTGCAGCTGTCAGATACAGACCCCCATCGGTATTGGTGACCTATCTATTATTATTACTACAGGAAAATGCTTCTTCCTCCTGCACTGATCTTTGACTTTTAGTTCACTGTTGAAATCCATATACAGGAGTCTGTATACTGAGACATCAGGTTACATTTGATGCCCAGAAAAGTCTGAAGGGAGCAGTAGGGGGAGAGCCGCACAGACAGACACTGCTATTTTTATTTTATTTTACCGTCTTACGCCAGTTCTGGATTGACAGCTACACTGCTCAGGTACTGCTATATAATGTCCACTGTGCTATGGATTCTGAGTGTATGTAAGAGATAGGGGAGCAGGATCACCTCTTTTTTGTGTGGTATGTATGGGAGACATTCATAGCAGCTAGCCTCCACCTACTCTGAAGCTGAGCTCAGGGAAAACTGACAATTTGCTACTGAGCATATGGAAGTGGAGAACAGGTGAAAAGTATCAGATCCAAGTCATAATGGTCACATATAGCGTTCGTCATGTATACACGCATGGCAGCGTGTTCTGAAAAGTCATCAGAAACAACAGGCACACTTCAGTGCAGTAGAAACTCTGAAATCTGTATGATGCATTCACAAAGTATTAGACACCCTTTTTAGCATAAGAACATATCAAACTAAATTTGCATAGCTCTAACAGTCCCTGTGTGGTACCATTGTAATTTAGGAGACCGTGCTGGGTCTCCACATGGTGGTGAGAATACAGCTTTGTCACCTGTGGGTCACACCCCGCTGTTACGTGGCCCGTTGCTGCGCCTGGGATGTAACACATTCTCGCTGCTGATTAGTAAGCAGCGGGGAAATAGGAAAAGGCTTGTGCGCGTCGGATCATCAGGTAATGTGATGCTTGTGTAAATATGAGGACTATGTTAGGTGAAGGCCTTGCAGTAAATTGACTGGGGCTCCGTTACTTCCATTAGGAGGGGCAGCTTTCAGGACCCTTATGCTGTTCCCTCTAAGGACAGCATATACTGAGGTGACAAACTGGACTGATTTCGGATATCTTTCAGCCAGCACTCCAGCAAGGAGGCCAGTGAATATCATGACTTGCGAGCTCCCCCACCCTCTACTGTGGACATAAAGAGACTCGTCCGTCAGCAGTAGGATGGCGGAGCTATGCCCACATATCAGACCCCATCCTTCCCAGCCTAACCAATGAGCTCTTAAACGCTACTTTGTATTAACTCCTATGTGACAGTCCTCTGAAATCCGTGTGCCTTTTTCTACCCTATGGTTCTCCCATGAGTAGATGTAATGAATGTAAATCAGACATCATATAGTACATGACAATCTCTTTCTAACAAAGCTAGAACCAGCCCTGTACCTCACATGGATCCAGAGATCTCCTCATTCATTGCTCTGCTAGATTTATTTCCAGCTGACAGCTCAAGGGGAGTGTCTTCTCTGCTGCAGCTAAAGGGGCGTGTCCATGCTCTCCCTATCACAGTTCAGGAGGCGTGTCCATGCTCTGCCTATCACAGCTCAGGAGGCGTGTCCATGCTCTCCCTATCACAGCTCAGGAGGCAGTTGATGGTTGAAACTGCGCATGTGCGGCCATCTCAGTGAGCAGGTCAAAGAAATAGGAAAGAAACAAGCAGCAGGTGGCGCTATACAGATACGTTTTATTGAATAACTCAGTGGCTATTCTAAATTTGTAATTACATGCAATTACAAAAGAATTCAGATCCAGGTGCTGGTTTGAAAACTGTAGAATATTTAAATATTTTTATATTTTTTTTTTTTTTTGTGGGACAACCCCTTAAAGATGGATTCGGGCAGGTTCACTTTAAATGTAGGGATCGTTGCAGGTTGGGATGGTCGTTCTTTTGCCCGCATACAGTTTGCATTGTTGTTCGCAGCACACCCCCTTCCTTTACGAAGGGACTTCCTCCTCACAAACAGTGATTTTGTACCTGCATAAAATGTTATCAAGAACAAAAGTGTTTCACCATTTGCTCGCTGGACAACAAGCGTTCATGTGAGCAGAGCAGTCATTCGGGTAGTTAGTGCCCTGTGTACCTCTATCAAGCCATCATAACGTGGGTACACATGTGATGCGCTCCCTAATTGAGTTTTTATTTTATCACAGGAGCTCACAATCAAAACTGTTCTAAACTCTGCCAGAGAAGAGCCATCTGGGCCTGCGAGGTAAGACCATGAGAATCAGGTGGTGGATGCTTGGGCTCCTAGCTCTAATATTGGTTCCCCCCATAGTCTGAACACTTACTGACGGAAATGACTGCTTGTGCTGTGGGATATCCGTCTCTGAGTACACGTGGAGTGGTTGTGACTGTATAGCATGATCATCACATTGCAGGTTGCTTCCATGGTTGGGATGTCCAGACACAATGGTGGGTTTTCTAGCCTATCCTGCAAGCTGCAGATGTTGCATTATCCCTTGGGGGGGGGGGGGGGGGGGGCCAGAATCATGCTTTCTGGATCTTGTGATGTATGCATTTTATTAATCTGCTTCTTTTTCTTGCAGATGTGTAGCACTGTGCAGCCTTGGGATCTGGATGTGTGAGGAGCTGGTCAATCAGACACGTCATCCACAGATCAAAGAAGCGCTTAATGTCATCTGCGTGTCCCTCAAAGTAAGGACCGCTTATAAAATGGAAAAGACGTGTGTGATGATATATACCTAAAGACATGGAGGACATTTATCAAACTGGTGAATAGGAAAACTGGCTTAGTTGCCCATTCCTTTACACCAGACCACAGCGCTCACCGGACTCTTCAAGCATCTGATCAGCAGTCCCATAGACTTTGAATGGAGCTCTGAGCACATGCTCGACAACTGCTCCATTTCAAAGTTGGGGAAGGGCACAAACCCTCATTTTTGTGATCTGTTAGTATTTGAGTGATCAGGCCCACATCATTGTATCAGTTATCCCATATCCCATTGATAGGGGATAGCTTATTTTCTACTGGATGGAATACCACTTTAAGAGGTCACTGAGTTTTCAAAATACTTTTGATATGTCATAAAGACATCAGAAGTTTGGGTCGTGGGGTCTGAGTGCTGAGACCCCCACCAATCGCTAGAACCAGGAGAGAGAATAGCACACATACTGCTCTCTCACGTCACCTAGAAGTCCGTCAGTCCATGTCGATTCTGTCGATAGAGCAGGATATGGGAGCAGTTCTCTCTCCTCGTTCTAGGGATCGGTAGGGGTCTCGGCACTCAGGCCCCACCAATCAAAACGTTTGATGTCTCTATGACACATCAAAAGTTTTTTGAAAACTTATTGACACTTTAATGTATTTTTCATTATCAAAAATTTCCACTTTCCTTCATTGAACATCAATGAAATAATTGATATTCCTGTTTGATGAGGACAATATTGTTCTGTGCTCTCCCTTAGTTTCCCAACAAAGTTGTTGCACAAGTGGCCTGCAGCGTGCTGAACATCCTCCTCAGCTACGCCCCTCAGCTGCAGATTTACCATCCGGACTATCCGCTGAAAATTATCGAGGTAGGTTCATATCCTTGGAATCGCAATCGCTTTATACACGATGCACTGAACTTCTATGTGCTTTAAACATTGTACTGTTAAGGGTGGTGTCACAGTGCAGTTTTTGAGCCCAAGCCAGATTTCAATCCAACAGGAAGGAGTAGTAGTCCTTTCTTTATAAATTTCGTTCTCTTCAAAACGCTTCTGGCTTTGGCTATTTTCGCTGGCCCCATAGAAATGAATGCAGGGCTGCTGGGAATGCGTCCTCCTTCACTTTGCCGGCTCAGTTTACGAGATAGGTCCGGGTCCAAGAGGTGGACAGCAGACAACGAGGGCATATACTAGCGATTTGCTCCCATTGTCTCAGATGGGAATGCCTCTTTAAATGGTTCTACAAAGAAGATATCAGATGCTGATTCGACAGGTTACTTCTCCTATCACGTCTGTTTTGGTAACTACTTGTGTTCCCCATGTAGTAATAATTCTGGAGCATCTATTCTTATGACTCTATGTTGTACCGCTCTTCTCTTATTCCTGCTGGAAGTTTATGGATAAAGGTACAGATGGCTTTATTAGTTGGAGGGTGTCCCTGCACAGACTGCCATTGCCAGCTCTCATTGGACAATGTGAGACTGGGCAGGGACACCCCCCCAACTGGTAGCACCCATCTGTACCTTTATCTTTAAACTTCTAGCAGTAATAAGAGAAGAACGGCACAGCATAGAGTCAAAAGAATAGATTCTCCAGAATTGTCATTCCATGTGGAATACAATTGTTTAACTAAACAGACGTATCAGAAGTGGAGACAGGTCATCTTTAAAAAGAGTCAGTAAACCTACCGGTCTGCCTTCTGCAGTGAGATACATTGCTGTTGTATGGAGCCTATGGTGATGTTATGCAGTTCTGTATCCTGATGGAGTATTTCACACAAGTTGTTCATGAAATGCCATTTTACCACAAAAAATCTTTGCATTTTGTTCATTTTTTCTTTTTTTTGCGGCAGATCCTTCTAGCCACTGTGACACATCTCTTGCCAACTGCTGAGACCTCTTCATATGAACAAGATAAACGAGTAAGTACATAAAGGCATACTACGGGGCACATTTATTAAAAAGCCCTATACCTGGTGGTGGACCCGCCGGAGTTATTAGGAAGCGCCTCTACATAACCTCGGCAGATCTACCGCCGCTTCTAAATGGAAGACCGCTTCCTAAAACTGGCGTAGAAAATGGTAAATGAAAGGGGTCTCCTGGCCTGCCCATGCCACATCCACTTTTTTTAGACCTGGCGGGGGGAGGGGGGGGGGTTGCAGAATGCAGCGCAAAGGACCTTTTGCAGTGTATTTCTGTTTCATAAATGATCCCCTATGTGTGTGTATACATTCCTTTACAGGGGTATTCCACAACTTACATATTGATGACCTATCCTCAGGATGGTTTTTCAATAACTGGTCAGTGGGGGTCTGACTCCCAGCACCAACGCCTTTCACCTGTTCAGAGACCACAGCACTCCGAGTCTCTTCATTGTTTACAGCGCTGTACATTGTGTAGCAGCCGAGTCCCGTTCACTTGAGTGAGGATGAGGAGGGCAAAGGCCATATGTCCGACTGACGAGACTTCACAGGCCTAGGAAGATGATGTGACGCTCGCCCTAGTGCTGTTTCCCCTTCAAACAGCTGATCTGTGAGGGGGCCATGACTTGGACCCCCACCAATCACTTATTTTATAGAATGTAGACTTTTGCTGGTGCCAACTTGAATATGAGATGCGCCTTTTTCAGACTACTTCATGTGTGTAATGTTAAGCCCACTTCTTAGTACAGGGGTCAGCAACCTCCAGCTGTGGTGAGACTACAACTCCATTCATGCTCTATTCACTTCTGTCAGAGTTCCAAAAACATCCAAGCAAGCTTGCATGCTGGGAGTTGTAGTTTGACATCAGCTGGAGTACAGGAAGTTACTGACCTCTGTCTTGGGGCTCTTTTTACACTTCCCGATGTTCAAGCAGTAGGAGCACTGATGGATGATGCCACCTCCATTGGCACAGGCCGATACAAACTGAGTGTGGGGGGAACAATTACTGCAGTCATTCCTGGCAGCACATCCCTGATTACACAGAGAGCTGGGCTAGCGATAAATCGGACAACCCCTTTAGTGTATACTTGCTGAAGATTCTTGTATATAGTCATGTAACACTTTGCTTCCTGATGGTTGTTTTTCAGTTGATCGTGTCCCTGCTGCTCTCGCTTCTAGAATGGATGATGGCATTACCGCTGGCAGTATTACTGAAGCCAGTGCAGCATTCTGGCGGTGGAAACCAAGGAAGGGAAAATTCTGTATTGCACTGTGCTTACAAGGTAGTGTATGACTGCAAAAGCTTAAAATCCAGAAATGAAGAGTTTCTGCCCAAGTAAATCTGTCCAGCATAATGGATGTAACGAAACTCACTGTTTAGTATATGCCTGCTTAAAAGGACAATAGCATCAAAACTTTAAGGGGTTATCTGCGATGCATTTTTTAAATTTCATCTTGCTCCCGTGGATGTGAACTGCAACTGTTGTGATGATTAAAAATTCCTAACCGAGCCAGCGCTACGCTTTGCGGTCTAATTAGGTTGCGGGCACTTCCGGGATCACGTGCATTACATTGGGACAGCCTGGAGGACAAGGATCCAGAGGGAAGAAGAAAAATCATTGCTGCTCCCACAAATACTCCCATTTTTCTTCTTCCTTCTGGATTTAAAGCCTAAGATTTTGACAGTATCGGCTGACCATTTAATGTGTATAAGGCTCGCCAGTCTTTCCCCTGATTGCAGATATTAGAAAAAAGAAAGGACGGCCATGTTGGATTTCTGACGGCCGCCTTTCTCCACATTGAAAACTTGCGCACATTCAGCAGAGTTGAGGGTACATGTGTATAGGGGAGTCGGAAGATAAAGCGGTTTGTCCAACAGCTGTCTGCACTGTATGGGCAGCTTTAGGCTAATGTTTAAATGGGTTCTGCACTTTGTTTTAACTAATGATCTATCCTCTGGATAGATCATCAGCATCTAATCGGCGGGGGTCCAACACCTGGCGGCGCTCCAGCAGCGCTGCGGCCTTCTCACTGTTTACCGCTGGCCCAGTGACGTCACGACTAGTATCAACTAGCGTGGGCGGGACTAAACTCTGTTCAGTTGAATGGAGCTTAGCCCCGCCCACGCTAGTTGATACTAGTCGTGACGCCACTGGGCCGGCGGTAAACAGTGAGAAGGCCGTGGCACTACTGGAGCGCCGCTGCCGTCTCAAACAGCTGATCGGCGGGGGTCCCGGGTGTCGGACCCCCACCAATCAGATGCTGATGATCCATCCAGAGGATAGATCATCAGTTTAAACAAACTGCAGAACCCCTTTACTGTTTTGCCCTATCCACAGGATAGTAGATGAGTATTAGATTGGTGGGGTCCTACTGCTGTGACCCCCCCACAGATCATGAGAATAGGGTGTTTGTAACCCACAGGGCTCCCCAAAAGGAACAGCAGCAGGTTGAGCATTGCTGCTCCATTCATCTCTGAGACCTGCTGGAAATAAACAGTCTTGTAGCTTTCCCTTGTTACTAGAATACCCTTTAAATCAGAAACCATTCACTAAGACAAATACCATAATATGGGGCATCTGGAAGAAGACACATTGGGGGAGATTTATCATCTCCTTTGTGTCAGAAAAGTGGCTTTAACAAGTCATAAGCTGTGTGTTTGTGACTTTGGTGGGAAAAAAGGGGGACGGGAAAGGGACGTGGCCGGCTGCTGAGACAAATTTATCCTCATTTACACCAGTTTTCGGGTGCAAATGAAGCCAGATATCCATGGAATAGATTTCTGTTTAGGTGCATGGACTGCTGCAGGAGGCGCCTAATTTATAACTAGGCCTGTGCCTCCAGCAGCACAGGGGTTACCAAGACTGGCACAGAAAGCGCCACTCTTGATAAATCTCACCCATAGAGCGATTTAGGTTTTTGAACATAGGAGTGAATTGAAAGAAAGGAAAATATAAAGAAAAACTAATAATATATCTTGTTTCTTCTCCATTTGTTGTTTGTCTTTTTTGTAAATCAAGCCTAAAGGCGTATTTACACGCCCTGAACGAGCGTTTCTCTTGTGCCTCTGGTGTTTGGAAGCACCTTTACACTAACGTTCCTTCCCAGTCTGAACATCTGAACATACTAAAGCCGAATGCACACGGCCGTGAACGGTCCGTGGTAACCCGGCCTGGATTCCTGTTCAGAGCAGGAGCGCACGGCGTCATTGGTTGCTATGACGCCATGCGCTTCATGCCGCCGCTGCACTACAGTAATACACTGGTATAGATCATACGAGTGTATTACTGTAGTGCAGCGGCGGCATGAAGCGCACGGCGTCATAGCAACCAATGGCGCTGTGCGCTCCTGCTCTCGGCAAGAATCCAGACCAGGTTACCATGGACCATTCATGGCCGTGTGCATTCGGCTTAAGGGTCCATTCACACATCTGTATGTGTTTTGAGGATCCGCAAAACACGGACACCAGCAATGTGCGTTCCGCATTTTGCATACCGCACATCGCCAACACTCTCATTGAAAATGCCTTTTTTTTTTGTCTGCAATTGCGGACAACAATAGGACATGTTCTATTTTTTTGCGGATCCAGAAGTGCGGATCTGCAAATGCGGATCCGAACAGCACATTCCGGCCCCATTGAAAATGAATGGGTCCGCACCTGTTTCGCAAAATTGCGGAACGGACGCGGACCCATTTTGCGGACATGTGAATAGACCCGAAATGTGTCCCCTGGGACCTGTATTCACAGATTTCCTCTACATTTCGGATCTCTGTTCCTATGGGGGAACATTACACCAGACCTGGGCGAATTCCTCGGCTGCACCTTGCAATCTTCTTGTGTTCATACCTATCGTTTAAATAGGAATCGTCTCTCTTTCTAGATGCCTTCAATAAAGCAGTCACTCGGTGTAAAAGAAGTGTATTGACCTCAATTACAGTCGCTTTATGGTTCATTACAATCAGAAAGCTCCTTGGTCCAAGATGTAATTCATTACACTCTGATGCATATTGATTTTTACATAGTAAATCGCTGTGTTTGCTCCTTTTTCACACACGTCTGCCGTGTTAATTGTATTCTTTAATCTACAGGTTTTGCATGACTGTATTTATGGCTCGCAGCATTTCAGCAACCCGCGGTACTTTCCCCTGAGCCTTTCAGATCTGGCATCTGAAGACTATGATCCCTTTTTGCAGCTGGAATGCCTGAAGGAACCAGAGCCCCTCCACTCCCCAGATTCAGAGCGGTCCACTAAACTACAGCCGGTCACCGAAGGTAGGTACTAATGTGAAATACAATACAAATCCATGGCTACGCCAGTCCTTCCCTCCTTTAGTTGCCTCTTCCAAGTTGTTCTCAGTGTTTTTGATATCTGCTGCAAGCTTTTTTGTAAAAAAACTAAAAATAAGTATATTTTGAACATATCTGTGTCAGGAAGTCCATCTTATGGTCAGGTCTTAGTTTTTCTCCCATTTCTCATGTAGAAAAAAGTTAATACCAGACACTTACTAATGTATTGTGATTGTCCATATTGCCTCCTTTGCTGGCTTGACTCATTTCTCGCCCATATTCATTGGGGGACACAGGAACCATGGTATAGCTATGTCCTCTAGGTGGCGTTGACACTAGTAAAAGCAGTTAGCTCCTCCCCTGCTAGCTATACCCCCTCCAGCCTGGAGAGAGAGCTTCAGTTTTTTCTAGTGTCAATAGGAGCCAAGACCTCCCTCTGCAGGGATCTCCTGAAGATTTTTTTATTTTATTTTTTCATTTTATTTTTTTATTTTCCTCTTTTCAGGGGGGAAACAGTAGTCGTCTAGCCTCCCTGTTCTTCCGGGGGAGCATGCCTGCGTTGGTCCGCCACGCTGCCTCCTCCCCCACAAGAAGACAAGGTGGACCAGGGCAGCCTCGCTCCCCTGCATCCCGCCAGCAGAAGGGTCACCTAGGTCCGCCAAAGAAAGACCCTCCCGCCATACCAGACTCCTTCCACTCCAGTGCCAGCTGCTGAGGAGGTGACCCTACTGGAAGAAGGTGACCTTGCGGGTCCACTTATGGAGGGTGAACAGAAGAGGATGAAGATGAGGTTAGTACACGGGACTAGGTAAGTATGAAGCCCTCTTCCCCCTCCCTCCCTCTTTGGCATATCAAGAGTTAACAGGCACGGCTGCCAGGGGACTTTATTTATCTTAGAAACAAGACCCCTAAGGCAGAAGGGGTTAATCCACCACCAACGATACGCGGACGCCCCCTCTCACTCCCCCTCTAGGCCGACTGCTATTCCGGCTCCTAGGGGGTTAATGAAAAGTTCTCCCAGCGAAAAACAGAGGAGCGCAGGCGACTCCAACTTACCGCTATTCACCACCATATTCCGCCCCTTTCGGGAGCGGGCGCCAAGCGCGCTGCTCTGAAAGGGTTACTGCCACCAAAGATATCGTGGACGCCTCGTGCGCTGCGGTGCATTTTCATATAACTTCTGCCCGACTCCGGGCTCCAGCGGCAGATGGCAGTGTGTGTTTTTCCT
The DNA here is from genome assembly GCF_014858855.1 of Bufo gargarizans. NCBI lineage: Eukaryota > Metazoa > Chordata > Amphibia > Anura > Bufonidae > Bufo > Bufo gargarizans. Next base: position 50,906,253 of record NC_058090.1, read on the forward strand.
CCGGGGACGGGCACCTCCGGCCGGTGGGGGCAATTCGCGCGCCACTACCAGGTCTATTTTTTTCCCCGGCCGTCGGGCAGTGTTTCAGGTCGGCTGGCGCAAATTCGTCTCGCCTAGCTGTTCCCCTCCCCCAGAAGCCAGCTGAGTTACCGCCCCTGGTCTTCTAGGCACGTAACCCTTCCTGGCCAGCCACTTCTTTTAGGTCGGCGCCGGTTTAGAAGGCAGTGCAGTTGCTGATACTCAAATTAACCCTTCATATGTTATTTCAAAAAAAAAAAAAAAAAAAAAGCATTTAATAGGGGCCCCGGCCCCCCTCAGCACACATCATAACTGTGCGGTACCAGACTGGGCCTGTGCCCTGTCCCGGTCACAGGAGGACCTCTCATAGTCCCAATCCGCCCTACACGGTCGCTTAATTGATAATTCTGCATGCATCTGCGCAATACAGTAAAGGACCCCTGAAACATTCCCAATACGTCCTCCAGGGCCGTTTGCGCAGGTGGAGGATTGTCAGCCAATCAAGGAGGACCTCTGACATTCCCAATCCACTCTCCTGGGTCGTGTGGTTGATAATTCTCCGCCTGCGCAATTCAATACTGGACTTCTGACGATCCCAATCCACCCTCCGGGGTCGTTCGGTTGATAATGCACCGCCTGCGCAATCCAGTGGAGGGACCTCTAGAAGTTCCCATTCCACCTCCTGGGTAGTTTGGTTGATAAGTCCCCACCTGCGCAGTCCACGACTGCCAGGGGCGTGATTCTGAGGGGTAGACCTACGCGCAAGCGGACCACAGCAAGACATCTTCGAAGTCTCCGCACCCCCACCCATCTTCCCTGGGTCACACTCTGACACACCCTCCCTCCCCGGAGAGGTTCAGTCCGAAGGGGGGGGGGGGGGGGGAATCACTAATTCAGACCCTGACGTGAATCCGAAGCAATCCCCCAAGATTCAGTACCTGCCGTACGCATCAGCCTCTTCCATAGGTGGCGTGATGACATTATCACTGGTTACATTGTGTGCTGTATGCATTACCCCCTTACTTAGGTGCAATTATTGCACTCCTACTGGGTACAGGACTCGCCATATTCACTAGTTCCCGCCGTGGGCATTAACCTCCGTTTATAGGGGAGTATTTCCCTACCACTGGCTTAAGTACTTGCCGTATGCATTCCACCTTCCATAGGTAGGGTAATTGCACTACTATTGCATACGGTCTCGACTGTCGCGCTCTCCCTCTCCATAGGCGGAGTGTTGCACTTCACCGTGCTTCCAGCTACGTTACCCCCGTCCACAAGTGATCCACTAGCGAGGAATACCTAAACATCTCGGGATGCTGCAATTCAACTACGCCATGGCTCTACGTGCCTTCGCTCATTTCACGAGGGGGCGTGGCAACAGTCAGTACCCGCGGGTGCCTGGTACTCTTACTCTAGTGGTATATGGGTGCCGCCAGTGGATACGGTGGCTATTCCTTCTTTTCTTTTGGCGCTGGTTTTGGACATGCTTATAACATCCTCTGTCTTCTCAGGGGGTCGCCTAGCATCTCTTGTGTCCTAGAGACCCCCCCCCCCCCCCCATCTGTCCGCATCAATGCGTAGTGCGTGCACTATTGCTCATCTATGGTGAGTACGTTCCAGCGAGTCAAGTGTTCACTGACTCTGAATTCTCTATCCACCACTCCTTCTCTGAGGAAGTGGTTATGCTATCACTCTGGTTTAGCTACTACAGCATGTTCCCCTATACAGGTGCAGCTTTTTCGCTAATGCTCGAGTTCGTAGTCGCTGCAGTGGGACATCCCCCTCAGTTAGGGGTCCTACCCTGGCACTAGCTTGCCAGTTTCTCCTGTTCAGCGCCCTTCCAGGTAGAGTTTTTACTGTAGCTCTACTTCACTGGAGCAGTATAGTACGTGGCTTCTACGGATAGTCTCAGGCCACCTCACTTTGCGCTGACAAGGCAAGCGCTGACTCCTACTGTGGGAGCGGTATTGCGTTCCACTACATACTTTGGTTTTTACTGCACAGCTCTTTAGTCAGGTGGTGGACTCTTCTAGCACTGAATTCGGTGGCCTCTGCGGGTGGCCCCCTCATCTGCTGCGGTATGGGGCTAGCAATACAGTTGGACTCCCCTTGCCTGGCTTTCTCCTCAGGCAGAGTTTTTTTGCGCAGCCACTTAATCCTTGGCTACTTCTGTATAGCGCCGGTCTCAGATGGGGAATGGGCTTCAGTCCTAGCCTATTCCTGTCCTGTCTTTTTCCTCTGGCTCATGGTTCGTAGCCACCCTGCAAGCCTTGGTAGCTCCTATGTTACTACCTTTCTCTCATCTGCTTTTGCATGGAGTATTCGTTTTGTGGCACTCCGGTCCCGACTGGTGGGCTGTGGCGCCCACCACATCCCTCCTTCTCCAGGCAATCCTTCCATTGATCCTGGGAGTGCTAACGGTATCTACACGACAGATTCCCAACTTTCTCTCCCGAGCAAGAGATCCGGAAGCATGCGGCGTGGACACCTGATGTCTCCTTGACAGGAGTTCTCCCTTCTTACGTGTTTTCCACTTCGCCCTCCTACCCAGAGTTCTACGGAAGATCAGGATGGAGGGCATTCCGACAATCCTATTCGATCCGGATTGGCCCCATCACGCATGGTACACTGACCTTGTTCTCCTTCCAGGAGAAGTCCCTCGGTCATTGCCACTCAGAGACGACCTTCTTTCTCAGGGACCGATCTTCCATCAGCATTTAAGGTCTCTTCGTTTGACGGCGTGGCCATTGAAACCGCCATTCTAATGCGCAGAGGGTTTTCGGCGGATGTCATCCGCACTATAATTCAGGCCAGGAAGCCTGCATTGTCTAGGATCTATTACAGGACCTGGAGGTCCTTCCTGGGTTCTGTAAAATCCGAAATATTCTACCACTTCGTTTTCCTTCTTTAATCAGGGTTGGACCTTGGTCTGGCCCTTAGTTCTCTAAAGGATCAGGCGTCGACCCTTCTATTCTTTTCCAGCTCCCTCTGGCCCCTTTGGGGCCTTTAAGGATTTTTTTTTCAGGGAGTGGCACATGTGGTTCCTCTGTACCGTCCTCATTTACCCCATTGGGGTCTGAATTTAGTCCTCTCATTGCTCCAGGCTTCCCCCTTTGAGCCCTTGCGGGAGATTTCTCTCCGACTCCTGTACTGGAAGGTAGTTTTTCTTGTAGCTATCACTTCCATCAGACGGGTGTCCGAGTTGGTGGCGCTCTCTTGCAGAGAACCCTTCTTGGTTATTCATAGTGACAAGGTGGTTCGCCGGCCTGTCCCTTCTTTTCTTCCGAAGGTGGTCACTGACTTCCATATTAACGAGGAAATTGTCCTTCCCTCACTCTGCCCATCTCCTTCACGCCCTAAGGAAAAGGAGTTGCACCATTTGGACGTTGTCAGAGCTCTGAAGATCTAGCAGCCTCCGGTCCCTTCCGCCATACGGACTCCCTTTTTGTGATTCCGGAGGGTCCTCGCAAGGGATTGGCGGCATCCAAACTGGCAATCGCACAATAAATTCGGTCTATAATTGCTGAAGCATACCGCGCTTGGGGCAGGGTTCCGCCCTTAGATGTCACGGCTCACTCCACCAGAGCGGTGGGCGCATCTTGGGCTCCGAAGAATCGCGCTTCGGTTGCACAGTTGTGTAAGGCGGCTACTTGGTCCTCCCTACACACACTCACAAAATTTTACTAGGGTGCATACTTATGCATCGGCGGACGCTGCCTTGGGCCGCATGGTCTTGCAGGCGGCAGTTTCTTAGATGCCTGCAGGGACGATTGCTTCCATGGGTCTGTGGTTCTTCCCTCCCTGTGGACTGCTTTTGGATGTCCCACGGTTCCTGTGTCCTCCCCCCCCCCCCCCCACCCCAATGAATATGGACGAGAAAACAAGATTTTTGTATAACTTACCAGTAAAATCTCTTTCTCGCTCTTCATTGGGGGACACAGCACCCACCCAGTATTGTTGTTGAACCACAACTGTGGTTGTTACTGATTAGAACCCCGTTGGGTCCTTGGCATTGTTGGTGTTCCATGTTTTTTCTTGGTTGGCTTGCTTCTCCTACTGCTTGTGCACAAACTGAAGCTCTCTCCCCAGGCTGGAGGGGGTATAGCTGCCAGGGGAGGAGCTATAGCTGCCAGGGGAGGAGCTAACGGCTTTTACTAGTGTCAACGCCTCCTAGAGGACATAGCTATGTCCACGGTTCCTTTGTTCCCCAATGAAGAGCGAGATAGAGATTTTACTGGCAAGTTATACAAAAATCTCCTTTTTTCCATCGCATTATACTCTGCTTGTATCCAGGGGCTATGACCACCACTGCAGCGCAGATACGAGGTGGCCAGGATGGGATCTGTGGTGCCTGCGAGCCTATGTGCACTAACACGGTCCTGGCCACCAGAGAGGCCAGCGCTTTTTCCTACAATATCCAAGCACGACCAGCACTGCTGGATTACAGGGTGGTCATAACCTCTGGTAACAAGCAGTGTATAATGTGATGAAAAAATGAATCCAGCCAGCAAAGGAGGCAATATGGACAATCACAATACATTAGTAAGTTCCTTGCATTAGCTTTCTCTCCATGATAAATGCTGAAGTAAGGAAACCCCTGTAATATGAAAAAACAGATAGAAACAAAAATGTCTTCCCACACATCTCGGCTTTCCTCTTGAGCTCCCATAAAAAATACGTAACCTTAAACAATTGTGCGTATATCCTCAGTAAGGAGCAGGGATTGGTTATGGTGAAATTCAGCTGCCCAGTACTTTTTTTTTGCATTATCTGCGTTGGGACTCCCACCATTCACACTAGAAAGTTGGCTGGTCCGGCTGAAATAGACGTACTTAATTAATGTTCATCTATGGGCATCTTAAAGGGTTTCTACCACATCGTTTTGACAAATTTAGCTGTCAGACAGACACTAGTGATCCGCTAGTGTCTGCTCTACCAAACAATGCTATTATAATAGCTTTTTGTGCAGCCGTTTCCATAAAAAACTAACTTTTATTGATATGCTAATGAGCCTCTAGGTGCTATGGGGGCGTCTTTTCAGCACCTAGAGGCTCGGTCTACCTTCACAAAATGCCGCCCAGCGCGTCCCTCCACCCCACCCATCTCCTGCGATCCTACCTCTGAGTCAGCGGACGAATTCTCGCGCTCCTGCGCGTCTGTCTTCGGCGCAGTGAATGTCTGACCGCTTCCTGCACAGTCATCTCGGTCATCGGCGCAGGCGCAGTGGAGATGTCTGTGCAGGGAGCGGTCAGACATTCACTGCGCCTGCGCCGAAGACAGACGCGCACGGCGCAGGAGCGCGAGAATTCGTCCGCTGACTCAGAGGTAGGATCTCATTCCAGAGGAGATGGGCGTGCTGGAGGGACGCGCTGGGCGGCATTTTGTGAAGGTAGACTGAGCCTCTAGGTGCTGAAAAGACGCCCCCATAGCACCTAGAGGCTCATTAGCATATCAATAAAAGTTTGTTTTTTATGGAAACGGCTGCACAAAAAACTTTATAATAGCATTGTTTGGTAGAGCAGACACTAGCGGATCACTAGTGTCTGTCTGACAGCTAAATTTGTAAAAACGATGTGGTAGAAACCCTTTAGGTTATGGCATAGCATTAGGATTAGGGTGGGGGTCCGCTGAATAAATGGGGCTCTTTGGAGTTCTGTGCACAACAGGTGATCGAGAGCACTGGTGGATAGGAACTGGCTGGACCTCCAAAGTACAGAGTTATCACTTGTTCTAGCAGTATGTCCTACTATTCCAAGATGGAAATATCTGTGTAAGGAGCACCCATTACACAGGTGTACTGCAATAACCATACAAGTGCACTTCTGTGGTGTGAGAGCTTCATTACACACCCTGTACGGGAATTTTATCCTTTAGACATTTTTACACCCTGTATGCAAATTATGACTCCAGTATAAAGGTGCTATTATATTTGCCTCTGCATGTGCTAATGGTACCCTATGTAGGCGTATAGGCAAATATGGCTGGAGTAAAACCCCATGTATCGTATGCAGTTTTGTGCTGCCATAACTGGGTTAGGCTACTTTCACACTTGCGGCAGAGTAATCCGGCAAACAGTTCCGTCGCCGAAACTGCCTGCCAGATCCGGCAAAACATATGTCGACTGATGGCATTTGTAAGACTGATCAGGATACTAATCAGTCTGAAATATGCCTGATAAGTCAGAAAAATGCATTGAAATGCCGGATCCGTCTTTCCAGTGTCATCCTGGCAAAGCGGATCCAGCATTAATTTTTTTTCGATCTGCGCATGCGTATTTTGAATGCCGGATGCAGCACGAATACATTCCTATGGAAAAAAATGCCGGATCATTCAGGCAAGTCTTCAGTTTTTTTGGCCAGAGATAAAACCGTAGCATGCTGCGGTTTTCTCTTTTGCCTGATCAGTCAAAATGACTGAACTGAAGACATCCTGAACGGATTACTCTCCATTCAGAATGCATGGGGATAAAACGGATCAGTTCTTTTCCGGTATAGAGCCCTTAGGACGGAACTCAATGCCGGAAAAGAAAAACGCTAATGTGAAAGTACCCTTAGCTGCCAGGATTAAGGGTACATTCACGCGACCGTATAATTTTATCCGCATCTAATCTGCATCCGTTCCGTATTTTGCGGAATAGATGCAGATCCATTCATTCCTATGGGTTAATAAAATGTGCAGAAGACATTCAGCATGTTGTCTGCATTCGTGTTTCCACATTTTCTCATCCGCAAAAATATGAAGCTTGTAATACTTTGTCCGCACAGATCGGTCCACAACCCCATTCAAGTCAATGGATCTGCAAGTTGCAGAAGACATACGGAAACCATTCCGCATGTCATTCGTTTTTTTGTGGATCCGTTTCCGTGTAATTGAAGTCTCTGCTCGCTGAGCTTGGTGCTAATTTTTCTGATATTACTATTGCAAAATGCGGACACCCGGAATGGAACCGATGCAGAAACGCAACAGAAACAAATTACGGACACATGGGTCCGTTATTTACGGACCACAGAACGGAAAAGGATTACACACGGTCAGTGTGAATGTACCCTTATACATACATAGAATTTCAGCATCCTAAGATGCCTTATCCAGACGTAAGGCATCCATATCTGACCAGCTTCTACGTAGAGTGGATATATGAATATTATTAGTATAAGTTTTATTATTATTGTATTTTTCTCCCACATTTTAGTTCTTTAATTAGTGTCCTAACGATTCTCAGGTCTAGGCCAGGAACTGGATTAAACAAAAAAGTATAACTAGTTTCAACCATGTTCTGTATGCAATGTTTTCACCCCTCACTGCGATGCCAGCAAAAATATTGAGCGCCAAAATAAACTTTTATGTCCATAATTTAGGATTTTTCACACCAAAAAATAGAGGAGGGCTTCAAGCCAGGTCCCCTAATGGTAAAAACAGCAATTCTATTAGCAATCATGGCACCAGTTGAAGGTTTGTCAGCAGGACGTCATACACAAATCATTTCATTTCTTGGATCAGCAAATAAATTGAATCCTCCATATGGGTCTCAATTCATCCATGGGATTTAGACTTGTTTAGACTGCAGCCTCATTTCCTGGATTTTAAAAGCATCTTAAAAAAAAAAGAGAGACAAAAGTTACTAGTTGTGCCAAGTACAGTGGAGTTAGCCCTTCTCCATTTTCTCTATACACATAGAATCTGTAGGTTGCAGTTCAGGCACAGTCTCTGATGGACTATATGTGCCAGCATGCTCTGCCAACAGGAATATTCTATGGGCAACCCAGACTAAAGAAATACTTTATGCAGCTTGTAAGTTTGATTGATGAATGGTTGGTACTTTGCAGATGTTGCAATATTCATTTAAACCTGCAAGTGAATTAAATTTTTGCAGATTTCCTACAAAATGTAAGTTGACCGTACAATACGGACATACAGTTTGTTTTCCAGACTGCCCTAGAAACATGCATGCTTAGCCAAGCACGCCCGTACATTTCAATAAAGAGCGAGGAATTAATTGCTTCCAGGTTGTCTACACGATAAATACTTGGCCGTTTCAAAATTGGCGAGTTGGACGAGCTCTGTTTAATGTGTAGGAGCAATTTGCAGCTTTTATCCTCCAAGTGGAATGAACGGAGGCATGTGTTGGTGGACATTGCAACGGTCCCTCTGCTTGTCCTGTTCAGGGAATGCAAGATCCAGTACTGTGCAGCATAGTAGTCTGCAAGCTTTTGACCCCATAGACTCAAGTGTGTAAAATGTAAGAAAGGAAATAATATACAGTGGAGTCACATTATTATGTGCTTACCGTGACACGTTTGCCGTGCATGCTGGTTGCCAGGGCAATGTGTCGTTTATGCAGCATGTGTGTACACTTCTCCTTTACACTGGGTTCACACCTGAGCGTTTTACAGCGCGTTCAAACGCGCTGTAAAACGCTCAACACATGAAAACCAATGCTTCCCTATGGCCCTGGTTCACACTTGAGCGTTTTACAGCGCATTTGAAAAAAGTTCTTGAGCTTCTTTGGGGCGTTTTGTCGCGCGTTCCCGTACATAGACTTTCGGGAACGCGTGACAATGGGCGTTCGCTTGTCTCTGTATGCGCGATTGTAAACGCCGGTACAATCGAGCATACAGAGCGCTCCTTTCAGAACGCTCAGGTGTGAACCCAGTGTTAAGGTTTGTTTCCCTTCCCTGTCTGGTGCTTGTGGGGTTAACTACCTGGCTGGGTGTGGTCACTAGGTTGCTTATATTACCTGTGGCTGATAGCCTAGAGTTTAGTTGTCCTCCAGCCTCTGTTGGTGCTGGAGCAATGCTCCTGTCCTGGGTATTCCATCTGCCCAGTTATTGAGAGCCACCTATTGAGACATCAATGTCATCCTGTTGTTACCATGTCTTCCTAATTTACCCGTTTCTATGTATGGTGTGGTTTGTTCAGGGTTTGTGTTGTAGGTCTAGTTGTTGTACCATGTTTGGTGTGTGCGGTCCTGCGTGGATGATAGACATTTCACGTGTCTGTGCCTTCAGTGAGAGGGCTCCTGGGTTCCCAGGAGAGGGAACAGAAAGTCAGTGTGCAGCTCTGCCTGAGGCCACCATGCACCCTGTCCGCATGGGGGTCCATGCAGTTCCTGTTGTGCTGGATTCCGTGTTTGTTGTTTGTACTGTGTCCTGTATGGCGTTTGGGTTCCAGTACATTTTAATGGGTTCCAGTTGTTGTGGCGTGGACTGCTGGTGTTCCTTCCAGCAGCCTGCGGCAGGTAAGTGAACAAGTATACCTGTGCCCTTGATCCAGTAGGGAAATATTTACCATTAAGTTCTTACCTGCCGATCCAGTTTTGCTTATCGCTGTCTTCTCTTTATATGTGCCTGTTATGGGGTTTCCTTTTGTTGTGGAATGTTCTAGGGGTTAGATGAACCTGCTCTGGAACATGACAGTTTGTTTTGTCTTCCCCTTTCATTGCATCTAGGCTGGTGGGAGACTCCTGTTCATCCTTGTCTTGGAAGAACAGGTCGTCTCAGTCCTGTCACTATTCCAGGAATATTTAGGGTTAGTAGGGCCCGAGGTTCCTGTGTATGAGCCCACCTACCATCTGGGTCCTGCTCATACAGATAGAAGTCAGGGCGAGGATTAGGGATGCTTTAGGAGGTTACTTGCTCCCTTTTCCGGGTGTCCTGGCCTAGTTTCTATTCCAGTTTACGTCGGTGTTCGGTGGGGAGTTTTCACCCACTCCCCACCATGACAGTTGCAGTCTGCTATGGCCACTCCCCCCTATTTCCGGATGTTTTGATCTGCACGGCAGCCGTGCCGGGGGAGCAGGTAAGTATGCTCTAGAGGAGGGGCCCTGGCATTCTGGGGGTCATTATAGAGATTGGATAGAATCTTGTACTTTAATATTTCTTATCATAGTTCATGCCATTATTGCAGGACTGGCGCGTTACAGTTTCCCAAACACGTGATTGCTGGTGCAGTGGCAGTCCCCATGTTTACATGGCAGCACATGTGATATGTATTAAGGTCATATTAATACAAAAAGAAAATAATCCATTTGACTTAATGTTTCCTGTTGAGGGGCCCATTATGTAAAGGTGTTCTCATTCATTGTCCCTACATACACATAAAGGTGTATGGTTTGTGTGCGCATGAGAGGTCATAATTACAGCCAATGCGGGAGCGTTTCCCCTTCGATGATGATCGCCTTATTAGCGCAATGTACTCATTTGAGGGCCAGGACGGATCCTTTCTCCAGTAATTACATTTTCACCTATTGCTATTACAAGAGGCTAACATTTGGGCCCCTTGTCACAATTGGTTTCATGTTTTCTTCTTTTCCCGGCAGTAAGGACAGCGGGCGCTCTGTGTCATGCGCCGCTTCTCTGTATGCTATAATGGCCTGTAATTACTGAGTTTGCAGCACAATGCATGGGTGTTTGTTTAAAGCTGAATAGCCTGCTCTGAATAGGCTCTTCTATTAAGTAAATAGAAGTTGCACAAAGCCGTATTATCAAAGGTATCCTAGGGATGGCATTCCCCACACGTGTGTCTTTGTGAGGACCGTCCATAGTGGCTGGAGAGTTGTCATTCTGTACATGTCACCTATTCTCTTTACAGGATATATAATAAATAAAGATATAATATAATAGAAAAAAAATCTAATTCTTGCGAAATCTACATTCGTAACACAATGTTATCACATTTTTAGCCATTAGACCTGTTTGCCCCTTTAATCCCTTTACATCCTTTAATTATTGGAGATAAAAGCAAATTTAGAAACTACCATATATGTTTGCCATTAGGACATCGTAGGCTAAAACAGACCCACCTTCATACTTTTTTGTCTTAAGGGTTTTTTCTTATCTGATCGGTAGGGGTCCGACACCCGGGACCCCTACCAATCAGCTGCACCGCAGCATTCTCATACCTTACGCTAGGACGGTGACGTTGCATTTATCGGTCACGTGGCCTAGGCGAAGCTCAGTCCCTTTCAAGTTAATGGGGCTGCGATACCAAGCATTGCCACAATACGATGTAGAGGAAGCTGTGCTCATTCAGACAGATAATGGGCGAGGGTCCCTAGTGTTGGACCTCCACCATCAGATACTGGTGACCTATCCCAAGGATAGTTCATCAGTATAACGGCTCATGTGTGTGTCCATAATATATGGCCACCGGCCCTGTTCAGTCCATATCACAGGTGCAAGATATGGATCGGATGCACACGGAAGCACTATGAAGCGCCTCTGTGGGATCTCAGACCATGCACCCACACAGCAACATGTCCTACTTTGGTCATGGGCACACCCTCACTGCTGGACCATTTTTGCAGACTGCTGACAAGTAATTAATAATGTTCTAGCAGGAATAATAGAGAAATGGCACAATATAGAGTCATAAGACTAGTTGTTCCCGAATTGTTATTATATGGGGAATACAAGTAGTTAATAAGACAGACATGTCAGGAGAGGTCACAGGTCCCCTGTGGGGAGGGCAGTGTAGAACTGCCACTTACCTCTAGATTTACACCAGAAAGCTGAAGCAGGGGGTATGATCAATTCTTCGCCAGCGTTTCCTAATTGGTGAACTTGTGAATTTTTGGGGTGTGCATCATATACAATGCATTCGGAAAGTCTTTAGACCCTTACACTTTTTCCACATTTTATGTTGCGGCCTTGTGCTAAGATACAAAAAAAATCTAGTTTTCCCCCCATGAATCTGCATTCAATACCCCATAATGAAAAAATTAAAACTGTTTTGCTAATTTATTAAAAAGGAAAAACTATAATTTCAAATAGACGTAAGTATAAGTCCTTTTGCTATAGCACTTGAAATTTAGCTCTGGGACCTTATTTCTCTTGATCATCTTGGAGATGTTTCTACTCCTTGATTGGAGACCACATGTGGTCAGTTCAGCCGATTGGATATGATTTGGAAAGACACAGCCCTGTCTGTATAAGGTCTCACAGCTGACAATGAAGATCATATAAAAAAACAAGCCATGAGGAGGAAAGAACTGCCTGTAGAGCTCAGAGACAGGATTGTGTGGAGGGACAGATCTGGAGAAGGGGACAATAAAATTCTGCTGCACTGAAAGCACAGTGGCCTCCATAATTCTTAAATGGAACAATAACCAGGACTCTTCCTAGAGCTGGTCGCTCTACCAAACTAAGTAATTGGGGGAGAATGGCCTCTCCTCAGTAAAAAAAAAAACATGAAAGTTTGCAAAAAATAAAATAAAAGCACCTAAAGGGCTGTGTTGAAACAAGATTCTCCATTCTGATGAAACCAAGATTGAACCTTTTTGGCTTAAGTTTTAGGTGTCCTGTTTGGAGGAAACCAGGCACTGCTCATCATATGCCCAATATCATTCCTACAGTGAAACATGGTGTTGACAGCTTCATGCTGTGGGGGTGTTTTTAGCGGCTTGGACAGGGAGACTGGTAAGGATTGAAGGGAAGCTGATTGATGCAAAGTACAGAGAGATTCTTAAAATAAACATTATCCAGAGTGCTCCAGGCCTCAGACTGGGCCGAGGGTTCACCCTCCAACAAGACTGATGCTAAGCACACAGCCAAGACAACACGGGAGAGGCTTAGGCTTGTATTACACCAATAGATTATCTGACATATTTTCTGACCAATCATTGGTCAGATGGCCTATTACACACAGATATTTTGTTATACACACCAACTATTGGTCTGATTGGACAGATATTGGTCAGATAATCTGTTGGTGTAGTACAGGCCTTAGGGACAACTCTGTGAATGTGGCCTAACCGAGTGCCCTGACTTGAACCTAATTGAACATCTCTAGAGAAACCTGAAAATGACTGTCCACCGATGGTCTCCATCCAACCTGACAGAGCTTGAGAAATCCAGGTGTGCAAACCTTGTGGCATCATACCTAAGTCCTGAGTAAAGGGTCTAAATACTTATGTCAAAGCAAGATTTTATTTTTTCATTTTCAATAAATTAGCAAAGCTTTCTAACATTCTGTTGTCACTTTCTCATTATGGGGTATTAAGTGCAGATTTTCATTTTATTTTAGCACAAGGCCACAACATAAAAAAAGTTTAAAAAAAAGTCAAATAGTGAAGACTTTCAGAATGCACTGTATATTAAATCTCATTTTATCCTGGAAGGAAGAGTCACCATTGAATATAATTCATTGAGTTCTACAGTGTTGTTTTTTTTTTTTCCGCAGATCCTCCAGTTTCTAGGAAAGCTGGGTATCAGCCAGTATAACTGCTATTATAGATCCAAAATTGGAAGACTACACTGCCTTTTAATGCAGTTATACACTCCCACGCCTTTGTGGCCACATAAATGGGCTCATTCTGGCAACCGTTAGTTGGAAATAAATGTCTCCCAAAGTCTTTGTGTAGTCCTAGTCCCGACTGTATCTGCAATGCAATAGACCTAGGCTGTATAGACACGTCTCTAGAGCGAGGCAGCAATCTCCTGGTGACTGCTGGCAGGCGGCCACGTATAGACCTGCTTCTCTAGCAGTGCTGTGGACACATTATGGTTTCAGTAACACGTTGGCTTTAACTGGCCGTGCGTTGCTTTCTGCTGATGGATCTTTATACATTCACTTAATCTAATTTTCATTAGTTTGCATAAAAGTCCTATATAAGCCAGCCTTAATTAAAGCAGAACAAAAGTAATTGCGTGCATATGTCCAAAGCCTTTCCAATATCACCCATGCCCAGGGGCCAGATCTCCTAAATAGAGATGAATTGTGAGCTCCTGCCCAAGTGTATGGTTTAATTATCAGATGCCAAGTGAGAGTGGTGTATTAGTGGGAAGGATGAGTTTGATATTCTGTCCTTAATTAGAAGATGATCAGATTTGTCTTTCCCTCGTTGACCTATAGTTAAACCCTCCAGCCCCAAGGGACTATTACTCTCTGTTGTCAGGAGATACTTTGGAGATAAACGCTACTCGTTGAGCTGAGCCCCGGCTGTAACCGCATTGTTCTTCGGAGGGTCATTTTCACTTCCCTCTAATCATGTAATGAACACATCAACACTACTGCTATTTTTTACAGGACTGGCCAAATATTGAATGACAAACTGAATTAACATTGGGGTTGGCGCGCTCCGCTGTGCATAATTGTCATTGGTCTTAGTATAACTCCACCATTATTCAGTATGAATAATCAGCAGCCATGGTCGTCTCCTCATTGGCATCATATGTCAGGAAGATCTCATGCACCTGTAATTTTATAAACACTGATCAGTCATCACATTAAAGGGGTTTTACATGATTATTTAACTGATGAACTATCTGGATAGGTCATCATTATCTGACCAGTGGAGGTCCGACACCCAGGCCCCCCACCGATCAGCTGTTTGAGAAGGCACTAGCGCTTGCAGTAGTGCCGCGGCCTTCTTGATGCTTTTGGTAGGCCATGTGAGGCTAGGTGGCTTAGATGCAGCTCAGTACAACTGCAAGAAAAAGGGGGTCAGTCAGAGCATCCCAATGCGCAGGTGCACGCTGCTATGGCTAGAAACATGAAGAATTAAAAATACAATGCAACAGCACTCTGCAAAGAAAATAAAGTATAATAATTCCATAGTTATAGAAAATATTCTGCTGCTAATGCTACGCTGATTTTGTAAACTTGAAATTCTTGGCAAATACATTTTTACAGACGTGGACAAAATTGTTGGTACCCTTTGGTCAATGAAAGAAAAAGTCACAATGGTCACAGAAATAACTTTAATCTGACAAAAGTAATAATAAATTAAAATTCTATAAATGTTAACCAATGAAAGTCAGACATTGTTTTTCAACCATGCTTCAACAGAATTATGTAAAAAAATAAACTCATGAAACAGGCATGGACAAAAATGATGGTACCCCTAGAAAACACAGAACATAATGTGACCAAAGGGACATGTTAATTCAAGGTGTGTCCACTAATTAGCATCACAGGTGTCTACAACCTTGTAATCAGCCATTGGGCCTATATATATGGCTCCAGGTAATCACTGTGTTGTTTGGTGATATGGTGTGTACCACACTCGACATGGACCAGAGGAAGCAAAGGAAAGAGCTGTCTCAAGAGATCAGAAAGAAAATTATAGACAAGCATGTTAAAGGTAAAGGCTATAAGACCATCTCCAAGCAACTAGATGTTCCTGTGAGTACAGTTGCACATATTATTCATAAGTTTAAGATCCATGGGACTGTAGCCAACCTCCCTGGACGTGGCCGCAGGAGGAAAATTGATGACAAATCTAAGAGACGGATAATCCGAATGGTAACAAAAGAGCCTAGAAAGACTTCTAAAGAGATTCAAGGTGAACTTCATGCTCAAGGAACATCAGTGTCAGATCGCACCATCCGTCGTTGTTTGAGCCAAAGTGGACTACATGGGAGACGACCAAGGAGGACACCATTGTTGAAAACGAATCATAAAAAAGCAAGACTGGAATATGCCAAACTACATGTTGACAAGCCACAAAGCTTCTGGGAGAATGTCCTGTGGACAGATGAGACAAAAATCGAAGTTTTTGCCAAGGCACATCAGCTGTATGTTCACAGACGAAAAAATGAAGCATATCAAGAAAAGAACACTGTCCCTACTGTGAAACATGGAGGAGGCTCTGTTATGTTCTGGGGCTGCTTTGCTGCGTCTGGCACAGGGTGTCTTGAATCTGTGCAGGGTACAATGAAATCTCAAGACTATCAAGGAATTCTAGAGAGAAATGTACTAGCCAGTGTCAGAAAGCTTGGTCTCAGTCGCAGGTCATGGGTCTTGCAACAGGACAATGACCCAAAACACACCGCTAAAAACACCCAAGAATGGCTAAGAGGAAAAAATTGGACTATTCTAAAGTGGCCTTCTATGAGCCCTGACCTCAATCCTATTGAGCATCTTTGGAAGGAGCTGAAACATGCAGTCTGGAAAAGGCACCCTTCAAACCGGACACAACTGGAGCAGTTTGCTCATGAGGAGTGGGCCAAAATACCTGCTGAGAGGTGCAGATGTCTCATTGACAGTTACAGGAAGCGTTTGATTGCAGTGATTGCCTCAAAAGGTTGCGCAACAAAATATTAAGTTAGGGGTACCATCATTTTTGTCCATGCCTGTTTCATGAGTTTATTTTTTTACATAATTCTGTTGAAGCATGGTTGAAAAACAATGTCTGACTTTCATTGGTTAACATTTTATAGAATTTTAATTTATTATTACTTTTGTCAGATTAAAGTTATTTCTGTGACCATTGTGACTTTTTCTTTCATTGACCAAAGGGTACCAACAATTTTGTCCACGTCTGTAACTAAATTATTTGGACCCGTCTGCCAAACGTCAAGGCGATCTCAGTAAGGCGGAACCTAACACTAAATACTACCTGTTATGTGCCATGACGGCCACCATAAAATTCAGGGAGTGCAGGTTCCACGTGCATGCTGGGTCCTCTCTGCCTTTTACCAATTTTGGTGCCATAATGGCCTCCATTAAATCCAGGGAATGCAGGTACCAACATGCATGCTGAGCCCACTCTATACTTCTGGTGCCAGATGGCTTCCAATGAATGCAAGGAAAGCAGGCTACTGCTTTATAATTACACTAATTAAAATCATCCTATGTATGGCACATAACGGGTATTATTTAGTGTTAGGTTCCCATCTTACAGATATAACCTTGGCGCCGCCAGACGGGCCCAAAGATTTTTGCCAAGAATCTCAAATTTACAAAATAAGCGTAGCATTGGCTCCAGAATATTTTCTATAACTATGGCATTATTGTACTTTATTTGGTTTGCAGAGTGCTTTTGCATTGCATTTTTCTTAGATGCAGCTCAGCCCCAATGAAGTGATGAGAGCGATACCAAGCACTGCCACTATACAATGTACGGTGCTGTGCTTAGTTAGCACTGAAAATGGCTGATGGGTGGGAGTCCCAAGTGTCAGACCGCCACCGATCATATACTGATGACCTATCCAGAGGAAAATCCTAGAAAACCCCTTTAAAACCGGAGAAGTGAAAACTATTATTATCTTGTTCATTTGCACCTGCCATGGGGTGGGATATAGGAGTCAGTGAGTGAAAAGCCAGTTCTGGAAGGTGATGTGTTGGAAGCAGAAGGAATGGGCAAGCATGAGGATCTGAGCCACTTTGACCGGGATAAGTTGTGATGGTTAGACCGCCAATTCAGAGCATGTTCAAAATGGCAGGTCTGGTGGGGTGTTTGCAGTGGTTGGTACCTTACCAAAAGTGGTCCAATGACGTAAACCAGGTTCATAGGGGCCTAAGGCTTATAGATTCAAGTGTGGAGCAAAGGCTAGTCTGGTGTAATCTCACAGAGGAGCTATTGTAGCACAAATTGCTGAAAAGGTTACTGCTAGCTATAATAGGTGTCAGCACACAGTGTATCGTAGCTTGCTGTATATGGGGCTGTATAGACCAGTCAGAGTGCTCATGCTGACCCCTGTCTACCGCTGAAAGTACCTACAGTGGGTATACGAGCATCAGAAATCCATGGTGTTGATGCATTGCTAACCTGGGGAAGAGATGCAAATGTCAGAGAAAGGGAAGTCGTGGAGGTAGTGTGATATTATGGGCAAGGTTCTACAAAAGAAACCTTGGGGCCTGGCATTCATATGGATGTTACTTTGACGAGATCCACCTAACTAGATATTTTTATTGCCTTACAGCAGGGGCCTCTTTCAGCAGGAAAATGTACCAGCCACATTGCATAAATTATGCAGAAATGGCTTTAGGAACATGACAAGTTAAAGGTGTTGGCCTCCAAATTTCCCAGTTCTCAATCCAGTCGAGCATCTGTGGGATGTGCTGGAAAAACAAGTCTAATCCAAAGAGATTAGGTTTGCCAACCGTCCAGAAATTTCTGGACAGTCCGTAATAGTAGGTGACTTTTTTTTTCCCGTCCATGAAAAAAATAGATGTGTCCTTGATTTTTTTTTTTTTTTAGGCTGATGCTACTTGATTAGATTATTGTAGTGGTAATTATCATTTTACAGCTCAGAGTAAAGGGTGCCAGTGAGTTTGGATCAGTATATTGAGCTATAGATATGTATTACTTATAATCGTTATCATTCATTATGGTTTTCCAACTTGTCCATAAAATAAATCCTGCCTATCCGGGATTTTGGGAAAAATTGTCCAGAAAAAAATAGAAATTCTGGTTGGCAACCGTGCACACCTCAGTTTACTCTACTGCTTACTTGATGCCAGATACCACAGCACACCTTCAGAAGTGTTGAAGAGTCCATGTCTCAATAGGTCATATCTGTTTTGGTGGCACAAGGAGAACCTACACAGTATTAAGTGGTGGTGTTCATGATGGCAATCTGTGTATGTCCAAGTACCATATATATAGTGGATTAGTGGTTAGTACTGTGACTTGCGGGATTGGGAAACTAGACTAGACTTAAACCAAGGACAAGTTTTGCATTGTGTTTGTATGTTCTGCATGTGTTGTGGGGTTTTCTGTTTCTCCAGTTCCCTCCCACTTTCCAAAAGCCTACTGACTTGCCTTAAAATTGGACCAGTTTTGAGGAGGGGAAATTTAGATTATGAGCCATAAATGGTTTAAGGGCTGAAGTGAGTATCTATCTTTGTACAGTGCTATGGAGTATATTAATACTGTCTAAGCAACAGCACATACATTAATACAAATTATATCCTGGTTAACATGAAAAATAATTAAAATGTGGACTTTAATTATTAATGTATATTATGTTCTTGCACTAAAATGTATTTTTTTAATTACAGTGAAAACCCAAAAGCAGCAAGGTTTGATCCCAGTAGCAGCAAGGACCGTTATCACACATCTGGTGAACCACCTAGGACATTATCCCATGAGTGGAGACCCTGCCATGCTGACTAGCCAGATCTGTGAGAATCATGACAACCCCTACAGTGAAAGCTCTGACCTCTCCCCACAGCTCTTCCATAGCCCCAACCTTCAGTTCTTTGTACTGAATAATACCACACTAGTGTCCTGCCTGCAGATCCCAGCAGAGGAGAAGCTGCCTCCTGGTGAGGAACTATCTTCTGCTAGTTCAATGGTTCGCATTATCATGAGGGACCTTTCGGGCAAGTACAGTTGGGAATCTTCCATCCTTTATGGACCTGCCCTTGAACATTCAGGACAAAAGTCTCAGTGGTCTTCCCTTCTTCCTGCCTTTAATACGTCTTCTGTTACTGTAGAAGAAGAACAGTCAACAGGCCAACGGGAGTCTGAGGAATTCTCCTTGGTTCATTCTAGAAGAAGAGGCATGGAAGCTCTGCCTTTATGGGACAGCTTGTCAGATGAGGAGGATGCTCTTGACTGCCTTTTGCAGTATCTGGGAGCCACAGGTCCTGAGTGCCTTCAAAGAGCTGGAGTTCCTCTAAACGTTCCCTCTCCACCACCTGCCTGCTTTTCTGAAAAACTGGAGAATGAGGTCAGTAATGCTATTTTAAAGCAAAGCGCAGAAGAGAAGGAATTTGTAGAGAAGCATTTCAGTAACCTCCACATGAGAGCGATGCCTCAAGAGGAACCAGACAACCAAAAACCAGAGTCAGCCTTCTACTACTCCCGACTGCTGCTCAGCATTTTAGGCATGAACTCCTGGGAGAAAAGGTAAAAATCCTATGCTGAACTGAACTTTTATCTTTTTGCCATTTAAATAAAATGATTGTATTTGCTTCTTAGGCCACGTTCACACAACCACTAGTTTTTTCTGAAACCAGTGAAGCTGAACAGACCCTATTTACTATAATGGCGTTTGTTTGGTTTTCCGCATGGGGAATGAAGGATGTGTCAAGTTGAAATCCAGTACTCAAGCTGCTCTAACACTGTCAGTGGACATCTGTCAGCCGAATCAACCCTATTAAACCAGCCACACCTAGTAAGGCTGACTTTGCCAAATAAAACCATACCTGTCATTCGCCAATCTGTTGCTTCATTTAGGGGAAATGTTTTTAAAAAATATACAAATATGGGCTTGAGTGCACCATGGGCAGGCCCTCACAACTCTGTGCACCCTAACTCCTCTGCTCAATTTCCCTGGACTCCCCCCTCCACTTGATTGACAGGACCAGGTGTCCAGATTGAGGGGGGAAATGTCCAAGGAAACAGAGCGGAGGAGCTAGGTTGCACAGAGCTGCTAAAGCCCACCCTGGGTGCACCTAACTCCTAATTTGCATATTTTTAAAACGCCTATTTCTCCTAAATGCACCACTGGATTGGAGATGAAGAGTATGTTTGTAACCAGCAGGGTCACCCCTACTGAAAGTTATAGTTGGTCCGTTTTGCCGGAACACTTAGGCCTAGTTCACAAGAACGTATGGCTTTTATAGTTATTTGCGGTCTGTTTTTCACGAAAACGTAGTTCAGTTTTTGAGTTCCGTTTCCTTTCCGTTTTTCCGTTCCGTTTTTCTGTATGCCATTGCCATGTACAGTATACAGTAATTACATAGAAAAAATTTGGCTGGCCATAACATTTTCAATAGATGGTTCAGAAAAAACGGAACGAATACGGAAGACATACGGATGCATTTCCGTATGTGTTCCGTTTTTTTTTTTTTTGTGGACCCATTGACTTGAATGGAGCCACGGAACGTGATTTGCGGGCAATAATAGGACATGTTCTATCTTTCAACAGAACGGAAATACGGAAACGGAATGCATACGGAGTACATTCCGTTTTTTTGCAGAACCATTGAAATGAATGGTTCCGTATACGAAACACAAAAAAACTGCGCCTACACTCGCAAAAAAAACGTTTGTGTGAACTAGGCCTTAATGCCAGATTCGGCACTAATACACTTCAATGGAAATTAATGCCAGATCCGGCATAGAAACATAGAATGTGTCGGCAGATAAGAACCATTTGGCCCATCTAGTCTGCCCAATATACTGAATACTATGGATAGCCCCTGGCCCTATCTTATATGAAGGATGGCCTTATGCCTATCCCATGCAGGCTTAAACTCCTCCACTGTATTTGCAGCTACCACTTCTGCAGGAAGGCTATTCCATACATCCACTACTCTCTCAGTAAAGTGATACTTCCTAATATTACTTTTAAACCTTTGCATTCCGGCAAGTGTTCAGTATTTTCGGCCAGAGAGAAAAATGCATCATGCTGCAGTATTTTCTCCGTCCAAAAAACGTAAGAGGGACTGAACTGATGCATCCTGAACGGAATGCTCTTCATTCAGATCGCATTAGAATAAAACTGATCAGTTTTTTTTGACAGAATTCAATACCGGAAAACAAAAATGCTAGTGTGAAAGTACCCCAAGATGAGTTTTTTCCACATGGGAATCCACATGGAAAAACTGAACGTATTCCGCAACATGCGCAGGTGCCCTAAAGAGGACCTTTTATGGAATTTTTTGGTTTAATTAAGTACCTTTTACTTGCGGGGTACCCTCCACTGATGCTACCATTCTTGTTCTTTTTTTTTCAAATACCTCTCACATGCCCCACTGTGCCCACCTGCCGTTTTTGTGCCCAGTATGTTAATACTTAACATCGGTACAGAAAGGAGCAGACGCCAGGGTTTCACAGGGGGTGTCTCCTTCTCCCTGGCTGTGCCGTGGTCCAATCACAGAGGTGAGTGTAACAGCCAGGGAGAAAAACAGCTCACCTTCTCCCTGGCTGTGCCGCACTCTGCTGCGATTGGACAGCGGCACAGCCAGGGAGAAGAAGACGCCCCCTGTGAAACCCTGGAGTCTCCTCCTCCCTGTACCAATGCTCAGTATTGACATACTGGGTGCGAAAACTGCAGGAGGGTGGCAGCATCAGTGGAGGGTACCCCACAAGTAAAGGTACATAAAGGGGTTATCCCATGACTAATGTAAAAAAATGAACATCAGAAATCATACAGGACACGGTACACAGGCTTGGTTCGTGCTGTAATTAAGCAGATGGGCGCACTATAGGGTATTTCCGCAATGGACAGAAAAATAAAGAACAAATACAAGGCTCACCTTGTTGGGTTGTGCTAATGATAGGCACAACTCTAATGAACGCTCATCAAAGTGGGTCCTGAGAGCCCGGAGAGTGGTAAGTCTGCAGCCACGGATAGTCTTCTTATCGGAGATGCCTGGAATCCCCAAGAAGATGCAAAGTTCCAGAGAAAAATGTCCTACGGCGCAAAAGACCAACCACAGGTCACCAGGATCTTGGTTCAAAGTATTTATTGCAGCGATACAATGCATTTCGGGGATTCCCCGAAACGCGTTGTATCGCTGCAATAAATACTTTGAACGAAGATCCTGGTGACCTGTGGTTGGTCTTTTGCGCCGTGGGATATTTTTCTCTGAATCATACAGGACACGACAACCTCTTTCTAACAAAGCTAGAACCAGCCCTGTACCTCCCATGGATCCAGATATCTCCCCCATTCATTGCTCTGCTAGATTTGTATCAAGCTGACTGCTCAAGGGGATTGTCTTTTCTGCTACAGCTAAGGGGGCGTGTCCATGCTCCACCTATCACAGTTCTGGAGGCAGTTAAAGGATGAAACTGAGCATGTGCGGCCATCTCAGTGAGCTGGACAAAGAAATAAAGAAACAAACAGCAGGTGGCGCTATACAGATACATTTTATTGAATAGCTCAGTGGTTATGCTAAATTTGTAATTACATGCAATTACAAAAGTATTTAGATCCAGGGGCTGGTTTAAAAACTATAGAATATTTTTTTTGTGGGACAACCCCTTTAATTAAACAAGGAAAATAAATTCCATGAAAGGTCCTCTTTAAAACTTTTTTACAGTACAATCAGGAAATGCAGATATATATTTATCAGTGTAAATCTGAATCGCCTGATTATTATACTTAGATTGCTCCAGCATTTGGACTGTGTGGAGGATTTAGTATTGTAGAGGTACAAGCTGATAAATCACTGTCTGATGTGCCCCTGACGTGGAGCTTCCTGATGTTGGACGTTTTAGTGAATTGCACAGTGTGTCGTCAGTAATCAGATATGTGGTTATTGTGTCATTATAAAAACTAGGACATTCTGCATATTGACGGCTGATATGTCCTGTTCAGCATCCTCCACGTGAACGCCATGTTCCTTTCTTTTGTATTACGTGTTGAGTATAACTTGTGTAAGAAAAAGAGGGTCAGCCAACACATCCCAATGTGCAGGGGCGCCCTGCCAAGGATAGAAACATGAAGAAAAAAACACAATGCAACAGCACTCTGCAACCGAAATAAAGTACAATAATGCCTTAGTAATAGTAGAAAACATTCTGCTGCTAATGCTATTCTGATTTTGTAAATTTGAGATTCTTGGCAAATACATTTTGTACAAAATTATTTTGACCCGTCTGCCAAATGTCAAGGCGATCTCTGTAAGACGGGAACCTAACACTAAATACTACCTGTTATGCGCCATAATGGCCACTATAAAATACAGGGAGTGCAGGTTCCACATGCATGCTGGGTCCACTCTGCCTTTTTCCATTTTTGGTGCCATAATGGCCTCCATTAAGTCCAGGGAATGCAGGTACCAACATGCATGCTGAGCCCACTCTATACCTCTCCTGGTGCCAGATGGCTTCCAGTGACTGCAGGCACAAATAATTTAGTACAAAATGTATTTGCCAAGAATCTGAACTTTACAAAATAAGCGTAGCATTAGCACCAGAATATTTCCTTGTACTTTTTGGGTTTGCAGAGTGTTGTTGCATTGTATTTTTTCTTTTTCTTAGTATAACTTGTTATCCACATGTCTCAGCTCTTTGCTTGGCGCGATTCTTTTGACTGTGTCTCCACTTCACGTAGTATTGTCTGTGACAAGAGTTAATGGAGGATCCATGACCTGTCTGTATACAGCATACTTCATTATATTGGTCGTTATTCCCACGACCATATGATTTTCCGTGTGCTGTCCGTTTAAGGGTACTTTCACACTTGCGTTGTGAGGATCCGGCAGGCAGTTCTGTCGCCGAAACTGCCTGCCGGATCTGGAAATCCGTATGCAATCGGATATCATTTGTAGAGGGATCCAGAGCCGTCTGACAAATGCATTGAAATTCCGAATCTGGTATTTATATATTTTTCACATTTTTAAAGGTCTATGCATGCGCAGACCGGGAAACAGAATCCGGTTTTCCAGAACACTTGGTACTGGATCCGGCATTAATACATTTCAATGGGAATTAATGCCCATTCCGGCAAGTGTTCCGGAATTGTGGCCGGAGAAAATACTGCAGCATGCTGCGTTTTTTTCTCTGTCCAAATACCGTAAAGGGACTGAACTGAAGACATCCTGATGCATCCTGAACCGATTGCTCTCCATTCAGAATGCATTAGGATAAAACGGAAGCGTTTTTTTCCGGTATAGAGCCCCTAGGACGGAACTCAATACCGGAAAAGAATAACGCTAGTGTGAAAGTACACTACCCATTACAAAAAAATAATTGGTCTGTTCATGTGCTTTTTTTTTTTTTTTTATAACAGATCTGTGTGTCCGATCCGAGAAACTCGCTGCAGGTCCTACTTGGTCTGTTTTATCAGATAAGACCGGTCTATTCAATTGAAATTTTTTTTTTTTTTTATGGTTGCATTTTACTCATTTCAGGCTAAAAATCCTTTTTTCAATTGGCCTTTATTAAAATATATTGAGCTGTTTTGTCACAAAGGGTTAACTGTTTTTCTAGCTGTGTGACTGGTACTTTCACTTTCACTTTGTGCCGGTCATCTAATAACCCTCTAAACTACTAAGAGGTCATAAACACTTATTTAAAGGGAACCTGTCACCGGGATTTTGTGAAATGAGATGAGTCCTGTCCCTGAGAGGAGTCACGTACTGGACTCCTCTCAGGTTAATTTGCATATGTATCAAATCGGGAGGAAAGTAACCACAATGACATGGAGGTGGATTACCCGGAAAATGAGGGCAGCAGCTCGGAGGACGAGGACACGGACAGCTCCAGCGGCAGTGAGGAGGGAGACACCTCGGGTAATCTGCGCTCCCCTAGTACAGTCTGCCGGTGTGCAGTTATGGCGGCGGAGGGAACTGAGGCAGTGATAAGACTGGAGGCATCTACCCCATAGGGTGACAGGGCCATCACTGCCGCAGGCTGGCAGGTGACTGGCATTCCTTAAAGGGGTGTTCCAGTAATTATCCTCAGGGTGAGGGATGGCTATTGGCTCAGTGGGGTCGTTCTACAGACCCCCCCCACCCAAGGGGTCATTCACCTGTCGCTCAGCTATGTCTGGCGAGTCCCAGCATCAGGACCCCCACCCGTCCTGTGGATAGGGGATAATTAGAAATTTTCAGATTATCCCTTTAACCACTTAAGGACCACAGGTTTATACCCCCCTAGTGACCAGGCCCTTTTTTACAAATCGGCACTCCACAACTTTAGCGGTTTATTGCTCGGTCATGCAACTTACCACCCAAATGAATTTTACCTCCTTTTCTTCTCACTAATAGAGCTTTCATTTGGTGGTATTTCATTGCCGCTGACATTTTTACTTTTTTTGTTATTAATCGAAATTTAACGATTTTTTTGCAAAAAAATGACATTTTTCACTTTCAGCTGTAAAATTTTGCAAAAAAAACGACATCCATATATACATTTTTCGCCAAATTTATTGTTCTACATGTCTTTGATAAAAAAAAAATGTTTGGGCAAAAAAAAAATGGTTTGGGTAAAAGTTATAGCATTTACAAACTATGGTACAAAAATGTAAATTTCCGCTTTTTGAAACAGCTCTGACTTTCTGAGCACCCGTCATGATTCCTGAGGTTCTACAATGCCCAAACAGTAGAAAACCCCCACAAATGACCCCATTTCGGAAAGTAAACACCCTAAGGTATTCGCTGATGGGCATAGTGAGTTCATAGAACTTTTTATTTTTTGTCACAAGTTAGCGGAAAATGATGATGATTTTTATTTCATTTTTTTTTCTTACAAAGTCTCATATTCCACTAACTTGCGACAAAAAATAAAAAATTCTAAAAACTTGCCATGCCCCTCACGGAATACCTTGGGGTGTCTTCTTTCCAAAATGGGGTCACTTGTGGGGTAGTTATACTGCCCTGGCAATTTAGGGGCCCAAATGTGTGAGAAGAACTTTGCAATCAAAATGTGTAAAAAATGACCGGTGAAATCCAAAAGGTGCACTTTGGAATATGTGCCCCTTTGCCCACCTTGGCAGCAAAAAAGTGTGACACATCTTGGTATCGCCGTACTCAGGAGAAGTTGGGGAATGTGTTTTGGGGTGTCATTTTACATATACCCATGCTGGGTGAGAGAAATATCTTGGTCAAATGCCAACTTTGTATAAAAAAATGGGAAAAGTTGTCTTTTGCCAAGATATTTCTCTCACCCAGCATGGGTATATGTAAAATGACACCCCAAAACACATTCCCCAACTTCTCCTGAGTACGGCGATACCAGATGTGTCACACTTTTTTGCTGCCAAGGTGGGCAAAGGGGCACATATTCCAAAGTGCACCTTTCGGATTTTGCAGGGCATTTTTTACACATTTTGATTGCAAAGTTCTTCTCACACATTTGGGCCCCTAAATTGCCAGGGCAGTATAACTACCCCACAAGTGACCCCATTTTGGAAAGAAGACACCCCAAGGTATTCCGTGAGGGGCACGGCGAGTTCCTAGAATTTTTTATTTTTTGTCGCAAGTTAGTGGAATATGAGACTTTGTAAGGAAAAAAGAAAAAAAAAGAAAAATCATCATTTTCCGCTAACTTGTGACAAAAAATAAAAAATTCTAGGAACTCGCCGTGCCCCTCACGGAATACCTTGGGGTGTCTTCGTTCCAAAATGGGGTCACTTGTGGCGTAGTTATACTGCCCTGGCAATTTAGGGGCCCAAATGTGTAAGAAGTACCTTGCAATCAAAATGTGTAAAAAATGGCCTGCGAAATCCGAAAGGTGCACTTTGGAATATGTGCCCCTTTGCCCACCTTGGCTGCAAAAAAGTGTCACACATCTGGTATCGCCGTACTCAGGAGAAGTTGGGCAATGTGTTTTGGGGTGTCATTTTACATATACCCATGCTGGGTGAGAGAAATATCTTGGCAAAAGACAACTTTTCCCATTTTTTTTATACAAAGTTGGCATTTGACCAAGATATTTTTCTCACCCAGCATGGGTATATGTAAAATGACACCCCAAAACACATTCCCCAACTTCTCCTGAGTACGGCGATACCACATGTGTGACACTTTTTTGCAGCCTAGATGCGCAAAGGGGCCCAAATTCCTTTTAGGAGGGCATTTTTAGACATTTGGATCCCAGACTTCTCACACTTTCGGGCCCCTAAAAAGCCAGGGCACTATAAATACCCCACATGTGACCCCACTTTGGAAAGAAGACACCCCAAGGTATTCAATGAGGGGCCTGGCGAGTTCCTAGAATTTTTTTTTTTTTTGCATAAGTTAGCAGATATTGATTTTTTTTTTTTTTTTTTTCTCACAAAGTCTCACTTTCCGCTAACTTAGGACAAAAATTTCAATCTTTCGTGGACTCAATATGCCCCTCACGGAATACCTTGGGGTGTCTTCTTTCCGAAATGGGGTCACATGTGGGGTATTTATACTGCCCTGGCTTTTTAGGGGCCCTAAAGCGTGAGAAGAAGTCTGGAATATAAATGTCTAAAAATGTTTACGCATTTGGATTCCGTGAGGGGTATGGTGAGTTCATGGGAGATTTTATTTTTTGACACAAGTTAGTGGAATATGAGACTTAGTAAGAAAAAACAAAAACAAACAAAAAATTTCCGCTAACTTGTGCCAAAAAAAATGTCTGAATGGAGCCTTACCAGGGGGGGGGGGGGTGATCAATGACAGGGGGGTGATCAATGACAGGGGGGTGATCAATGACAGGGGGGTGATCACCCATATAGACTCCCTGATCACCCCCCTGTCATTGATCACCCCCCCTGTAAGGCTCCATTCAGACATCCGCATGATTTTTTACGGATCCATGGATACATGTATCGGATCCACAGAACGCATGCGGACGTCTGAATGGAGCCTTACAGGGGGGTTATCAATGACAGGGGGTGATCAGGGTAATCAGGGTGATCACTCCCCTGTCACTGATCACCCCCCCTGTAAGGCTCCATTCAGACATCCGCATGATTTTTTACGGATCCATGGATACATGGATCGGATCCACAAAACGCATGCGGACGTCTGAATGGAGCCTTACAGGGGGGTTATCAATGACAGGGGGTGATCAGGGTAATCAGGGTGATCACCCCCCTGTCACTGATCACCCCCCCTGTAAGGCTCCATTCAGACATCCGCAGGATTTTTTACGGATCCATGGATCGGATCCACAAAACGCATGCGGACGTCTGAATGGAGCCTTACAGGGGGGTTATCAATGACAGGGGGGTGATCAGGGAGTGTATATGGGTGATCACCCGCCTGTCATTGATCACCCCCCTGTAAGGCTCCATTCAGACGTCCGCATGTGTTTTGCGGATCCGATCCATGTATCCATGGATCCGTAAAAATCATGCGGACGTCTGAATGGAGCCTTACAGGGGAGTGATCAATGACAGGGGGGTGATCAATGACAGGGGGTGATCAGGGAGTGTATATGGGTGATCACCCGCCTGTCATTGATCACCCCCCTGTAAGGCTCCATTCAGACGTCCGTATGCTTTTTGCGGATCCGATCCATGTATCCGTAAAAATCATACGGACGTCTGAACGGAGCCTGACAGGGGGGTGATCAATGACAGGGGGGTGATCAGGGAGTTTATATGGGGTGATCAGGGGTTTATAAGGGGTTAATAAGTGACGGGGGGGGGCGTGTAGTGTAGTGTAGTGTTTGGTGCGACTGTACTGACCTACCTGAGTCCTCTGGTGGTCGATCCTAACAAAAGGGACCACCAGAGGACCAGGTAGGAGGTATATTAGACGCTGTTATGAAAACAGCGTCTAATATACCTGTTAGGGGTTAAAAAATTCGGATCTCCAGCCTGCCAGCGAACGATCGCCGCTGGCATGCTGGAGATCCACTCGCTTACCTTCCGTTCCTGTGAGCGCGCGCGCCTGTGTGCGCGCGTTCACAGGAAATCTCGCGTCTCGCGAGATGACGCCTATTGGCGTTAGTGTGACCTGGGAGAGCCGCCGCGATGACGCCTTTCGGCGTTAGCGTGGCGGCAAGCGGTTAAAGAGAACCTGTCACCGGGATTTTGTGTACAGAGCTGAGGACATGGGTTGCTAGATGGCCGCTAGCACATCCGCAATACTCAGTCCCCATAGCTCTGTGTGCTTTTATTGTGCATAAACACTGATTTGATACATATGCAAATTAACATAAAAGAGTCATATCTTACTTGTGTGACCAGAGAAGTCATATTTTCAAGCTCTGACACATCTCAGGTTAATTTGCATATGTATCAAATCGGTTTTTATACACAATAAAAGCACACAGAGCTATGGGGACTGGGTATTGCGGATGCGCTAGCGGCCATCTAGCAACCCATGTCCTCAGCTCTATACCCAAAATCCCGGTGACAGGTTCCCTTTAAGATAAGAACCGAGCTATTATGACTATTTAGGACGCAGCAGTGGACTGGACACTCGGGCATGAACCGAGGGCCCGCGGCCACTAGGGGCCCTGTGAGAGGCTCCTGGTACCTTTTATCGGTTGGCAGCTTCACCTCTCTGATCGGTGATGCTGCCACTCTCTGAGCTCTGTGCTCCTCCGCACAGGCCTGCCACAGTAACATCACCGAAATGGCCGCCGCCCGTTAGCAGCGGCGGCCATCTTTATCCCCGCAAATGCCAATAACAGGCCAGGCTCTTTTTACAGGCTGCTGCCACTCCGATAATCGCCGCTCTGAGTTCATCCGCACGGGCTGCCTCACATGAAAGTCACTAAGATGGCTGCCGCGTGAGGGCAGCGGCGGCCATATTTAAACCTAGAAGTTCCCACAGTCCGGGCCCGGAAACAATTTTTTTTTTTGTTTACAATTCTGCTGATGGGCCTTTCTGCTGTGCTGCAATGTGTGGTATGTCTGCCACACATAGGCTATTGCTCCCCAGGCCTCTCCGATGTCCTGCAGGCTGGGCTGGCGCTGTGGCAGCGTACGGTTGCTCTGGAACTTTTCCCTTCACAGCCACTGCTATCTCCCTTCCTCTTGTACAGTGCGGACTCTGCAGGAAGCAGACTGTTTCATAAGTGCACGAGATGAGCAGGCAGCACCTACTGAGGAGACAGATAGGGCAAGCAGGTAGCAGGGCCAGCGGAAGGCTTGTATTCTCTCTCTTGTGAGTGTTCTTTTTTAAAATTAAGTCCTGCATCCAGTGCTTTACAGACTCCCGCGTCCAGTGGGTTGCCGGCTCCCGCGTCCAGTGGGTTGCCGGCTCCCGCGTCCAGTGGGTTGCCGGCTCCCGCGTCCAGTGGGTTGCCGGCTCCCGCGTCCAGTGGGTTGCCGGCTCCCGCGTCCAGTGGGTTGCCGGCTCCCGCGTCCAGTGGGTTGCCGGCTCCCGCGTCCAGTGGGTTGCCGGCTCCCGCGTCCAGTGGGTTGCCGGCTCCCGCGTCCAGTGGGTTGCCGGCTCCCGCGTCCAGTGGGTTGCCGGCTCCCGCGTCCAGTGGGTTGCCGGCTCCCGCGTCCAGTGGGTTGCCGGCTCCCGCGTCCAGTGGGTTGCCGGCTCCCGCGTCCAGTGGGTTGCCGGCTCCCGCGTCCAGTGGGTTGCCGGCTCCCGCGTCCAGTGGGTTGCCGGCTCCCGCGTCCAGTGGGTTGCCGGCTCTGTAACAGAAAGACTGTGAGGGATTCTAGATGGAGACGCAGAAGCCACTTAGCTTAATGATTCAACTGTTACGTGGTAAACATAAAAATGTAGTATAGCTAAAAAATGGAGTCAGTGATTTCCTATGCTCCTCATCAGCCCATATCAGGGGGTTTATTCACTGAGAACAATTCACCTAGACTACAGCCAAGCTAATGGTCTGCTATGTTAAACTATAGGGATACATCAATTCAGCTGCAATTCAAGTGAATATGAATAAACCCTATTAGTATTTTTAATCTCCTGACTGCAGTTAACACTAAAGATGATATAAATCTATTCTGAGACTGTCAGCCAAATGTGGGTTTAACATTACTTATGAAGTGCATTCAGTAAAAGATTTATTCACCACAAGCTAAATTTTTCAGAAAATGAAAGTCTAGTCGAAGCAGCCAATTTAGAAAAAGATTAAAATAAATGGGGAATTTTCACTGATTTGACGCACTGGACTAGATATTCAATTCCAATACCAATTCTCCACAATTCTTTCTGTGGGTTTTCAGCCTCTGCGATGTTTCTTGTGCACTCCGGTATTTTTTGTTTCCTGTTGCTGGCTTATTATGTTATCTACAGCAGTGCAAAACCACCTATTCAGAGATCGGTGAAAAACACCTGAACTTCCAACATGCTAATGTTTTTTGCAACTGTCAACGTCAGGGATAATTATTCCTTATTTTTATCATCAGGTATAAAAATATTGGCAATGCCTGGAACTTATAAAAACAAAAGTGGTGCTATGAAAAGAAATTTAAAGAGGTTGTCCGGGTTCAGAGCTGAACCCGGACATACCCTTTTTTTTCACCCAGGCAGCCCCCCTGAGGCTAGCATCGGAGCATCTGATGCGCTCCCTTGCCCTGCGCTAAATCGCGCAGGGCATGGGCTCTTTTGTTTTCAATAACACATGGCAGTGTGTTCGGTGACGTCACCGGCTCTGATGGACGGGCTTTAGTGCTGCCCTAGCCATTTGCAGCCCCATGGAGAGCCCTGGTAAGTCACCGGATCTCCAAAAAAATGCCTTTGCCCTGCGCGATTTAGTGCATGGCAAAGGGGAGCATGAACTGCTCCCAATCTCAAGTCAGGGGGCTGCCGGGGTGAAAATGGAGGTATGTCTGGGCCGCTGGCTATGTCCAGATGTTGCAGAGAGCATTCCTCATGACTGAGGGCCCTCGTCTGTGTGGTAAAGACTGGGTTTTTCAACAGGACAACGCTACAATACACAATGCCCACAGGACAAGGGACTTCTTCCAGGAGAATAACATCACTCTTTTGGCACATCCTGCATGTTCCCCTGATCTAAATCCAATTGAGAACCTTTGGGGATGGATGGCAAGGAAAGTTTACAAAAATGGACAACAGTTCCAGACAGTAGATGGGCTTCGTGCGGCCGTCTTCACCACTTGGAGAAATGTTCCCACTCACCTCATGGAAACGCTTGCATCAAGCATGCCGAAACGAATTTTTGAAGTGATAAACAAAATGGCGGAGCTACTCATTACTGAGTACTCATGTTTGGAAGTTGGATTTCTGTTTTGGGGGGGTTTAGTATTTTTTTTTTGGGAGGTGTGGTCCTAAACTTTTGATCAGCTAAAAAACAGCCTGTTTCAGTTTATTCGTTGTTTTCATTAAATTGATTGCTCAAATTTTTTTTGGTCTCACTCCCATTTCTTCTTGTTGCATGTTGAAGCTCTACTTGGAACCTTGTTAAGATCCAGCCATGCTAAATATGATTTTTTTGCCATTTTTCAAGTGGTCTTAAACTTTTGATCAGGACTGTATTATGGCCAGGAAAAGTATAAGCGGACTCAGTTAATCCAGGGTTGTAGCGATTGGAGACGCATCACAACAAGATTATCGGAACGTGAAAACTCTCCATGCCATAAACTTGCAAGTGATGCTTAATTTGTCAATATGAGGGGCAAATCCATTAAGCACAAATTGTTAGGTGGTCAGATGTCTCTAAGAAATCGGCAGGTACTCCAACGTCGTGCTGTTGTAAGCCACATACTTGATATTGTTTTTCTCATTGGTGTTCCAGCATTCAGAAGCAGTCATTTAGAGTCTGTGGCAGGTGTGTTCAATGAGGACCATCTTGATAATCAAGGCAATTTTCTGGAGATTGTCAAACCTCTTGCTGACTACAGTCTAGTCTTGTAGAAGCACTTAAGAAATGTTTTGCAGAAAGTAAAAAGCCACGATCCAGAGAAAAGAGGAAGAGGGAAGTTTGTCACTTTCCGAAGTAAATCAACGATAACAAATGTCAACGATAAATGAATGTTTTTAATTCAAATGGACTCCACACAAGATGTGTCAACTCACGATCAGTGTGCCATTGTTCGGTATGTTGCTGGTGATAAAGTTAAAGAAAGATTACTGTCTTGTTACAGTTGAAGATTCCAGCAGTAAAAACCTACATCCCATACTTGCTGAATCACTATCTGCTTTAGGACTTAATCTTGAAAAGTGCATAGGTGATTCTTTTGATGGAGCGGCCAATTTGAGTGGGACTTACTCAGGCTTGCAAGCATTTATGAAGGAGGTTCTTCCTACACACATTCACACAGGGTGTTACGCACATGTGCTTAACTTAGTTATTGGCGATGCGAGTACTGTGTGTGTTCCAGCAGTCGGTCTCATTGGGCTCCTTAGCACCTATCAACATTTTTCACTGAATCATACAAAAGGATGAAACTCTGGGAAGACCAGATGAAAAAAAAAGACTGGCAGTTCTAAGCTTAAAAAGCTGGAACGTCGTTTCAGAACAAGGTGGTCAAGCAGACCTAGAGCACTTTGAAAGTTATTTAGAAGCTTTGACGATCATTCCAAAGAGTTAGGCTCCGATCTCTTAATTATCTTGGAACAAGTAAGCGAATCCTCAGATTTTTTTTTCAACCTCTGTTCGCCACGAAGCTCTGAAATTAGGTGAAAACCCCAGCAAATTTGAAACCATCCTGGTAGCTTTTACCTTTGTTCGTATTTTTGACATTACTACCCCTGTATCGGATTATTTGCAATCAACAGGCCTTTATTTTATCCAGGCATGGAGGAATGGTGGATGATGCTGTAAAGCGTTTTGCAGTTGGCAACTCATTTTATAGATTTTATTTTATTTTTTAATTGAGAAGTTGGCAAATGAAAACATTTGTTTGAATAGGAGCTTTTCAGACCTAAGATCCACGAGAAAAGCAGAAGGTACTGATAATAAGAAACATTTTCAGATTTCTTGCTGCAGTGTTATCGTTGAGTAGAGAGTGTGAAGTAAAGATTTTCCACTCATGGAGAACTTTTACAAGCAAATGTCTTGCTTTGATCCCAATCGGTTTGGGGAAATACTGGCCTCTTCAGACAAAATGCAGTTGAATGTTATTTCAGAAGCAGTACCAGTAATAGACCCAGTTGCTCTACGTGAAGAACTAATCTTATTTGCCCCCAGCTGCAAATATATCCGTAAAGGCTTGTTGGATGGCAGTGATGACTGAGGAGGAGAGTGAAGAATTGGTTTCAGATTTGGAAGCTCTAGATCTGAGCCGTCTACGGCTGCTGCAAAGAAGGACTCCTGCTAGAACTGCATGTCTTGTGCTTTCAAACTACTGTATCAGTACTGACGGTGTTCAGCGGCCTTTGAGAATCTCTTCTTGGCATACCAATATTTAATTACACTGAGCACTACACAGTGTACATGTGAAAGATGCTTTTCCAAGTTAAAAATATTAAAGTCAAGACTAAGTCATCTCTTTCACAGCATAACCTGGAGCCATTGATGCTCATTGCAGTAGAAAAGCAAGTTGCACTAAACATAAAGAGTGACAAAGATAAAATCATTGACAGATTTTGTAACATGCAGGTCAGAGCTTCTTATTTGTTAAAACGTGTTTACTTTTACTGAGTGAGTTTAATTTTTTTAATTGTTAATTTAGCTTGTATGTGTGTGTATTTTACAGACATTTGTTTCCTAATATTCTGTGCAGGATTTATTCTAAAATATGCTGTCAACCATTCAGTTGAATGCTAAATATTTTGCAACAAACATTCAAATGTTTACAATTTTTTACAGTGTTTTTTTTATTATGCACTTTTTTCATTTTTTAAGATGCACCTTTTTTCTTATTTGAAGATGCACTGTTATGTCTTGGAATTCGATGCTCACATTTAGGTAATAGGAAGAGATTAGCGGTATTTTCTGTGATGTAAGTTTTCATATTCTATATTTTGTTATCTTATTAAAATGTTCAGCTAAGAAGACATTTGTTACACCTGTTATATTTTGTTAATTTATTAAAACCTTGATTTTGGAAATGTACCATTTTTTTTAATTAGTAAACATTTATTTTTGAACATAGTGAAGAGAAATTCTGTACCAAGTGTAGGTGATGTAGGTGGCGCGATATTTAGGTGGGGCTGTGTGTGGGTGTGGCTTGAGGGTGGGCGGGGGCACAGGGGCCCCATAATCTCATATTGCCCAGGGACCCCTGTTAGGAGGTCTAAGAGCAGAGATAAGGAGCCCGTCAGCTCCCCAACTGACGGAAAAGACCGAAAATCCAAAGGGGGCTACTAGAGCATCTCAGCTATGTACAGAAAAAAGGGACTCCATATCTTTAAAAAGACCAATTAAAAATATTCTTTTTAGCTGAAAATGAGTACAATGCAATAATTAAAAAAAATGCCCCCAAAGGTGTACATAGCCTTTAAAAAATGGACATGGTCATGTGAATGAGCTCTTCTGTTCCAGCACCGAGCTCCCTTCTCCTGTGTTTCCGTTTCCCGCTCGATCGGAAGTTTGACTTGGCCTCAGCAGTGACTGCTGCCACCGCTGAGGCCATTGATTGTCTGACCTGCACATCACACTTTGGTCCTCCAGGGACTGAAAAAAATAACTGAGCTCAGTGAGCACCAGTGACGGTTGATCATTTTTTTATTTACAATTTTTTTTTTTACAATTGCTCCTGAATATACCATCACCAGCATAAATGAAAATCTTGCATGTACGTGTGAAAGAGTGAAACGTCTCTGAGTTTACCAAAATGACATTTAAAATTGGTCTTCTCTAATAGATGATTATACATAACATATGGTGGAACTGGAAATCTGGTCTGGATAAGGGGGGGGGGTCTTCTCAAAGAGGTACATTCCAGAGTAACTTTACTACTGTGCATTTACTTATTTTGTGTGACCAGAATGCCACCTAAGAGTAAGCTGGTGTAGCACCCACATTACACTGGTTCAGAAAGGAGCATATCGCAGGCTACCCAATACTGGTACTAAAAAGATGGAGGTCAGGTGCTCCCAGATGCTTTCTAAAATGCAGTGCCAGGGGTTAGACACCTATATACACCTATATCCTGAGTGCAAAAAATAGTTTTAATTTGAAAGCACATTCCTCCTTTTTATTTTTATTTTTTCAGGAGAAACTTTCATCTTCTCAAGAAAAATGAGAAGTTGCTTCGAGAACTTAGGAATCTAGATTCCAGGCAATGGTGAGTGGTACATTGTGTTTAGTGTCTATATGTTATAATAAAAGGATTGTCTGGATAAAAAAGTAGAGTGAGTTTTCTTTAATTTGCGAGACCGGAACCATAGAACTAAGAGACAGCTCCTCTGATGATGGTGGCATGTTGGTGTGAATATGAAGTGCTGTCTTCCAAAAGGCTCTGAAGTAAATTTAAAGAGGACCTTTCACTAGTATACAAACTAAAAACTAACTCTATCTGTGGGCAGAGCGGCGCCTAGGGGTCCCCCTGCACTTACTAGTATGCCTGGGCGCCGCTCCATTCGCCCGGTATAGGCTCCGGTGTCTCAGCTCCGTCTGTTGTACTGGACTGATTTTTTGTAGGAGGCGTGTCCCTTGCTGCAGCACTGGCCAATCGCAGCACACAGCTCATAGCCAGGCTATGAGCTGTGCACTGCGATTGGCCAGCACTGCAGCAAGGGACACGCCTCCTACAAAAAATCAGTCCAGTACAACTGACTGAGCTTAGACATCGGAGCCTATACCGGGCTAACGGAGCGGCAGCCCAGGCATACTAGTAAGTGCAGGGGGACCCCTGGGCGCCGCTCTGCCCACAGATAGAGTTAGTTTTTAGTTTGTATACTAGTGAAAGATCCTCTTTAACGGAGGGAAAAGCTGCACAAAAGTTGCAAATGTGTGCACAAAATGTTCAAATTTTTCAAATCGTTTTCAATTTTACACCGCACTCCCACTTTTGGAAAAATGAGATGGAGGAGAGTGCGTGGCCTCCCACAGTCTGACCAGGTTTACTACAATTTACTGCAGAGCCCTCTCCCCCCCCCCCCCCCCCCAAATGTTTTTCCATAACCATCCAATGCCTGAAGATCCTGGTAGGTCCTGGTGATGCCAATTGAACCCCTTTATCCAGGAATTAAGAAAATGAAAATACATGAATCTTACTTTATTATAGATATATTCCCAGATACCTGTCATTAGTTAGAATGGCTCGTTTTGTCTGAAGAGCAATCATTAGGAGAAATAAATTGGCTGCCATCCTATTAGTACACACAAAACCTGTCCTAATCACACAGGAAGACAAGTGACTTCACAACTCTGAGCTAAAGATCTGTCTCATCCTCCCTTCTGCTCTGCTTCTCAGTGATTATGATCCTGAATACAGATAAGATCTTCAGATGATTCTCTGTGGGAATGGAGTTCATGAGAAGACAGAGAGGAGGTGGGGATGTGGGTAATGAGCAGCAGCACTTGTATGCAGTCTCCATTACCACAGCCTGTCCTGTCCGTCCTCTCTGTACTTCATGTCTCTTCATGAACTCCATGAGCTCTGCTGTAACTGCTGGGATGGGAGCCAGCTTTGATCCCAGCAGGTTAATCTCTTAGACGCTGCAGTTCAGTAGTAACCATGGCATCGAAGTGATTGACAGAGTCCTAACAAAAGCCCCCAGGCACGCCATCAGTATCTGCCTATTTGGCCCTGCTGGAGATGTTGCCTAAAAGGTTGCTTGTCAGTGTAATACTGCCAGGGTATAATGCCATCGAATACTGTCATAGATCACTACTTCAGGTCCCCAAGCGGGACAAAAAAAAAAGTAAAATTATGTTTAATAAAGGTTAATGAAAAGTTAAAAAATAATAATAAAAACTTCTTTTAACCATAAAATTTACATATTTGGCATTGTCACAATGAGAATAACCCTCAAAATAAATATAACTTCTTATTTTAATTATTGTGCAAAATTGATAAAAGATAGATAATACTTTGAATATCTGGTATCACTGTGTTCGTACGTAATATTTTATTATTACCGCACTGAGAACAGAGGGGAAAAAAAAGCCAATATCGATGGCAGCATTGCTTATTTGTCTTGCATGCCCTCAGCTAATCAATAAATTATGTTCCCCAAAATAGTGGCATTGAAAATACAGTGTGATCCACACAAAAAAACAAGCCGTCATACAGCCTCTGTACGAGGAACGGCGCTCTGCTTGGGGTGCTGTGAGGAGGCCGCAGCGCTCAAGGGAGTACTGCAGCCTCTTCAAACAAATGGTCGGTGGCTGTTTGGAGAGCACATGTGCTCCTTTATTATGAAGACATGCCTTAATAGGGCACATGGAAAGAGATTGCCCACATTGGATGGGGGATAACTATTAGATTTAAATGGAGCCCTACTGTTGGGACTCATCACAAAAATGGGGACCCCATATCTCTCAGGGTTCCCTGAATTGAATGGAGCTGCAGGTCATGCAGTGCTAGTCCGTTCATCTCTTAAAGTTTGGCTAATTCTGGAAAAACCCATAGAACGTAATGAAGCGGCAGTGCGCATTTCTGTTGTTGAATCATTTTATTAAGGTTGAATATGTAATAACATGTACCAGTACAATGTGGAAATCAAATCACAAATAATAATCTCATTAATAGGGTTACACAATCTGAACATAGGTGATCGCACAATTACTAAGCCCCCGACACAAGACATACGGGACAGACAAACTCAGACATCACACATACAACACATAAGGGTAAAGACAAACAACAAGGTATCATTCTGAGATAACCGGAGATGAACTGGTCCGTTCCAGCCAATCAGAGAACTCCTGGGACCCTTTGAAAAAAAGCCATGGCGTCCACAATTTCAAATATTTCTGATCTAGTCCTGCATCTTCAGCAATCCATTCCTCCATTCTGCGCATATTCTCGAACGTCTCTAACCATTCTTTCACAGTGCGCATTTCTGACCTGCCTCTTTGTTCATTTCAGTTGGGGTGACAAGCTGCTCCCAAGTGGTACAAGGTCCCAGTTCTTGTGACTGGTGGTGGTCCCAGTGGTAGGACCCCCAAGATCTAAGAGTTACCCTAGGGGATAGCTTGTAACAACCGGAATGCTCCTTTTAAAAGAGGGAGGTTGTGATTGTTTTCCCTTTTTTAATAATTTTTTTATTCTTCTTTTACAGCCGCGAAACACACAAAATAGCAGTTTTCTACATTGCTGACGGGCAGGAAGATAAACACTCGATACTCTCCAACACGGGCGGCAGTCAGGATTATGAGGACTTTGTGGCTGGGCTTGGGTGGGAGGTAGGAACTCTTCACTTTCCACTTAAGTGTCTCTATAATTTGTCACCTGAGTGTATCTCTTGAGTGTTTACATGTCTTCGTGATGAGGCGGTATGCATCATAATCACTTTTTTTATTTATTTATTTATTACTGTACTGGAAAGCCTACTGCGATTTGCATTTTCAGTGCCCTTAATAACAGTTAGTGATAACTATGCATCTGTTGTATAGATCCGCACCATGGGGCAGATTAGTCACAGCCCTGTGGTATATGCTGGTCTGCAATAACCAGGCGCGCTGCCAGATGCTGCTCCGGATTTATGATGAGGCACCTACCTCTTCATTTATTAGGCGCAGCATCCGTCAGTCTATGCACGTGAACTGAAATGTACTCAAGCCCCTGGCTGGCATAGATTTTGGCGGTGTTCTTCACCAGTAAATTGACGCAGAAGATGATAAATGTGGCAGCAGAAAAACGGCACTTATGCAAAAAAAAAAATTGAGCAAGTGCCATTGAAAAAGTTGCAATCATGTAGTTTGCGACTTTTTCACGCCCCTGTGTATCTGGCACATATGTTGGGAGTTGAGTGTGCACCTTGAATGGGATATGTACAAGACCTAAGCATCTTATATATTTTATTTTTGTAAATTCTAGAATTATTAGTACTGTTTTTTAGGAGGTATTCAGCCTCTAATATATGTCATGTCTGCAGGTGAATCTAGCTAACCACTGTGGCTTCCTGGGAGGGCTTCAGAGGAACAAGAGCACTGGACTGAGCACTCCTTATTTCACCACTTCTATGGTAGAAGTCATGTTCCACGTGTCCACTCGGATGCTTTCTGACTCAGACGACTGTTTAACAAAAAAGGTAAGAGAGAAATGATATGAAGTGACTCCCGCAGGTCCCTGTGTCCGGCCAAGAGCCAGCCTTACACAGTAAGCCAGAGTCTCCCAGTCACACAACTTTTCCAAACTATCTACGCAATTTCTGTTCCTACAGAGTGTATACTATACAAACTGGCAGTGCTCATTGTATATATGTGACATGCTCTGTAAATAACCCTATGGGATTTATGTAATGGGATTGTCCCGTCATTACATATCATCCTCAATGTGTAGATCCTAGTCATTATTACATGCTGGACCAGGACCAATTTTTGCAGTAGCATGGAAGTACAGCTAAGAAGATCTTTTTTTTTTTGCAGAGGAAATAAAAATGGTGGAAGGAGGCTGATTGTCTATAGCAGGGATCAGGATATCAATGAGCAATAAAGCACAAAACCGGAATACGGTTATATAGCACAAATAGAACGCAAGTGTCAAAAATGAATATCTCCTAGATGGGACAAACCCAGGTACTCAGCATATACAAAAATATATATACACAAATATATCTTTATTGAAATCGATAAAACAAATAACTAGATGCTTAATTTGGCAAAGACAGACACAACCACATGGAGAGTGCACAAAATACGTCGGGACATCAAGTTATAGCATTGCAGGTAGTGGAAAAGGTGGGATGGAAAAACAAGTACAAATAAATACAAAATCAAACCATGTGGCTCCCCCCACCTAGATAAAAGACTATGATTCACAACATATACACAATACAGACCCGGCTAGTGGCACCTCCAAGAGACCCCTACACAATGTTTTGCGTCGGCTTCCTCAGGGGTTGATTTTGTATTTATTTGTACTTGTTTTTCCATCCCACCTTTTCCACTACTTGCAATGCTATAACTTGATGTCCCGACGTGTTTTGTGCACTCTCCATGTGGTTGTGTTTGTCTTTGCCAATTTATGCTTCTATTTATTAGTTTTAGCTATTTCAATAAAGATATTTTTTTATATACATTTTTGGTATATGCTGAGTGCCTGGGTTCGTCTCATCAAGATGCTATAGCAGGAATCAGTAACCTTTGGCACTCCAGCTGCTGTGAAACTACAACTCCCAGCATGCAAACATGATTTGTTCTTCTAACTATCATAGAAGTGAATGAAGCATTCTGGGAGTTGTGGTTTCTGAACAGCTGGAGTGCCGGTGGTTGCTGGTCCCTGGTCTATAGTCTGCTTTCAGCAGTGCAGATTAGCAGCAGAGACAAGTAGGAAACATGGAAGTAGAGAATAAAAAGGGTATTTTTGTGGTAGAAACACTGCAGATTACTTTTAAAAGACCATTTACTCCAAAACTATTTTTGAACACGTTATGCGAGCTCCAGGAGTCTAGACCAGGCCTGCAGAGTTACACTCCCGACTCCTTCATTAATGGCCAATAATTGCTAATTTTGGTAGAGAACACAGAAGATGGGAGAACTGATTATTTATCACCACTAGAACACACTGATTATAGTATAAGAGACAGGGGAGAACACAGGAGAGGTGAGAACCGATTATCCATCACCATTAGAACATTCTGCTTATAACTGATTATAGTATAAGGACAGGAGAAAACACAGGAGAGGTGAGAGCTGATTATCTATCACCACTAGAACACCCTGCTTATCACTGATTATAGTAGAAGGACAGGAGAGAACAGAGGAGAGGTGAGAACTGATTATCTATTACCCTAGAACACCCTACATATTACTGTTTATAATAGAAGAACAGGAGAGGTGTGAAATTATTATCTTTCACCAATAAAATACTCTGCTTATCATTGATTATAGTATAAGGACAGGAGAGAGAAATACTGATTATCTATCGCCACTAGAACACCTTGCTGTTATAGATGAATAAGGCTATACTAGTGCCGGTTAGACTGCACACCACACGTGCAGGGGTACTGCTCCATCATACAGTTAAGTAGATTACCTGATTCAGGGCCTCTGTACAGCTTCTGATGAGGTGTCCGCAAAAGGGATACATGAAACGCGTTGAGCAAGTTAGGCTACTGACGTTAATAAGGAGATCTTATTTTTGAAGCGGTCACTGTTCTGAATCTCTGGTGTCCTTTTAGCCATAGGTTCCATCTGCCTATGGATATATTAATA
The DNA here is from genome assembly GCF_014858855.1 of Bufo gargarizans. Lineage (NCBI taxonomy): Eukaryota > Metazoa > Chordata > Amphibia > Anura > Bufonidae > Bufo > Bufo gargarizans. Next base: position 50,948,527 of record NC_058090.1, read on the forward strand.
CAAGGGTAAACTCTATATTTTTATTATTCTTATCTGGAATAAAACTTAATTTTTTTTGTTTTAACCATCTTGTGCAGGTAGTTAGGTTATAGATGAATAAGGGCCTTAGATTGATGGAGCATAAAATTCCTTTGAAAATTAATAAATACATTAAATACACAATATTATTAACAGATTAATAATGTTTTAAGCCAGAATTTCACAACCCAAACCCCACAGCCCTGGTCTGGACAGTACACCTACCAGGTATAAGGCATTTGTTCCCTGCAGGAGAAGTTTTGTTGTATGTGCTGTTAGGGGGAGGATAAGGGGGATGCACTCTCTTTTAGAGAATTGTAGGATAACAATTACCAATAAGATTTCTATTAAGATGACCCTGCTGGAATCTGGCTGTAAGCTTCTGAGGTGGGTGAAGATTAAAGGATGTTCCAGAATTTTACCATTGATGGCCTGTCCTCATGATAGCCCATTCATTTTTTTAACCAAGCCTCTTGCTCCTGATTTGTGGCACCAAAAAGTCACAAGGTTTTGACTCTTAGCCGTTGTGTCACTTTTGTTACAAGTAGGCAGGGCATCAACAGAAGCGCATGGGTCCTACATGGGCTGCAACCGCTGCAAGCCGTGCCTGATACCTACACAAGCTGATACTTTGCGTAGATTTTAGAGTGCGGTGCACGTACCTGCCTAGGTGTGCCAAAATTAATAAGAGGTGGGCGTCTCTTTTGGAGCATCTCACACCATCGCAAACTGCATCAAGCGTGTCTTTACAAACGCCAATCTTGATAAATTTTTTTTTACATGTTTGCACATGCATTTAGTAAGTTACGTATGTGTTTGGTTCATGTGAAATGCAAATGCAGATCCACCAGGCGAGCCAAGTGCACACTTACCGTAAAATGTGTGGCGGTTTGTCTGCAGAAGTATTTGTTTTTGATGCTGTGCAATAAATTCTGCATTAGTGCTAACAAGTCCAGGTCTCGGATCTTGGCCCTTGTCAGGGGTGCGCATCCTCCCCCCGGCTCCTCCAGACATGCATCTTCCGAGGTGTTAATCCAGTCAGTGGGAACATTAATGAGCGCACGCTGGATAGCTGGGGATGCAGGAAGTGGGAACTGCTTGACCTCAGCATGGAGTTTAATGCCTCTAATTAAATTAGAACGATGGAGCATTGGGATCTGGCCATGCCTCGGGCTCTAGCTGTGCGCTATGGATCCTCCTGTGCCTCACGTACAAAGACAACTCCATTTCATCATCGTTACTGTAAGGAAAAATGATCTGAGGGGAAAGCCATATGTCCTTACCATTTACTTCTCTATACGTTGTTCTAGTTTTGTCTATGTATCTATGCCCCTTATTTTACATTAATGTGTCAGTGTAATGCAGGGGAAGTAACTACATTCGGCATTGCGCTGAGGTTCTGACACTGTAGAGCTGCTTCTGTAGACTGAATGTATAATATATCATGACACTGGGGTCCTGACGGGGGCTTTAGGTGTCCGTGTGTCTGGCATTGACATCGAGGAAACACTGATCACTGGTGATTTTTCTTCCCCTGATCAACAAAGGAATTATCCAGACGGTAAACGGGTTGATGGGCATAAAAAACTGATATATTGGTGTTAAGGTGTGAAATGAATTGACTTAATAATTTTTCCGGACATTCTGAGGTTTTCTTCTTAGTTGATGTGCCATCACCGGGAGCCACCAGTCAATTCATAGGAGGATCTGCACGAAACGACCCTTCTGAGGGGTTGACCCCACAGCTCCAGACGCTCCCTCTGCCGGCAGATTAACATGGCCGCCCATGTCATGTGATCTTTATAATCTCGCAGTAACAGTGCACGAGCTGATAATACGCCTACGGATCCAGGTCAACCAATTTTAGCGGCATGCACAGAATCGACAATTTGTTTCTGTAGGCATATCCTCTGCGCATGCAGTGCCTCCGCAAGATTATCAAGGCCGCATGAGATGAGCCGCCATATCGATCTGCTGGCAAAGTGGGGAATAGTCTGTAGATGGATAGTCCTTCACTGACTGAGGGTTCGTTCAGATGAACATATAGATTGGTGCAAATAAATTCACTGATCCTTAGGCCTCATGCACTTGACCATTGTTTGGGTCGGATGCGGACCCATTCACTTTAATGGGGCCGCAAGAGATGCGTACGTCACTCCGTGTTCTGTCCGCATCCGTGGATCCGTTCCGCGGCCCCGCTAAAAAAATATAACATGTCCTATTCTTGTCCGCGTTTTGCGGACAAGAATAGGCATGTATATTGCCGGCGCCCATTCCGCAAATTGCGAAAGGCAACACGGGTGGCTTCCAGTTTTTGCGGATCCGCGGTTTGCGGACCGCAAAAAAACGGCACGGCCGTGTGCATGAGGCCTTACTTTATTGTAATCCTTCCGGTCATGATATTGAGATGAGAAGTCCTACCGAACAGGAAGCGCCTATTTCGAGGCTCAGTGGCCAGAGTAAAAATTGTGCTAATTCAGGATTTATTTATTTATTAATTTTGTAAGATGTAAAATTTTAAAAAAAAATAATTAAAAATTCTTAAATCTTTCATGTAAAAAATTGATTATATTTCTGATGACACATTCCCTTTAATACGGTACAGATAAAGCAGACTTGCAGGTAGTGTAATACCGTATTCCGCTGCCTATAGAAAGCTTTATGACCACTACGTCAGAGGCATAATGCATGTGTCATTACAGCTTCAGAACCCCTGGATTATATATTTCCATCGGCAGGGCGTTCCTTGTATCACGGTGAATCTCCCTCCTAACATCCTCCGTCATGGCCGGCTTTGTTTGTGATGGCGTCTAGAGAGCAGAGATCCGTGCGCGATACCCTGGTGCTGGCAGCCAAAGTTCTGCTTTAGATTAGGACATTATTGGATCAAAATTGCATTTAGTTTTGCCTCCAGGTTCCATTTACTTCACATTTCTCTTAGGTTCAGTTAGTACAAGGTCTGACGGCACAAGACGTATCGCAGGAGCCCAAGCGAGTAGATGATGTTACACAGCAGGACAATATGTCAGAGATGGTCTTTCAGAGGAGCATTTCAAGAGAGAGAGAAATCCGATTGAAACTGTGTTTACAGCATTCTGGGGTGTGACCACAAATGGAGGCCAGCGTAGGTCAGCCATGTTGATTATAGAGACTCTGCACGTTACAGCCGACCATGCACAACGGGGTTAAATGAAAAACATGGGAACTGCCCATACTGGGGTTTATAGGCCTCCCCAAAAGTGTTCCACTGCCCCCATGAGCCATAAAAGAAAAATACTGTACTATATATTTCTTTGTTTTAAGGGTTTTTATTTTAATTTATGTAATTTTTGATGTTTCCTTTTTTAACTATAATGTATCGGAATAATTATATATGTAAGGACGTTTCTAAAGTTTACCCTAACATATATGCTAAGCATTGGCCCTGGGGATTGCAGTGCTGGGACCAAACCCAGGAAGCCTTTCACTTCTGAATGACCACCAAGTATTCCAGCAGTCATTAAAGGCGTATTCCCTTCTGAGCGATTTATTGGCAGGTCCTCTGATTGGTAATCCCGATCTTGTTTTTTTTTTCTGGCCGTAACGTTTTTATTTTTCGGTCAATGTAGACCTTGTTTTTTGAGGGATGTCTATTTTTTAGTGACACAGTTTTCCTATAACTTAAGTTTTCCTAACTTCTTTTGGGGTGGTGATGACAATCTGCAGGCAGCATGTTACAGCAGGAGGAGCTACGTAAGCGAGAATAGTACTCGCTTCCATAGCCTGTTCTCGGGAGGTTTACCAACTCTCAGGAGAACAGCTCGTCTTCTCTCTGGCTGTGGACTGGTTGGCAGTGATTGGACAGCGTCACAGCCAGGGAGAAGGTGGCGCCCACTGAGAAGAGCGCCAGTTCTACTAATAAGCATACTACAGTAGGGACATAGTGGCACAACGGAAAGGACAATCTGCTGGAGGTGGGCTACATGCTCTGGTATTAGTAAAAAAAAATAAAAAATCACCTTAAGGCTAGATGCACACGACCGTATGTGTTTTGTGGTCTGCAAATTGCGGATCCGCCCCCTCAAAAAACGGATGAAGTCTGTATGGCATCCGTTTTTTTTTTTTTTTTTTTTTTTTTGCGGATCCATTGTAACAATGCCTATCCTTGTCCTTCAAACGGACAATAATAGGACATGTTCTATATATTTTTTTTTGCGGGTCTATGGAACGGAGCAACGGATGCGAACAGCACACAGAGTGCTGTCCGCATCTTTTGTGGCCCCATTGAAGTTAATAGATCCGCACCCAAGCCGCAAAAAATGCGGCTCGGATACGGAACCAAACCACGTTCAGGGTCCATTCGCTCGTCCGCAAAAGGGTCCACACCCGTTCCGCAATTTTGCGGAACGGGTGCGGACCCATTAATTCTCTATGGGCCCGGACGTGAAGCGGAGAGCACACTATGTGCTCTCCGCTTCCGCAATTGTGGAGCGCGGCCCCGAACTTCCGGGTTTCGGCACCGAACTTCCAGTCCGCAGCTCTGCAAAAGATAGAACATGTCCTATTCTTGTCCACAGCTGCGGACAAGAATAGGCATTTCTATAGCGGGTGCCGGCCGGCTGTGTTGCGGGTCCGCAACACACCACGGACGTGTGAATGGACCCTCATGTGCATGTAGCCTAAATAGCATGTTATCTTTATTATACAGCTGATGGTGATCATGGGAATACATATTTATGTGTTGTGTGAGGTTTATTTACCACTTAGAAAAATATATAAAATCTCCTGTGGAATTTTTTTTTTTTTTTATAAACTTCATTAATCTGTTTTTTTTTGTTTTTTTTTTACATTGAGCAGCCAGTGCTGGTAGCACCAAGAATGTATAGAGACACATAAATTTCTAGGCGGGATAAGAGAGGAACGTCACAGTGCAGAGCCGTAAAGATGCTCCAGAATTGTTGTTCTATGGGAAATGTGTTTATAATCTGGACTGGTGACAGGTCCTCTTTAAATCAGTATTCCCATCTGGGCAGTTATGGTGAATCCTCAGGATAGATAAGTGGAGGCACTACCTCTGCGAAAGGGGCCCTTCTCACACCCCTGTGTATGGAGAGGTGCACATATAAGCATGGCTCTCGCCATTCGCTTCTATAGGATAACCAAAAACTGTTAACTGGCTACACCTTCCCCCCCAAAGCAAATGCTGAGATCCTTACGTGCGTGGTCACCTCTCCATTCACAGCAGCGTGAGATGGGACCAGTTCTCCAGATAGGTGCAGGTCCCACCTCTGGAATATGCTCCTGGATGACTTCTATGCCGTATATATTTGGACAGGCCATAAATGTCCAGATGGGGATTATCCCTCTTGGGGGTGGGAAGAAGTGAAGTGTCCTGATCTCTTGGTGCAGGAATGCCGTCCTTTTGTTCTCCGCATGTCCCCGTCGTCCTGTGTGTATAATCCAGTTCTAAAAGTTTTGTCATTGTGTTCAGCACGCACCATTTCTCACCTTCACACATTATTGTCTGCCTGTTCTTACAGGGCTTAACGCAGCAAAGTAGATTACATTTCCCCCCGGCAAATTAAATTTCATAACAGCTGGCTTTCATTTTTATTCCCAATTATACTCATTCACTTTTTTTTTCTGCCTCTTTCAATTTCCTTTACCTCTGAAGCTTCGCCACCTCGGCAATGATGAAGTGCATATCGTCTGGTCGGAGCACAGCAGAGAGTATCGTCGAGGCATTATACCCACCGAGTTCGGGGATGTGCTACTAGTTATCTATCCCATGAAGAATCATATGTTCAGCATCCAGATTATGAAGAAACCCGAAGTAAGATGCTACCTGTCTTTTCATTCTGTCCTAATTAAAGTGACGCTAACCCTTTCTCATCACAGGAGCTATGGCGTGTCACATGGGGAGGTGATCAACTTTTCTATAGTTTATTATTATTTTTTTTACTAGATCACTCTGTATGGGATAGCGGAGACTGTAGTAAAAAGTGGAAACCAATTTTTTTTCTTTTGTCCTCCGTTGGTATAATAGGATCTGTTTAACATATGTGCCGAATATAGCTCCTCCCGCGTACGGTAAAGAGGCACTGCAGACCCAGCGTGAAAAGAGCGTGTGTTAGAGAGGTTTTCCGCTTTTTAGTAACTACAGCTTATTTGTTGTTCCGCATTTTTCCCAAATACTTATTTTATATCAATTCCTCAGGGATTTTTATTTAAAGAAATGGCATTAACCGCTTGAGTACCGACCCTTTTTTGGTATTATAGTTGTCCAGGATTTTACAAGTCATGGTCTATCCTCAGGATAGGCCAACAATATCTGATGGGGTCAGGGGGTAGTGGATGGAGCTTTTCACTGCAGTGAAGTGAACAGGAGCAGAGCTGCAGTTACCAGCTCCGTCCACTACACAATGGATGGAGCTATGTAGTCCTGGTGGTGGACCTACTCCGAAACAGCTGATCGGCGGAGTGTGGGATGTCGGACCCCTGCCAATCAGACACGGATGGCCTGTATTGATGATAGCCTATTACTTGTAAAATCTGGATAATTCCTTTAAAGGTGTTGTCCCGTCTCTTATATTGGGGGCATATTTCTAGGATATGCCACCTCTGTGACCTGCACCTACAGCGAAGTGAAGAAGGGTGCACTGCACATGTGTGGCCACCCTCCATTCATTTCTGAAGGACTGCCAATTTCAGTCAGCCCCATAGAAGTGAATGAAGTGGTGGCTGCTCTTGCCATTCATTTCAATGGGACTTCCAAAAATACCAAAGCGCACTGCTCAGCTATCTTTACTCCCATAGAACTGAATGGAGTGCGTGCCCGGTGTGTCCTCCTTCAACTTGTGGGCTACTTTCTAAACATAGGTGCAGGTCCCAGAGGTGGGATCCACACCTATCCAGTGGCGTAGCGTGGGTTGGCAGCACCCGGGGCACCCCCCCCCCTCCTCTTTTTACAGATAATGTAGTAGATATCACCTGAGGTCCTATGTAACACAGTGATAACTGTCTGTGTACAGATAATGTAGTAGATGGGTGAGAGGCCCCAGATTTCAGAACACGCACAGTGTGACCTGAAGTCTGGGGCCAGGATGCGGTAGTGTGGACCATATTCTATATCCACCCTCCCATCACTACAGAACATACAGGGTAGTACAGCCCCACATACCTTTTACATCCAGTGATGTCTCCTTTGATGTAGATGTTCTCTTTCCTCATCTTCTCCTTTCAGACCAGACCAACATTTTTCAGCCATTTCTCGTCTCTGCAGTTTGGCAAAAAAAAAATCTTAGTTTACTGCTTTTCCATCATCCTCCCATCTTCTGGACAACTCATCCTACCACCCCCAATACTGTGCCGCTGTGCTCCCCAATACTATACTGCAGAAACAGATAAACCCCCTGATAATAGTAGTACCATGCAGATAGTGCCCTTCAATAATTATTGGCACACAGTGCCCTAAAATAACTGCGCCCAGAAAATAGTGCCCTTGACACTAATAGTGTAAACATAACGTCCCCTGAAAATAATTGTGGTAAGCTGATACTGTGCCAAGGTGCCCCCACAGTAATAGTGCTTCCAAAAGTCCCACCAATAAGAATAATTCTCTGCTAGAGCACACATGGTAGTAATAGTGCTCCTATAGTGCCCCAACATGTCCCCACTGTGCCCCAGAAGTAATAATGCTCCGATAGTGCCCTTTACTAGTAATCATGTTCCCCCTAGACCCCCAGTAGTAATAAAGCCTACCATAATGCCCCCCAGTAGTAATAATTCTCCTTATAATGTGACAGTGCAAAAACCACCCCCTTTTAATGCCCCTAGTTGAGCTAATGTCCCCATAGTGCCCCCATAATTTTCCAGTATAAAATTCCCCTATAAAGTGCCCCCAGTAAATGCCCCCCATAGTGCTCCTCTCCCCCTCCCTCCTAGTGCCGCCCAAAATGTACCACTATAAAATGCCCCATATATAATGCCCCAATAGATGCCCTCAGTTTCCCCCATAATTTGCAAGTATAAAATACCCCTTCTTAGTGCCCCCGTAGATGACCCTATAGTACTCCTCTCCCCCCTTCTCCATAGTACCCACCATAATGTGTCCCAGTATAAAATGCCCATATACAGAGCCCCCAATATAAAATACTCCTCCTTTGTGGTTTCAGTAGATGCCCCCATAGTGCCACCCAATAATGTGCCAGTAAAAAGTTCCCCCAATAATGTGCCAGTAAGATGTGTCCCCACAGTGCCCCCCAATAATGTGCCAGTAAGATGTGCCCCCACAGTGCCCCCCAATCATGTGCCAGGGAGAAGTGCCTCCCATAGATGGCCCCCCAATCATGTGCCAGTAACAAGTGCCCCCCAATCGTGTGCCAGTAGCCAGTATTGTACCATATAAAAAATAAACACATACCTCCATAGCAGCGATGCGATGCAGGCCTCTTCCGGCCTGTGTCCCGCGCATTTTTTTTGTGGTTTTTTTTTAACGTTGTTATCTTGATATCTCCATTCTTATTTTTGAACCCACTCTGAGCCCTTTAGTCAAGGGAAAAAACTTCCCAGGTGCAAGTTATACAGTGCAAGGTTGTACACGTGTGATGCCCTCCTTATAAGCCAAACATTCAAATGCAATATCGGATTTAATTTATGGGGTTCACTGGGGGGATGGGGGCCCTGATCCTGATATTAGTACACCTGATTGTTTTTTAGGGTAAAGAACCCATATAGCAATCCCAATAACCGCATAAAGAGTAAATAGTCAATAACAGAAAAGTAGAATTTATTATTCTCACAAGTAATAACACAAATATGAAAATAGGGTCAAAGCCCCAAAATGTATGCTACAGAAGAGAAGCCAATACCGGGCAGTTTATACAAGGCCAATGGGATACTGATAAAGAGAACTATATTTACATTAGTACATCTACAATACCGCACGTAGCTACATTGAGAAGAATAGTCGACATATCCCACATCGTAACTCAGTGAGAGTCAATGGACATGCAGCATATTGCAAAACACCCAGACGCCTCCTGACGAAGCTAGTGTAGCGAAACGCGCGTCAAGGGTGTCTGCCGTACGGGGCACTTTGGGACTACCGCCAATATGGGTATTTATATACTTTACAGATGAGCTATTTATGGTATATTCTGCTTTGTGATCTTTGTCCACACAATAATGTTATCTCTGTGAGAGTCTTTCTGATATTGCAATATAATAGGGTTGATGGTTATTTAACCTCTTTTGCCTGGTTATATTGTATGGTCTATTTAACTACTTCTATATTTATTCATTACTACACATGTACTACACATACTCTTTTACCTGGGTATTTTGCAATATGCTGCATGTCCATTGACTCTCACTGAGTTCTCTTATCATTATTCCATTGGCCTTGTCTAAACTGCCCGTGATGGGCTTCTCTTCTGTAGCATACATTTGGGGGCTTCGGCCCTATTTTTATATTTGTGTTATTACTTGTGAAAATAATAAATTCTACTTTTCTATTATGGTCTACCATTTACTCTTTATGGGGTTATTGGGATTGCTATGTGGGCAACAGATTTTTTTGCCACAAGAGGCGTCAGGTACCTTAGTAATCCGGCCTGACTGAGAAGCTTAATCCGATGACCCTCTCCTCATCACTTCTTATGGCAGATAACTCTTCCTTTTAGTTGCATGTAATGCCTTGTTTCTTTATTCCCTGCAGATCCCTTTTTTTGGACCACTTTTTGATGGAGCCATTGTGAACGGTAAAATACTTCCAGGCTTGGTTCGGGCAACCGCAATTAACGCTAGCCGAGCGCTGAAATCTCTCATCCCATTGTACCAGAACTTGTATCCTTTCTATGGAGAGCGGTGGAGGTAATGTTTGGATTTAGAAGGATGAAGGTATCTGCCTTTAGGGCAGGAATCGGCAGCCTTCGGCACTACAACTCCCAGCATGTGCACTTGGCTGGTAGCTCCCATAGAAGTGAAAGGAGGATTCAAGGAGTTGTAGTTTCAGAACAGCTGGAGCGCCGGAGGTTGCTGATCCCTGCTCTAGGGTACATAATCTTCACACCCAAAATACATGGGTAGTACAATGTATGTGTCATCACTTTCAGATTTTATGTGTTTATGGATATGAAAAGCTGAGAGCTGTGTCCTGCTGCCCCTACTTCAGTCCCTTTGTGCTTACTGCTCCATATGTGTCTTATAGTTTTATAGATTGGTTCTTTCATTCATCCTAATAGTGAAACAGGTCATATATTACTAGAAATTGCCCAACTGATCACCGCAGGTCCAACCCCCATCACACCTGGCAAACCACTGATTGTGTTGGGTCAAGCCTTGTGTGGGCATTAATGTAGATTACTTAAAGGAATTGTCCAAGTTAAACAAATATTTCCCCAGAAGCATTGCAAAGTCATATTTGCCACTTTTCTCCCCTCCCGCTTCCAGCGTCATGCTCTGCAGCGCTGATGTCCTCTTCCTGGCTGCAGCAGTGATGTCCTGTACACATCAGGTCACCATACAGCCAATCATTGGCCTCATTTGTGTACAGCACGTGACTGTTGAAGCCAGTGATTGGCTGCAGCAGTCACATGGTATGTACAGAATGCCACCGCGGCAGCCAGGAAAACCAAAACGCCAAGAGAGGACCAGAGCACACCGCCAGAAGTGGCATGGGAGCAGAGTGAAGAGTAGGACTTTATTTTATCACATGTACTGCTCCTGGGAAAATATTCATGTAACTTAGAAAATCCCTTTTACTCTCAACCATCTGTGCAGCATGTAAAATATACCGTATGCCCCTGCACAAACTGATACTGGCTGCACTGATTGGGCATCATCAGACTGTGTACTGACGCACCCCATTGAGAACAGAATGGTAACACCCAGTTAGCTATTGCTACATTTCCAGGAGGAATAAAATAGGGACAGAACAATTACAGATATACAGTGACAGATATGTCGGGAGTGGTCACGAATCCTCTGTAAATATAGTATGTAGTGCTAATGTAAATTTACTTGAAAGGCGCATGGTTTTAAAGGGGTATTGTTACAAGAAGTTACCCTCTATCCACTGCGGATAACTGTTATATCAGTGGGGTCCAATCTCTGGGACCCCCACCGATTACAAGAACGAAGGTACTGTGTCACCACCCCCTTCCCCATATTAATTGATCAGCGGTGAATCATGTGCACGGTCTCTATGGAGAGAGCGGAACAGTGTACTCCGCTTTATACAGCAGTCCCATGGCGATGAATGGAGCATGCTCAATCGCCACTCCGTTCAAATGGAGGACATGGGACCCCTGTTCTTGTGGTTGGACCACCACTGATCTTGCAATTGTCCACTATGCAGGGTATAACTCGTTGTTGCCGTTAGTGCATGAGCAAAGTACTATGGGGTTACCCGGAAAAACTGTTTCCTGTTGGATACAGCGCTACCTGATTTTACCGGGACCACTTTATATGCAGGTGAAGTAATTGCCCCCTTAAGCGTCCATTCACACGACCGCAAAATGGGTCCGCATCCTTTCCGCAATTTTGCGGAAATGGTGCGGACCCATTCATTTTCAATGGGGCCGGAATGTGCTGTCCGGATCTGCACTTACCGTTCCGCCAAAAAAATAGAACATGTCCTATTCTTGTCTGCAATTGCGGACAAGAAAAGGCATTTTCTATGAGAGTGGGATCCGCAAAACGCATACGGACGTGTGAATGGACCCTTACAGTGATGACTGCGGTAGACCCATTAAAGAGAGCGTGACTTTTCTGACTTTTTAGAGGTGGGAACATGGTAGGACTCGCTTAGATAACTGATGTTAGGCACGGTGCGTTGGCAAAAAGTTAATACTGGACCGAGAAAGTCTTAATAAATTTGGGGTCAAATAATAAGTGTATAAGAAAAAAAAAAAAATGCATAATTGTGCCAGGAGGCGATCTTCCCTCCCTTTATTCTTCTAAAACGCAGAAATCGCAGGTTTTTAGGCCCATATTCAACCATCCACTGTTTGAAAAAATAAAATAAAAAAATTGCCAACCCCCATGAACGCCTTGTTTCTAGTGGAGTAAGAGTTTTAACAAATGTGTATTTGTGCTCCTGAGCGAAATAGGCTGCTTATTGATCGCAAGTTGCTTCTTGGATCAATCAGGCAGAATTACAGCAATCTGTCTCTATCACTGCCCGTGGCTCTGGCTCTGAGGTCTCTCGCCCTCCCCGAGCCTGTCCCTCTCATCTAGCGAGTGTGCCAGCTTTTTCCAAGCCTCTAAGCTGCTACATTTTGTCTGCAGTGCCCACTTTTAACAGCTGCCTCCCGCAATTACAAAGAGAAGGTACAACAGGCAGCGATCGGAGGAACAATTGCTCCTTTCTGAACTCGCCAGAGATGCTTTGGTGTCAGCCAGTCGCGTCTTACTTACCTGTTGATAGATGGGTTATTTTTCCTCTGTGATAATTTCTTTAAAAGCCTCCGAGTTCAGCAAAGACCCAGACTGCATTATTGTCCTCCACCTTTCTATGGCATTATTTCTGGTACCAATGGGGTCTACACGCCCCTCTCCTACTGTAATCGCCGGGACTCCTGTTAGCGACAGAAATGCTCTTTTAACTCTTTCCTTTTGAAGGACATTCAATTTTCATTTCATTTTACTAGCACCAAAAACTGAGGGGGGGGGGGGGGGCTTTTAGAGCAGCAGCTAATTCTATTTTCGACATTGGGCTAAATGATCTTGATTAGTATCATTTAAGTAATCTATACACCCCTTCTGAGTCTGCCGGCTCTTGCCGAGAATACACGCATCTGTGGCTGGTCAGAGACGGATGAAAAATAATCCTAGTTTTCTTTTAGTTTTGTTAGTTTTTTCATTGCTATAGATTTACAATGTATACAGTAAACCCCTAAATGGAGGTGGAGCAGTTAAAAATTCCTGATTAACGGATGAGTGTAGAAAATATATGAGAAGAATGCTGAAAATGAAATGCTAGCTGAAACCGTGCGTGTGTAAATCACGGATAACCAGTAGCCACTAATATTAGGATCTCTGTCTTGGTAGCCTAGGAAAAATAATGAATACTGATAAAATGTAGAACAAATATTAAAATTAGTAAAAAAAAAAAAAAAAACGGAACTATGACTTTAATTTTCAATCTATATGAAACCTGATGTATGTGACCCCAAAGCCATAACAAATTAATTCCTTGTCACTCATTTTTATCTTCCCAGTCTAAGCTTAAACTTTTTGTATTAACAAAAAAATAATAATATTTTCAGGGAATACATTTTTGTAACATTTTTTTTAATATTAGCTATTCCCTATAATTTGTATTTTTTTGATAGGAGGATAGAAATGTAAATTTTTTTTTATTTCAAGTTTGTACATAATTTGTTTTATATTTTTGTATGTAGCCTTGTGCACACTGTGCTACCAGATCTTTACACGATATTAAGGGGGGAGGGGGGGAGCTTTCCCATTGGGACGAGGCATTATTCTGATGGAGCTTTGTGGTCTCCTCGCATCTGCTGCTGACAATAGGGAAAGACAAGGTATTCCCCATTTTTGGCGTCCAATGCCATTTTCACATTGCCATGCCTAGGACAAAGGCATGCACAGTTTGTAGCGATGCCTTCTTCTCAGAAACCCAAGAGGCCGACCATTCGCATTGGCATATGTTACAGCCAGATAGCAGCGCTTGGCTTGGTTCTCTTGATGAGAGCCTAAATCTGCGTCTTTGTTCTTGCAGACACCAATCAGGGGCAGCAGGAGCTTCCTCTCAGTGGGAAGAGATGACCGCCAGGGTTCACAATAGTAGCATTGTGCTGTTGCAAATTTCTCAAAACAGCTTGACAGATCCTAGAAGAAGGGGGTCAGAGAATGGGAGGAATCTCTCCCAGCACCAGCTGCAGGTTATAACCTGAGATTTTACAAATGCTGACTGAACCCAGGGAAAAAACGGATTTGTGACAATTATGAAGGCTTGGGCTGGCATGGAAAATCTGCCCTCTTGCTGCGCCTCACATTAACCTTCATTTGCAGCAAGGAGATGCCAGAAGGAGCTAATTTGGCAAAGGTCACAATTTCCCTACCTAGCAAGATGATGGTGCTTGTCTTCAGTGCAATGTGTACGCGTTAGTCACCAGTAGCTGTACTCATAGAATTAGATTTATATACCGTGATCTTTATGGTCTGTATGAAATAGACCTTGTTGTTGATAAAATTGGGAGGGTTTTTAAAAATTTGTTTAAAAAAAAAAAGGGGGTTTGCAGCCCAACTCTCTTCCATGGACTTTGAAGGTTAAACTGCAGCACAACTAATCAAGGGGTATTCCCATCTCAGACATTGATGGCTTATGGCTAGGATATGTCCGATAGGTGTGGGACCCACCTCTGAGACCTGCTCCTATCTCCAGAACATCCCCCCCCCCCCCCCCAAGTGAAGGAGAGCGTACCGCACTCTCCATTCACTGACATGGGATCTCCGAGACTGAGTGCTTCTACTTCTAGCAGAGCAGTCTCATAGCGGTGAATAGAGAGGTCCTGCTTGTAAGGTGCGCTGTCCATTCACCGCTATGGGATTTCTGAAAAATATCTGTTTGTCTACTTATCTATCCTAATATGTGTATGTGTGTATATATATATATTATACACACTCGCCTATGCCACGTACAGACTGGACACAAACATGTCTGATTACTCTGAGGAGGTCATGTATTGGAGGCCATTTGTCCCTCTTATTGCAGCATCTATTATACTTATTGTTCCCGGACCTTGGCCAGCTGACCCCTAGAGGCACATTGTGCATTAGTTTAAACTAATATGCTCCTTATCAGCAGGACAGAGGCGGTGGCCCTCGCTGTCATTTGTCACAGCTCACTAAGTAATAAAATCAAACTTTGTGCACGTTCATAAAAATTACGAGATTCAATTGAGCCTGGCCGTGATTGCCTTACGCGCAGATGCAGATAAGCCCTAAGTAATTCACCTTATGATGATCTAGACAGCTGAACATCTTTGTGACTGCCATGCGAAGCTTAGCTGAGGATTAACAGAAGTGCCTGCTTTTCTGGACAGATTGCCTGTCTGCTGCGTCTGCCGGGCACCCCTTGTCCTGCTCATGCCGACAGTGTTCTCCGGGCAGCTAACTAGGTCACAGTTGCCGTTGGCTCTCGGTTCAGTCGACTAAGTGCGCTGGTGGCAAATGGCACCTTATAAAACGAATATAGAGCCTCATACGTGTCATCTCACACGTTTTACTACTTTTATGATAAATATACATTTATATTTATTTTATATGTACATTTATAATACTGATTGTTTATTACTTTTACAGCTGCAGAATATTTAGCATTTGTTTATGTTTTGTGGTTAAAAGCAACCTTCTACTTTATGGGTAACGGGTGTTGGGGTGACATCACGCTGCCCATGACAGTAGTCAGACCGTATTCTGAAGAGGCTTAAGGGGTTTTCCAAGATGTTATTACTGATGACCTATCCTCAGGATATATACAGGATGTGTATACAGATAGGCGACGCTTTGACCCCATGTTTAGAAGCCCTTTTTCAAGCCAGACCATGTGCGCACTCGCCTCTCAGCAGATTTCATCTATGGAGAGCTGTCTACCTGTGTACACATCAGATTAGGGCTGAAACGATTACTCGATTGACCACGGAGCGTGAGTGAAGCACTTGCTATTACTCACCGCTCTGTGGTCACCCGCCGGCCTGCACCGCGCTGCACAGGATGCCTGACACATAGTCAGGACATAGCGCATGTAAGCGTGCACTATGACCTGACACTGTGTGACGTCAGGACGACAGTGCAGCGCGCGGAGAAGAAGATGGACGAGCCTGTGGAGCTGCGCCCCTACAAGAGAGGTAAGTATTTTATTTCACTGGCGCTGGGGACATGGCTAGGAGGGGGAGATGGTGGCACTGGGGGGGCAGCTGATGGCACTGGGGGTCACCTGATGGCTTGGGGGAAAAGCTGATGGCACGAGGGGGGGGGGGCCTGATGGCTTGGGGGGAAATGCTGATGGCACGGGGGGGGGGGGGACTGATGAGATTTTTTGTTATTAGAGTACTCAATTAATCGTTGAATTAATCAATAGAATACTCTATTACAAAAACAGTCGATAGCTGCAGCCCTACATCAGATAGTCTTCTCCTGTCCCTGCAGAAATGGGGGGGGGGGGGGGGGGATCTTAATCTAAACTGTATAGGCACCTTAAGGGCTTATGCACATGAGCGAGTTTCATCATGGACCGTACCTTCAATAAAAAGTAAATGGGTTTATGCACATAGGCGATTTCTCGTGCAAGCTCTCGTTATATGAAAAAAAAAATACTGGATCGGTAAGGGGAATATTAAAGAGCATCTGTCAGCAGATCTGTACCTATGACACCGGCTGACCTGTTCCATGTGCACTTGGCAGCTGAAGGCATCTGTGTTGGTCCCATGTTCATATGTGGCCGCATTGCTGAGAAAAATTATATTTTATTATATGCATATGAGCCTCTAGGAGCAACGGGGGGGTTACCATTACACCTAGAGGCTCTGCTCTCTCTGCAACTGCCGTGTCCTCTGCACTGATTGACAGGACCGGGCAGTGTAGACATCATCACGCCTGGTCCTGTCAATCAAAGTACAGAGAGAGCAGAGCCTCTGGGTGTAACGACAACGCCCCCGTTGCTCCTAGAGGCTCATTTTCATATGATAAAACACAATTTTTCTCAGTAATGTGGGCACATATGAACATGGGACCAACACAGATGCCTTCAGCTGCCAAGTGCACATGTAACAGGTCATCCAGTGTCCTAGGTACAAAACTGCTGACAGATGCCCTTAAGTATTTATTAAAGCATTGGTTGCTAATTACGAGTATAATATAGATTTCTATATAATAAGTACTAGAAGTATGTCCCTCTGAGGTCAGACAGTCACATACACACCAGCAGCGTCTCGTTCCCGCCACTGTGATGTGTTTTTCTGTGTACTGAGAACAGGAGATGGGAAATTCCGCATAGTAATGGGAAATTGAAGCATTCCAACAAAATAAGAGCTTTGTCGATTACATTTTACTTTTTGCACACCTATTTCACATCCAATTTGTGGCTCATAAGGAGGTCGCCAGATTGGATAAGTCATAACTTCGTAAAGATGCTTTTATTTTTCGGTTTAGTCAGTCTGTGCGATGGCGCCTGTTGTAATGGAGGATGTGTCCTTTTAGCCTGTGATACCTATCTGAGAGGCATCTGGTTACATGTGGCATTTAAAGAGGACCTGTCACCTCTCCTGGCATTCCCCATGTAATAACAATTCTTGAACATTTAGTCTTATGACTCTGCTGTGCCTCTATTATTCCTAATAGAAGTTTATAAATGAATTGCTAGCAGTCTGCAATATAGGTCCAGGCGGGCGTTACCAGTTGGGGGGTGTCCCTGCACAGTCTGATACTGGCAGCACTGATTGGATAATGTCAGACTTGTGCAGGGAAAGTGCCCACACTGCGTCCAGTAGCTGCAGTCATTGGTAGTCACGGCCAGGCTCAGTGTATAGCCCCCAGCCTTAGTGGTTTGCTTTCCTGCAGTTACGATAATACTTTATCCTATGTCTCAGGAACATGGTTTTTTTTCAGTCTGTGATGGATTTGTTCCTTCCCGGCAGGTACATTTACATGCAGCGATCTCCTCCACAGTATGGGGAGGAATGATCATGAATGCCATCTCTCATCCCTATTTGTAATCATTGTTTGCCAGCAGCAAAGTGCTGTTTAGATCTGCCGCTGGCAGATGGCCTTTTAGGTGACCGCACAATCACATTACCCTATGAACAAGCGTACTAATCAGCGGCACCTTTACACCAGTAGATCATCGCTAACGAGCGTTAATATGAATGCTTGTTAGCAATTATCTGTCCGATGCTCGCCCAGTGTAAAGGGACCATTAGTCATTTGTTTCTATAAACGTCCTAGGACCCAATTTTGGATATTTTCACATTAATTTATTTATTTTGCTGCATTGTATTATGTCTAAAATAGCAATGACGGATCCATCTCTAAAACCATTGTAAGTCAATGGGGCACGATACGTTTTCTTTTGTGTCAGAGAAAACTGATCCGTCTTGCTCCGCATGCCAGGACGCACTCAAAAACGCTGCTGGCAGCGGTTTTGTGTGCTTCATGGGAACGCAATGAAATGGAATGTATTCTGGTGCTCTCCCTTCAGTTAAGTTTTGTCCCCGTCCCCCCATTGGCAATGAATGGGGATAAAACTGAAGTGTTTTTCCCTCCTATTGAGATCCTATGACGGATGTCAATAACGGAAAAGGAAAGCGCAGATGTGAAAGTAGCCTAAGGACTCATGCACACAACCGTATGTATTTTGTGATCCACACAAAATACGGATGATATCCGTGTGCATTCCGTATTTTGCTATCCTTGTCCATAATGCGGACAATAATAGGACATGTTCTATTTTTTTGTGGAGAGGAAATACGGAAACGAAATGCACACGGAGTACCTTCTGTTTTTTTTTGCAGACCCATTGTAGTAAATGGTTCCACATACGGTCCACAAAAAAAACAGAACAGGCACGGAAAGTAAATACGTTTGTGTGCATGAGCCCTAACAAAGTAGAACATGGCACTGACCAACCAACAGGGGATGACTTGGAACTTCAAAAAAAAGCAAAAAACTAAAAGAGGCCCCAATGTTGTAAGTGGTTTCAAATTGACAGACGGCAGGGCAACCCAAGAAGATGGGGCCAATACAAGTTATCATCCCACAGAACCAAATACCATAATGAAGCACAACTGAAGCTGTCCCTCTGTGGTGGCCATCAGTGACTGCCAAGTTCTGTCCTCCTCATCCAGTTGTCTCAAATATGGATATGGAGGTAATATGTGGGCCACAACCCCAAGCCAGCCCTACCCTCAGCATGTTGCCTAGACTTCCTCTAATAATGACCCCTATAGTGCCCCCAGTAGTATGTACCCAGACAGTAAGGACTCAAGTGGCCCTGTGAGCATCGACCCACCAGGACAACTCCCTGTAAGGTCTATGGCCAGTCCACCCCTGCCGTCCGACAAACATGTCCACTTCATTGAAGTATCAGAAACAGCATGATCGCCCTATCCTTATCCACACTATGCTGTTTCAATAAAGTGGGCATATTCATTGGATGGTGGAGTACCATGTTCTACTTTGTTTCATAGGAGTATGAAAGATGCATAAAGATGACCATCTGCACTTGTGCTGTGCTTTTCTTGTAGATGATAATTTTATTAATTGAAGGGGTTTTCCAGGATTTAGATATTGATGACCTATCCTCAGAATACGTCATCAATATCCGATCAGCAGGGGTCCTGACTCCTGGCACTCCCACCAGTCAGCTGTTTGAAGGGGCTGTAGTGCTAGGTACAGGATCTCCATTCTCGTGATTGGTGGGGGTCCCAGTGTTGAGCACCCCCACAATCTTATAGTTATCCCCCCATCCTGTGGATTGGGGATAACTTCAGGTTACCCAAATACCCCTTTAAAATTTTACATAGCCATTGAGTTATCCAAGGCTGGACTGGCCATAAAACCGTACAAGGAAACTTCCTGGTGGGCCCATGTCCAGGGGAACTCAACCCCTCCTTACTGCCGCTGACCAAGTACATGATGATCTGATGCTCTAAGGCTGGGTTCACACCTAAGCGTTTTACAGCGCGTTCCTACGCGCTGTAAAACGCACAACAGGCAAGAACCAATGATTCCCTATGGGAATGGTTCTCACCTGGGCGTTTTACAGCGCGTACGATCGCGCTGTAAAACGCCCGACGCTCAAACAAGTGCTTGAGCTTTTTTTTGGGCGTTTGTCGCGCGTTCCCGCACATAGAAATTCGGGAACGCGCGACAATGTGTGAACGCCAGTCTCTGTATGCGCGATTGTAAACGCCCGTACAATCGCGCATACAGAGCTATGGTTTCAGTACGCTCAGGTCTGAACCCAGCGTCAGTGAATGCTGAGAGAACCAGGTCCCCGCATACCGGGTCGGCAGCTGCAGATTTCCTCCTTAATTCAATTGTATGGCCTCAGGATGGTGATACATTTGAATACTGCAGCGGGCATGGGTGCCCATGGCTCCGTATCTTATCTAAAGGCAACTGGAGGAGGACGGAACATGCAGCTATTAATGGCCACCACAGAGGGACAGCTTTTGGGGCAGTATCTAGTGCTGCAGGGGCCGTACTTTGTGCTGCACTGTGGTATTGCTGAACCAGTCTAGTTGTGTTGGCACTGCCTACTTGTGTTACCCTGCCTTCAGTTTGCCACTGCCTACAGCATGGTGGCCACATTTAAATTTTTATCAGGGCCACTTTGAGTTTCCAGTCCGCCCCTGGAGTTATCCAATAAAATGTATCTGTATAGCGCCACCTGCTGTTTGTTCTTTTTCTTATTTCTTTGACCTGCTCACTGAGATGGCCGCACATGCTCAGTTTCATCCTCCAACTGCCTCCTGAGCTGTAATAGGAATCAGGGCCAGTTCTAGCTTTGTTAGAAAGAGGTTATCATGTACTCTATATGATGTCTAATTTTCAATTTTTTACATTAATCATGGGGGAACTCCTTTAACTAATATTTTTGTTCTTATTCTAAAGGCTTAGGCTCTACTCAGACTAGCATCATAATTAGTTCATAATAGGGTTAGCACAGTCTCCTTTGACTTATAATGGGTTCCAAAAGGTTTTTCAGGTTTTTTTTTTTCCTGCCTTTTCTAGGCAAGAATATTGCTGCAGACTGCTTGCTCTATTCTTGCCATCAAAAGACCCCCCTGACATAAAAAATAACTGAAATAAAGTGGCCTAAAAGGGAGGAAACGCTCAAAACCCCCAAACACTGTGGCGTGTTTATAACCGGGGGAGCAATTCCTCCGCGTGTGATCCGTTGCTAACGGAGGTTCCCAGCAAAAATGCATACAATGGAGGATGTCGGCAGTGGACCACATGCACCACAATGGCATCCTACACAAGATGGGATAATGTGTGGATGGAAATATTAAAATACATAAATCACTGTGAAAAGTGCACCACAATGATATGCAACTGACAGCACTGGCCAATCCCTCAAGCTGATCAAGAAGGAGTGAGACTTTAGCCAATGTATTAATGTCAGGAACACATCGGAGCCCTTTTGCACCACCGTCAAGGTATCTCAGTGTGGCATGGGTTCCTACCACTAGACTACGGTCTGAGAGGGGCTAAGATACAACTTACAGCCAAGCTCCCACATACCTCCATAGTGGGATCACTCATGTAGTGGGAGAGATAAGGCTGTAAGTGATTTCACTATGGAGGTAACTTCGCACAGCTATTGAAGAGGAGTGGACCAACATTCCACAGGCCACAATCAACAACCTGATCAACTCTATGCGACGGAGAAGTGTTGCACTGCGTGAGACAAATGGTGGCCACACCAGATACTGACTGGCAATTTGCGGAACGGCACGGACAGCCTTTACATATAACTGCCTATTCTTGTCCGCAAAGCGCGGACAAGAATAGGACGTTATATTTTGTTTTGCGGGGCCACGTAACGGAGCAACGGATGCAGACAGCACACGGAGTGCTGTCCGCATTTTTTTTGCGGCCCCATTGAAGTGAATGGGTCCGCACCTGAGCCCCAAAAACTGCGGCTCGGATGCGGACCCGAAAAACGGCCGTGTGCATGAGGCCTTAGACAGATTTGTGAACAATATTTGAGAGTAATGGGTCTTTTGTTTCTGTAGAAACTGTGTCAACTCAAAATGGGAGCAAAACCGAAAGTGCTGCGTTTATATTTTTGTTTAGTGTATAAAAGACAGATACGACTTCTATTTTTTGAATTCACTCCTGGTTTTGGAATGCAGAAACCTGACAGTCTGGCCGTACCCTAAGGGCTCATGCACATGAATGTATTTTTTGCGGGTCGGATGCAGACCTATTCACTTCAATGGGGCCGCAAAAGAATAAAATGTTTTACGGACAAGGATAGGACAGTTCTATAGAGGGCAGGACGTTCTCTTCCGCAAAATGCGGAACACATGCGCCTGGACCACAAAAACGGAAACGGCCGTATACATGAGCCATAAAGAGAATCTGTCATCAACTCTATGCTGACCTCACTGGGGGCAGCATAAAATAGTGACAGAAATGCTGATGTCAGCGCTGTGTCACTCATGAGCTAAAAGTCAGTGGCTGCCGAGAACCAGCATCATAATCATTGCAGCCCAGGCCTTGAGAAGAGTCAGATCTACCTGAGAAGAGTCCTGGTTATTCCTAATCTCCTGCTCTCCCCCCATCTGCTGATGGTTGGCAGTTCTCTCCTAGAGAGAAAGGGAGAAAACTAGGTAGAAGCCGGTCAGTCATCAGCAGGTGGCAGGAGAGCAGGACTTCATGAATAACCAGGACTCTTCTCAGGTGGCCATGACTCTTTTCCAGGCCCAGTCTGCAATGATTGTGATGCTGGTTCTTGGCAACCACTTACTTTTCACTTATAAATGACAGACCGCTGAAATCTACTCACCTGTCTCTACTTTATACTGCCGTTAGTATGGGCAGCATAAAGTTGATGACAGGTTCCCTTTAAGGGTGTTACGAACTGGTGCTCCAAATGTGCTTTTCTTGGGAATGGGACAACAGAAATATATTACCAGGGTATAGTTCTTGTTGGCATGGTCAACCCTACTAGACTATGGGCGACCTTTATGAAAACCAGTGATTTAGATGCCGGTCTTTATCCGTCCTGCGCTGGCGGGTTATCTGCCAAAGTTATGTAGAGGCGCAGTGCCTAAAATGTACAGCACATAATATAGATTTTCAATGGCAGACTTCTAGTACAGATACATTTGCCTAGGTCATAAAAGATTCAGTGTGTACACCAAAAATATGCCAGGAGCATGTTATGAATAGATGTAAAGTGCTATTTGTCAAACTGACACAATCATGAATTTTATCTAAAATAAAAAAAAAAGTGATACTTTGCGGATCCGTCTCCTTTGTAATCTCTTGATCCGAGGTGTGCATCCATGCAGGGAGCCTCTCCCAGCTGCTGATTTCTGTGCAGTTAATAGAATCGGCAGATTCACAGCAAGTCTCCCTTGCACATGAAAAAAACTTGCCCTTTGTGTATTACCAAAACTAATTTTCTATTTGGCTGAAAAAGAAAAAAAAAAACTGTTCTTTTCTGCCTCCTGTGGAGCTTTTCATTATGTTTAGTTCACTGAACTTCTAAGCTATTCCTGAGAGGCAGAAAGGTAAAAAAATAAAATAAAGAGGCAAGAGGGAGGAAAAAATTAGCTTGTTAGCACATTACAGACGTGGCGTCTAGGTGGGTCCTAGAAAATCCCACTGGTGTGTTAACTTATCTCTCTAGGCGTGCTGGGAAAGAGGCGCCTTCAATTGATCACTCCTGTTCACACTAGAAGGCCGTAGAAAGCTGCATAACCACTACTCCACATTAGCACTGAGATATTGTCAGCTATCTGTATAACCAAATATATCACATTTTAGATTAGCACAGCTAAGAGTTCTCTAGAGGGGGAGAACCGATTCCGAAATGTTACAGCAATTGTATAAAAAAAAGAGCTAAAAGAAAATGGCACCAAACATAAATGGAGACCTCAGGTCCAAGGATACAGAGGATGATTGTTAGTTTACTTACGTCCTGTCCATTAGGTCCTGTTTACATTTATGCTTTTATGTCAGGGGGGTAAATCACCGCGAAAGGTGCACCACAATGATATGCAACTGACAACACTGGCCAATCCCTCAAGCTGATGCTAGGAACTAAGACTTTAGCCAATGTATTCCTGTCAGGAACACATTGGAGCCCTTTTGCACCACTGTCAAGGTATCTCGTATAGTAGGACTGGGTAAGATTCAAGTAGAAGTGTATAGTATGACTGGGTAAGATTCAAGTAGAAGTGTATAGTATGACTGGGTAAGATTCAAGTAGAAGTGTATAGTATGACTGGGTAAGATTCAAGTAGAAGTGTATAGTATGACTGGGTAAGATTCAAGTAGAAGTGTATAGTATGACTGGGTAAGATTCAAGTAGAAGTGTATAGTATGACTGGGTAAGATTCAAGTAGAAGTGTATAGTATGACTGGGTAAGATTCAAGTAGAAGTGTATAGTATGACTGGGTAAGATTCAAGTAGAAGTGTAGATTCGATTTGGGCAAGGATCCACTTACTACACAAGAGAATTGTTAGACAGTGAAGCAAGAACCTGATTGAATCTTATACTGACTGTTCCTGATGCACAGGTCTGTTTTGTATGGTGCTGTCATCAGTAAGGTCATCATTAGGTGTGGCATTCCTCCATAAATCACACTCTGCATCAGACAGCGGGGGAGATGCTGGGCCTAGGTGCTAATAAGTAAGTGCTGTGACCTCTACGTTTTACGTTATTACTCTTAACTCCAAACACTGAAGCTTTGAGGAGCGAATGCGGTATTTGAATCTAATCATCCAGCAACATTTGGAGCCAACCACCTTTGAAGATTATGCTGCGCAAGTCTTCTGCCCAGCTCCAAACCATAACCACCATCATCTAATGAATTCACGTAAGTAGTAATTGGTTATACTTCCCTGTTTGATTGATGCTTTGTTTTTTATTCCTCCTTTTTTATATTGCCTTCAGTGAAATTCAGGACTTGGTATATATTTGATGCATATTTAGATGGCTCCCTGTCCCAATCGCTGAGCCTTCCTTTCCCTCCGTTGAACTAAAATGTTATCGGCTTGTTTTGATGTTCAGGTTTTACGCCTCAGGACTGGCCGCCATTCCTCTGGTTGGCTTGGTCAGTTGTACATTTTTGCAGCTATTTTACCAGTGTACATATTTGGCATGCAAACAATAGACCTCGCTCACAGAATTATAAGTCTGATTCCGGCAGGAACCTGCTTGCGTTGCCAGCTTGGAACAGGTAAATCTTATTCAGCAGATTGAGTCGCTAGGTTGATCTATTTTCTGAAAGTTCACAAAATGTCGTGCCATCTGGCTGCCAGGGAGAAAAAAAAGTTCAATTATGTTTTCTCTTTTATGTGTGACCAATACTGCTGCTGCCTGACATTCTTCCTTTTGGTTAAAGATGATACACAAAGATTACATCAAAGGTGGTCTTGGAGCAGCTCTTTTGGATGCTGTTCTCCGCACCGCATGACGTTGCTGTAAACACTTTATTAAATAACCGCAGCATACGCCATTTATTGGCCTATTATAAGACCTATTTGTTCTTATCAGTGGCTGACTGCCCAGGAAATATTCCACAGACTATAGCCTCGGAGGCACAATGGCTTCAATGTGCCACCTGTGTGTGCAATAAAAAAAAACACACTACTTATAAAGCAAAAAAGTAGAAAACCGATAAAGAATGTTGCGTAAGGTAGGCTCTTTCCACCTTCCTCTCTCTGTATTCTCTGCACACAAAGCCAGTTCGTCAGACTCTCAAAGTTGAGCTTTCATGTGGGCATAAATCGGCCTAGAAGATCGTTCAGGCGAGGGCAACCTAGAAGCCAGACAATATTATTTTTTTAAAATAAAAATACATGAAAATTAATAGAAAATTGCTCCAAATGTGTCAGTAGCCTTTAACTGGTGTTCTCCAGGATTTAACAATTGATGGCTTATCCCTAAGATACATCTTCAATATCAAATAGGCTGGGGTCCAACACCCCGCACCCCCCCACCAATCAACTCTTCAGGAATAGCAGGTGGAACGACTCACTGATATGATAATTGTGTACTGCACTATAGAACACAGTGCTTAATGCACTGTAAATTAATGTTACAGTACAGGAAGGGGTTAATATACACACAGTATTTTTCACTTTATAAGACACACCTGGTTATAAGATGCACCTAGGTTTTAGAGAAGGAAAACTAGAAAAAAAATGTTTTCATCAAATCTCAGATCAGACCTCAAATCAGGCACATAAATATATAAATTAACTTACCGCTCCTGCTCTGGACAGCGCAGTCTTTCTGCGTTCACCCCTCCCTGGTCTTCTTCCAGGCCTAGCACTGCACCGTTACCTGATGCTGCACAGCACCAGGTAATAGGCACATGCACTACACCCTGGCGCTGTACACCGTTGGGACCGGAAGGACCACGGAGTGGTGAGTACA
Source organism: Bufo gargarizans (assembly GCF_014858855.1). NCBI lineage: Eukaryota > Metazoa > Chordata > Amphibia > Anura > Bufonidae > Bufo > Bufo gargarizans. Next base: position 50,974,671 of record NC_058090.1, read on the forward strand.
GCAAGCGCTTGCCATAACATGACAAAGGCATCACAGCTGCTTACAGGGGTTCTCAGATCATTAGTCCAGGTTTGTGGGCATCGCAGCCATTCTTCACATGGTGATCAGCTACTAGGGCATCTTAATAAATAAGAATGTTATCGAAAAGTTAATTTATTTCAGTAATTCAATTCAAACAGTGAAACTCATGTTATATAGCTTCATTACACACAGAGGGATCTATTTCAAGCTTTTACTTCTTTTAAAGTTGGATGATTGACTTACAGCTAATGAAAACACAAAAGCCAAAATCTCACAACATTAGAATATTGTAAAAAAAAAAAAAAAAAAAATGTTCTATATTGTAGACTCCTGGTGTCACACTATTGTATAAGTTTCACTTTTTGAATTGAATTACTGAAATAAAATAACTGACAGATGATAATACTATGTATTGGGATGCACTGGTATGTCTGCGCGATCGCTATGATGTGCATGTATGGCATTGTGTGAGGATTGCCTCTTGCTGATGGACATGCCCATCATGGCGTGCCGGCTTTAGCTGTGTACTACATTACTAATTCTTCTCCAGACACTGATCATTGAAATGGCTTCATCAATTTTTAGTTCATGTCTAACACCTTACATATTGGAAAACATAATTCAGGGATACAACTTCTTCAGGTATTTTCAGACGGTTAAAGACACGTCAAAATTGTACGTATTTGCTGTGGAATTTGCAGCAGAAATCCAAGGCTGTCACTTGGATTTTTGCCATGGATTTAGCCCCATTTCATGGGTCCATTCCACTAGCTTACATCTGTCATGGTTTCTGTGCCAAGAACTTGTGTGCTGCTTTCTTTTCCCTAACAATGTGGTTTTACAAACAGCACGTGGAAGAATTTGCGTCGTTTACACCAGAATGCCAATTTCCCATTGAAAACAAGCGAAGCCAGATGCCTGGATTGAATAAAGGCTATGTGAACTTAAAGGAGTTATCCGATCCCTGAAATTCCCCCCCATATGCCCGGGCCCTTCACACAGATTGTACTTGCCTCGCTCCCCGGCACCCACGTTGCTTCCGAAGCCTGCACGGCCGTCGCTGCTTCTCCCTATGTGCGGATGAAGACATACAGGGTTGGGTGGGGGGTGGCAGGCGGTGACTGGGGAGAGCCACCCTAATCTTATCCTTGATGCTAGGGAGGCTTCTCACCGCCTGCCATTGGCTGACCCCCACCACCGCCAGATGTTTTCATCCGCGCGACAGGAAGATGCAGCGGCGGCCGTGCAGGCTTCAGAAGCAACATGGGAGTCAGGCAAGTACAGTGCTGCCCATAATTATTCATACCCCCGGCAAATTTTGACTTAGTTACTTTTATTCAACCAGCAAGTAATTTTTTGACGGGAAAGGACATAGGTGTCTCCCAAGAGATAATAAGATGATGTACAAGAGGCATTATTGTGGAATACATTTCTCAGCTTTATTTACATTTGAGCAAAAAGTTTCCAGTCCAAAATTATTCATACCCTTCACAAACAAAAGTTCTATACCATTCCAAATAGTCTGAGCTGTTCTAAAACATCCTAATTACCCTGATTAATTGGGAACAGCTGTTTTTAATCAACTCAACAGGTGAAAAACAGCAGCTCTCTGCAGTTGGTTTGTGGACAGTCAGGAGCTCCGTGAGGACCTGCGGCTGCGCATTGCGGCTGCTCACAAGTCAGGAAAGGGCTACAAGGCCATTTCTAATTGTTTTCAAGTTCCAGACTTGAATCCATTTGAGAATCTGTGGAGGGAGCTAAAGATCAGGGTGATGGCAAGAAGACCCTCCAACCTGAAAGATTTGGAGCTCATTGCTAAAGATGAATGGGCAAAAACACCTGTGGAGACCTGCAAAAAAGCTGGTCTGCAATTATAGGAAGCGTCTGATTGCTGTAATAGCCAATAAAGCCTTCTCTATTGATTATTGAGAAGGGTATGAATAATTTTAGACTGGACACTTTTTGCTCAAATGTAAATAAAAGCTGAGAAATGTGTCTTTTTCCACAATAATGCCTCTTGTAGATTATCTTATTATCTTTTGGGAGACACCTATGTCATTTCCCGTCAAAAAATTACTTGCTGGTTGAAAAAAAGTAACTTTAAGTCAAAATTGGCCAGGGGTATGAATAATTATGGGCAGCACTGTACATTGTGTGGAGGGACCCGGGCATTTCAGGGGTCGGAAACCCCCTATAAGTTTCTCTTCTGGAAGACGCTTATCCAGCTGCGCAGGACTTCTGTGCCGCTTTGTCACTAGGAGCCCGTTATTCGTCCATTTCTCTTCAGCTTATTTGGAGAATTGGCTAACAAATGATTGCGATGTTCACGTTTATTGACATCTGGGACGCTAACAGTTAAATCTGTATTAGAGAGGCTAAGAGTAATTATAGCTTCCTTTAATGACTCTCATTTGATGAGATTGTTACAAGGGCTGTAAATTGCCACAATAAATAACGGATCATCTTCTTCTTTCCTTTGCCAAATGAGTCTAATGAATCCTCATTAAGCAGATCAAAGATGTGTTTATTACGTAGCTGTGTGAATGATGGCTGCATTAGTCCTGACGTGGGACGCCTCTAAGACGCGGGGCATGTGTATAGCCGGATCAGCGATCAGATCTGAGATTATTGCCATCTTGATTGATTTGTCTAATCACATTTGATTGGTATTTTTTTTATATTTGCTTTATTATTTCTTCTCTTTAGATCATTAAATCTCTGTTCTCTTTATGAGAGGTAAGCCCTGATTCTCTTGTCACTTCCTTCAGCGCTGAATCGCCCTACTAACCTGCATGCTTCTGTACTCGCCTTGCATGATTTCACAGAATGGCTACTGGTACCAGGTTGGTTAGCATAATTCCTGCGTCTGGTTTAACCAATATGTCAGTTCTTTTGGTGGTTTAGGGCTTCTATTTGGCATTCTAAGTTACATTTGCATGCATTATGTAGACACAAAGGTAATACGATCGTATCAGAGGGATAAATTGCAAAAAAGACAATATACAGTACTTAAAGGGTGTGTACACATGTTATCCAGATATATCCTACGTATCATGTTAAGTAATATTGTAAATACATTGTATTACTAATATTGTACTGCTCTTGAGATGCAGCTTATATCCAGATCTTCAGCGTTTCCGCAGAGGCTAAGCATTTTACTAGCCAAAGGTCTAAAGAGCATAGCTGAGCTCCTATAATGCAACGAGAAAGTTTATACTGTGAAAAATAACTATCACCGAATCCAGATTTCAGATTTTAAAAAATCCAGACTTGGAGCTAACATAAAAGGAGGGAGATTTCAGCTCTAAAGCCTGTAGAATGGTGAATGCAGCTTTGGATTGAGATGCGACCTATAGTTCAGGATCAGTACAAAATAAATGTCAACCTGATATGTAAAATGTTATTCCAAGGTGAACATATAGGCCCATGCGCAGGTGTCTGGTCGGGAACCACCCGTTCAGCTGCAGTAAAGCTGCATTTTCCTGCGGCAATCATCCCCTCCAGTTTACACAGGGCGATGTGCGTGAAAGATACAATCCCCCGATGAACGAGCTTCGGATGATTGGCAGCACCTTCTCAGATAACTATTTAAGGCTACAATTAGTCATGCCACTAATTGGTTAAAAAATGCACTTGTGTAGATTTACTTCAGACCGTCTAAAGAAAAAGGGTAGTTTTCTGGAGGGGTTAAAATCCGCACAGCAGGTCAGTTTCTCCACGTAAGAAAATACAAAACGTGTACATGGGATTTGGCAAAACCTTCAGTTTACTGGTACTGTACGCTTAGTTTTTTTCTGCATGAAAATCCGTGCCGAAAAAAAATATAAAAACACTGTTATCAGCAGTGGTGTGCAGGTACCCTAAAAGGGCCCGTACTTTCATCCACTTTTGCTGCTTTGTAAGGCCTCAGGCGCACAACCGTATCTTCGGTCTGCATTTCTGCGGACCCATTTATTTCAATGGATTCAAACAACATTATACTGTGCTGTCCGCATCCGTATGTCCGTTCCACGACCCTGCAAAAAATAGAGCTTGTCCTAGTCTTGTCCGTTTTGCAGAATGCAAAATGAATGCGCCGTGTGCATGAGGCCTGAAGCTGTTTCTTGGGCTTCCCAAAGTAATGCTAGTGGGAAAACATGGTTTCCGTTTCCATTCAATCACTATTATTTTTTTCACTTTGGAAGCGTGCAGAGAATATATATATATATCTTTTCTCTAAGCCCTACTACACCTCCTTTTTTTTTAACTCAATATAAATCAAATGCCGTATTAGAGGTATTGAAAATCCTGTATTTCATAGTACTCTTATGTTTTTGGGTTTGCGCTTGTATTTCATTAGTTTTTTTCCCCAATGGAAAACGTTTTACTATGATTTGCTTGTACATTATTTTAGTTTTTTATCATTTCCAAAATTTCTGACTGCTGTTAGTGAATGGAAACATTAGGGGGCCTTCCCGCATGGCAGATTTTGTTGCAGAAATTTCAGTAACCGAAAATGGGTTCCGTTCATCTTAATAGGATTGTTTTGTCGACAGGCACAAGGCTTTCCAGTCCCAGACATTTCTGCAGCTCCATCTACTGTGTTTGAAGGTCACATTCAGAAGCTAAAGCCTGTCCGACCAATTCATGCTGGTGCAAGGCTACTCCATGTATCCATGAGCTCTCAGCATCTGCATGTAAACAACAAGGTTTCCATCTACCGACAAAGTATAGATCTTAAAGGGGTTGTGTCATCTCAAGCATTGGTGGCATATAAAAAAAAAATGTTATGTGTTCCTATACAAACCTTGCTCCAAGGAAAGCAGTGTCTTGGGCATATTGCTTACTTCTGTGCAAGCAGCCCTTCCCCTATAGAAACGTAATGAAAGACACATTAAACTCACTACTAGACTTTCTCAATCTTGGACCATAATCGATCACCCAAGAATGAATAAACTTAAAGAGCATCTCTTAGCAGGATCATCCCTATTAGACCAGGCATATTGCCTGGTGGGGTTGATCATGGTGAGTAAAGTGAGACCCTTCTTTTATCTCTAGGGTGAATAGTTGCCAAGATAGAATACTTTCTTATATTTATGCAAATTACCTATTTTCAGCACCGAGGGGCCGGCTGTAGCACTTGGAGCACCACTACCGCTACTCCCCTCAGTACTGTGTACTCCTCCTTCTCTTTGATTGGCAGGGATAGACATCTCATCTAGCCCTGTCTTCTGGTGTCTTCTCTGTGGCTCACCTGGTCATTGGTGGTCCAGGGGTATTATAGTGTAAAAATATTCATTGGCGTTCGTGTAATTTAGCCAATATGTGGGTGCAGTGCTGCATAGCCTTTGTAGAAGGGAGCGAGCACTAACCAGGGAGCCCAACAGCGATGCTCCAAGCCAGGGGTGGCCAACCTGAGGCTCTCCAGCTGTTCCAAAACTACAACTCCCAGCATGCCCAGACTGCCTGCAGCCTACAGCAGGGCATGGTGGGAGTTGTAGTTTTACAACAGCTGGAGAGCGACAGGTTGGCCATGCCTGCTCCAAGCACTAAGGCCAGCCCCCCGGTGCTCAAAATAGATCATTTTACATAAATATAAAAGTATATCTCTGCCCCTCTTAAATTTAGAGTTCAAGCATTGGCACTTTGTAGTCTATGGCAGTTCTCATGCTATGGCAGGATCCCATATGTAGGACCCACCCACACCCATCGGGCATTTATGGGAGCCACAATTTCATGGATCTCTCGCTTCAGCAAAATGGTTTGTTCCATATTCAGGGTATCTTAAAAGGGAACCTAAGTACAGTATCACATGTATAGAACATAATTTGTAGGTCATTACCTGCCCCTTTCCCCTGCTGTGTGCCTACAAAATAGCTGTGTAATACATAAAGAAAGAGTCATCTCAATGGATTATGCAGCCAGATTGCTGGCACATATGGGATGAATGTAGAGACACAAGTTACTGGAGTCAGCAGCAGATATTCTGTACATTACTGTACTTGATAGGAATTGCAGGAGGTGACATTCCCTTTAAAGGTGTTTTCTGGGACTCAATTAACCAACCTTAATTAATCATAACTTACCCGCTTAAAAAAATTCTAATAAATTTGGGGCAGATTCCTTATTAAAAATGCTCCCAAAAACTGGCATTCCTGCATCACATTTACCCCCTTTTCTAATAATCTGATAAGGGGTGTGGCTTCACAGGGAAAGGGGGCGCGGCCTAGATGCACTTGTGTGCACCAAAATGTTGGAGAATTTTTGGAGTGAAACCAATTTATAGGTGGCATAAACTTGGACTACACGGTTTTTTAGTGCATGGAAAAAATTCTGACATATGGACAAATTTTGGGCGCCCTAACAGAATTCAATTCTGGCCCAGGATTTACAATACCCCATGTGTTGTCTGATATGACTAATAAAATTGTAAATATTTCTACCATATACATATTACATATGTACAATAATATGTAGAAAATATTTATCATAGTATAATTATGTGTACATAATATATACCGTACTCTGTACTTATATATCCATATGTATCCCAGTGTAACTTTATATGTACCATAGTATAGAATGCATAATATTTACTATAGTATAATATGTAACTAAATATGTTTATAGAGGTTGTTCACGGCCTCCACATGGCCGGACCTGCGGACAGAAGCATACTTATCTGCTCCCCACTGCTAAGTTGCAGCTCCAATCCATTGTCTATCCCGTTTGTCATGTGTCACGTGGCCCCTGCAGCCAATGACTAGCGACAGCGGTGACGTGTCCCTCATGTGTTACATCACTGGGTCATGAGAAGCATGGGTGACACATCACCACTGAGGCCATTCACTGGCAGCAGCGGCCACGTGACCCGCATCAAACAGGATGTTGACATGTCGATAGGGTAGTGAGGCAGTGATATACATTTATGATATACTGTATGTTCAATATGCCATAAATATAATATTTCAGTTGGTAATACCCCTTTAAGTTTTATTTTTGGCCCTCAGAATTGGTTCAGGCTGACAATGTGGCCCCAAACCAGAAAAAGTTGTGCAGCCCTGTATTAGACGATAAAATATATAGTTATACTATGGTGCATATTATATAGCAATACAGTGATAAATATTCATACTACACTATAGTACGTATTATATGGTAAATATACATACAATACATATGGTGGAGTACATGCATATATGTAGTAATACTTTGGTAAATATACATGGTATACATTTATATGGTTATTCTAACGCAAATTTTCTACATAGTACATACAATATATAGCTACAGTATGGTAGAAATTATACAGTAATTGTTCATATGGCACATATAGTTTCCATTTTCTATTGTGTCAGAGAAAACGGATCCGCCACCAATGACTTACATTGTGTGTCTGTCTTGCTCCGCACCACATCCGGGACAGAAAAACTTTGCTTGCAGTGTTACTCTGTCTGCGATGGGAGCGCAACCAAACTGAACGGAATGCATTCTGGTGCACTCCGTTCCCGTCAGGTCAGTTTTGTCTCCATTGACAATGAATGGGGACAAAACGGCAGCGTTTTCCTCCGCTATTGACATCCTAAGACTGATCTCAATAGCGGAAAGCAAAAGTGCAGATGTGAAAGTAGCCTTATATAGTTATAATTTATACATATTGAATACTATGGTATATATTATGTAATACAGTGTAATAAACTTAACCCGTAGGCTGGGAACAGGGTCACAAATCCTAGCGCCATACAGCTACGGTGCTCTGATCGGTCGGGCGCAGGAGCTGCACCCGCCCGATCAGCAGCAGGGTTGAAAACACAGATGCCAGCACATTAACCCTAGATGTGCTGCAGTCAGCGGTGACCGCGGCACGTGCGGTATCCTGCCATGTGTCCATCGTTGCCTTCCTTGAGTAACAAATTATGGGGTGCTTTTTCTCCTGTTACCCCTTGTGATAATGAAAAATTAGGGCTAAAGCAACATTTTATTGGAAGAAATTAAACTTTTTATTTTCACAGCCAAGTGTTTCCAAATTCCGTAAAGTGCTCAGTATCCCCCATAATATATTCTTTAAGGGGTGTAGTTTCCAAAATGGGGTCACTTTTTGGGGGTTTCCACTGTAGGGGTAAGTCAGGGTCTCTACAAATACAAAATGGTGCCTAAAAACCATTCTTGCAAAATCTGCCTCCAAAATCCATATGGTGCTCCTTTCCTTCTGACCACTTCTACGTGCCCATAGGGCAGTTTATCACCACATATAGGGTATTTCTGTAAACTGTAGAATCAGCGTAATAAATATTGAGGTTTATTTTGCTGTTAACCCTTGCTGTGTTGCAAGAAAAAAAATGATTAACATAAAAAAAATCTACCAAAAAAGTGAAATTTTGAAATTTCACCTGCATTTTTCTATAAGGCCTTTTTCACATGGGCAAGTTTTCCGCGCGGGTGCAATGCCTAAGCCGCACTGAATCCGGACCCATTCATTTCTTTGGGGCTGTGCACATGAGCGGTGATTTTCACGCATCACTTGTGCGTTGTGTGAAAATCGCAGCATGCTCTATTTTATAACATGGTTATAAGGGAAAATAATAGCATTCTGAATACAGAATGCATAGTACAATAGGGCTGGAGGGGTTAAAAAATAAATAAAAAATCATTTAACTCACCTTAATCCACTTGTTCGCACAGCCGGCATCTCTTCTGTCTTGTTGTGTGAGGAATAGGACCTTTGATGACGTCACTATGGTCTGTCACATGATCTTTTACCATGGTGATGGATCATGTGACGGACCATGTGATGAGCGTAGTGACGTCATCGAAGGTCCTATTGCTCACACACCAAGACAAAAGAGATGCCGGCTGCGCGAACAAGTGGATTAAGGTGAGTTATAAGGGAAAATAATAGCAATCTACACAACCTTGAACCCAAACCTGAACTTCTGTAAAGAAGTTCGGGTCTGGGTACCACATTCAGTTTTTTATCACGCGCGTAAAAACTGAACAACGGAACGCAATTGCAGTCAAAACTGACTGCAATTGCGTACCTACTCGTGCGGGTTTGCCACAACGCATCCGGACCTTATCCGGACACGCTCCTGTGAAAGAGCCTAATTCTTGTGAAACACCTCAAGGGTTAACAAAGTTTGTAATAATTTGAGGGGTGTAGTTTCTAAAATGAAGTCATTTATTGGTGGTTTCCATTACATAAACCCCTCAAAAGCACTTGATAACTGAATTGGTGCTTAAAAAAATGATTTGGGAAATTTTGGTAAATATGAAAAATTACTTCTAAACTTTTAAGCCTCCTAACTTCCTAAAAAATAAAATGACATTTACAAAATGATGCCAACATAAAGCAGACCTATGTGGAATGTTGATTGATAACTATTTTATGAGGAATTATAATCTGTTTTAAAAGTAGAAAAATTCTAATTTAGAAAATGTGATTTTTTTTTTTTTCCCTATAGCTACGCCCCTGGCTATATAATATGAACTATAATAAAAGAATGAGGGGCACTCCGTATGAGGGAACAGGAGACAGTGGTTCACAATAAAATTTATTATTTGATATACTACCACATATATTTACTGTATATAAAAACAATAAAATAAATAATAAAACAAATTAGATCAGGATCCTAATCAATAATAAAATGTCCAGAAAGTCCATAGGACAACACACATCCGGTGTTAAATCGCCACAGATGGTATGGGCAAACTATCGTATCAAGGAATCTTTTTCCAATGTATCACTTGGGGATGTCAAGCTTCCACAAAGTCCCATATGAAACATCCGATTACGGACAGATCAGGCATACAATACAAAAGTTCTCTTTATCCGATAGGACAGCCAGTATATCTTACCCTCTGTATGTCCGCACCACCGGTATGGGAACTCGAGGTAATGGCTGGGTGATGTTAACGCGGCGTCCCACGTGGTACGAGTCTGACGTGACGTCTCACGTGACTCACCAACTTGGATCGTAGTAGCGTATGCCAGTAGCGTCACCGGCTCTGTGTTAGAAGCTTGCTGTATAGATGGCCCCAACCGAAGCTGTCGCTCAACGGTTCACTTGTAGTGTTCAGGGGGAAAGAGAGAAGGCTCACTGTCTTGACTTGCCCAAACGCGTTTCGAGGTATACACCTCTTCCTCAGTGGTGAAAACAGTGAGCTCTGAGCAGCCTTTTGTATCCTCCCAGGAAGCCAGCTCAGGTGGAGCTGCTTTAATTATAACATCCAAACCACGGCATCGGGACCTGATTAGATTCCATATTGGATCCTGCTTCTTTCATAATATAAACATCAAATATCGCAACATTTTATCGTCTGTATCAAAACAGAAGATAGCAAAATGGTAGCATCCCATAATCTATTTAATATTTGACACGTGCAGTATCCAATGAAAAGTCACAGCTGTATAAGGGATATTTCCATGGACTAACTCACCACATTAACATAAATATATTTCATTCCAATAAAATGACATAACACTAACCAAAATATAGAATTCTGGCCTAATAGCATTGTTAATGGTGCTATCATATCATTTTCAAATAAAACGCACCGAAAACGCATATGCGTTTTCAGTGCGTTTTTAATGCCTTTTTTATAAAAAATCAATTAAAACTTAAAATAATGTTAAAAAACCTTCAAACACAATAAAATAAGCTTCGTGCAACATATATGAAGCATCATACAGTTAATTTTTTTCAAAAATAGAGACCCGGGGAAGCTCCCCTCTAAGAAACATGATATCTATACCGGAGGAGGGGATAAAAATATATATTCATATACTCGTGTGTAGATAGGGGAGGAGAGCTGGGCAGGGAGGCAGGAACAGGGTGCTGTAACACAAGCAGAACCCTGAATCCACATCCCCACCCAACTCCACCCCCGATCCTCAAAGGAATCCAAATAGTTCCCATTCCGCATTCAAACCCCTGGGAATAAGGGATTCAAACTCAAAAATACGGCGTGATTCTTGTCTGGACATGGCAGCCACATGATTGCCACCTCTCCATGGTTTTTTCACTTGTTCTAATGCAATAAATGTTAAGGATGAGGGGTCACAATTATGAACCTCCTTAAAGTGTTTTGAGAGGGAATGTAACAATTAACCTTTTTTGATATTTGCCAGATGTTCTGCCACTCTCTTTTTTAGGGTCCTCTTAGTCCTTCCTATATACTGTTTTTGACAGCTACATTGAAGAAGGTAAATAATATCAGTCGAGTCACAGGTCAGACATTCCTTAATGTCTAACCTGAAGGAATTTTGAGTCGACATGACACTTGTGGTTTTCTTAGCAAAATTGGTGACCTTGCAGTTCCCACACCGTCCACATCGATGGAAACCACCCTTTGTCAACCAACTTTGTCCTTCATTAGGACCTTTATTCATCTTCTTCAATGTAGGTGAGAGAGTGGGAGAGTGAGACCATCAGGCATAGGCTGGGGGGGAATCTGGTCCTATGGCGTAGGTACATTGATGACGTGCTATTCATTTGGGAAGGCACGAGGGAAACCCTTGAAAAAATTTTGATAGAGATCAATGAAAATGATAGGAATTTAGTGTTCACTCCAAAGATCAGTCATGAAGAGATTGAGTTCCTGGATATCAAGGTGGCGATAAAAGGAAATAAGATCAAATGTTGTACTTTCGTGAAAGAGGTAGCTAGGAACAGCTATATTCGATTTTCCAGCTGCCACTTGCCAAGATGGCTACTTAACATACCAGTTAGCCAATTTAGACGACTAAAGCGAAATTGTACTGACCAGGAACAATTTGAGGAAGAAGCCACCATTTTGAGTCAACAGTTCCTAAAGAGGGAATATCCCAATCAAACAGTGAATACAGCTTTAGAGAAAGTCAGGAATATGCACAGACAAGATTTTTTTGTCCCAAAAGTTAAGACCCCTACAGATGAGACTTTGAGAATGATTTTGCCTTATAATTCCCAATATCGGCAGGTAGAAAAAATAATTAGAAAATATTGGCATTTCCTTCTGGACGATAAGATCATAGGTTCATCTCTGACTAGAGACCCGAGGATCACATATACTAAAGCGGTCACATTAGCATCCAAGATAGCACCTACATTGAAGAAGATGAATAAAGGTCCTAATGAAGGACAAAGTTGGTTGACAAAGGGTGGTTTCCATCGATGTGGACGGTGTGGGAACTGCAAGGTCACCAATTTTGCTAAGAAAACCACAAGTGTCATGTCGACTCAAAATTCCTTCAGGTTAGACATTAAGGAATGTCTGACCTGTGACTCGACTGATATTATTTACCTTCTTCAATGTAGCTGTCAAAAACAGTATATAGGAAGGACTAAGAGGACCCTAAAAAAGAGAGTGGCAGAACAGCTGGCAAATATCAAAAAAGGTTATTTGTTACATTCCCTCTCAAAACACTTTAAGGAGGTTCATAATTGTGACCCCTCATCCTTAACATTTATTGCATTAGAACAAGTGAAAAAACCATGGAGAGGTGGCAATCATGTGGCTGCCATGTCCAGACAAGAATCACGCCGTATTTTTGAGTTTGAATCCCTTATTCCCAGGGGTTTGAATGCGGAATGGGAACTATTTGGATTCCTTTGAGGATCGGGGGTGGAGTTGGGTGGGGATGTGGATTCAGGGTTCTGCTTGTGTTACAGCACCCTGTTCCTGCCTCCCTGCCCAGCTCTCCTCCCCTATCTACACACGAGTATATGAATATATATTTTTATCCCCTCCTCCGGTATAGATATCATGTTTCTTAGAGGGGAGCTTCCCCGGGTCTCTATTTTTGAAAAAAATTAACTGTATGATGCTTCATATATGTTGCACGAAGCTTATTTTATTGTGTTTGAAGGTTTTTTAACATTATTTTAAGTTTTAATTGATTTTTTATAAAAAACGCACTGAAAACGCATATGCGTTTTCGGTGCGTTTTATTTGAAAATGATATGATAGCACCATTAACAATGCTATTAGGCCAGAATTCTATATTTTGGTTAGTGTTATGTCATTTTATTGGAATGAAATATATTTATGTTAATGTGGTGAGTTAGTCCATGGAAATATCCCTTATACAGCTGTGACTTTTCATTGGATACTGCACGTGTCAAATATTAAATAGATTATGGGATGCTACCATTTTGCTATCTTCTGTTTTGATACAGACGATAAAATGTTGCGATATTTGATGTTTATATTATGAAAGAAGCAGGATCCAATATGGAATCTAATCAGGTCCCGATGCCGTGGTTTGGATGTTATAATTAAAGCAGCTCCACCTGAGCTGGCTTCCTGGGAGGATACAAAAGGCTGCTCAGAGCTCACTGTTTTCACCACTGAGGAAGAGGTGTATACCTCGAAACGCGTTTGGGCAAGTCAAGACAGTGAGCCTTCTCTCTTTCCCCCTGAACACTACAAGTGAACCGTTGAGCGACAGCTTCGGTTGGGGCCATCTATACAGCAAGCTTCTAACACAGAGCCGGTGACGCTACTGGCATACGCTACTACGATCCAAGTTGGTGAGTCACGTGAGACGTCACGTCAGACTCGTACCACGTGGGACGCCGCGTTAACATCACCCAGCCATTACCTCGAGTTCCCATACCGGTGGTGCGGACATACAGAGGGTAAGATATACTGGCTGTCCTATCGGATAAAGAGAACTTTTGTATTGTATGCCTGATCTGTCCGTAATCGGATGTTTCATATGGGACTTTGTGGAAGCTTGACATCCCCAAGTGATACATTGGAAAAAGATTCCTTGATACGATAGTTTGCCCATACCATCTGTGGCGATTTAACACCGGATGTGTGTTGTCCTATGGACTTTCTGGACATTTTATTATTGATTAGGATCCTGATCTAATTTGTTTTATTATTTATTTTATTGTTTTTATATACAGTAAATATATGTGGTAGTATATCAAATAATAAATTTTATTGTGAACCACTGTCTCCTGTTCCCTCATACGGAGTGCCCCTCATTCTTTTATTATAATACTCCTTTCTTGTGCGGTCTGGGTGGACCGAGAGGTGTGCACCCTGTCCATTCAGTATTGGGGTGAGCCGCTGATTATTTACATTTTTTATAATATGAACTATAGTTATATATGTTTATTTCTCAAAGTATTACTATAGTAATACTAAGTAGCATAGCCCCTTAGTGACCACCAATACGCCATTTTATGATGGTCACTAAGGGGCCTTATGCCAGGCCAACTCTTTAACAGCAGCCTAATTATGAGTTTTTATGATAATTGGGCAGTGTAAGGGTACGACCACACAACGGGGCGATATGCAACCGCAACACGACCGCACTGTATGGTCGTACCCTAAAAGGTGTGTTTGATCATCCGATGTTATTGATGCTGTTGTCACGGATGATGTTGCAAATAGCTGGAACTTATGAATAAATGTCCGACTGGCTTGATCCCAAACTAAGGAGCATATAGGTGAGCCCTATAAAACACTAAGAGCTCTCCCTGACTGCTATGCCCATGCAAGGGTCTCAATGGTAGACGATTGCATGCCCACGTACCCAAGACTGTGTGACACCTGAAAACCCTATAATAGTGAGGGGACACTACCACCGGCTCCCTGCACTTAATACAGATGGAGTCAGGGTCACCTAGAATCAAGCCAGCAAGGGAACACAATACATGAAAAGACTTATCTCAGTAAACAGCAGCAGCAGCAGCCTCCAGCAGTGAACACTTCATCCAGGAAGTAGTATAAACCGCAAAGTGAGGCAGTGTGGGAGGGAATATAAAGGGAGACAATTAGTCTAAATAGGTGACACCTAGGAGAAGGAAAGGAGATGACAAAGTGAAACCAAAACAAAGAACATCATGCAAGAGGTATGATGTTAGGGACCTGTGAAAAACATTATGGATCTTCCAAGTCTGAGGAAGATCAAGACAGAAGGCAACGGGATTGATGACGGACAAGATCTTGTAAGGCCCAATAAACTTAGGACCCAACTTCCAGGAGGGAACCTTCAGTTTGATATTCTTTGTAGACAACCACAAGAGGTTAACCCACATTCAGGTCCGGACCAGGCACACGTCTCTTATCCACCACACGCTTATATCTCTCACTCATCCTCTTCAGATTACCCTGAATCTTTTGCCAAATAAATAACAAAGACGAGGAAAATCTCTCCTCCCAGCAAGGGACAAAAAAGTATACCAATCCTCTTGATTCTCCGCCACAAAACAGCGCAGATATGTCTCCAGATTCTGATTGACGCGTTCGGTCTGACCATTCGACTGCGGGTGAAAAGCAGAAGAGAACGACACCCGAATTCCCAAGTGAGAACAGAAGGCCTTCCAGAATCTGGAAACAAATTGCGTGCCCCTATCAGAAACTATGTCTGAAGGAATGCCATGCAATTTAACAATGTGATCAACAAACGCTTGCGCCAGCATCTTGGCATTGGGTAACGCAGGAAAGGGAATGAAATGCGCCATTTTGCTAAAACGGTCCACCACCACCAGAATCACAGTCTTCCCCGAGGAACGAGGCAGGTCTGTAATGAAGTCCATGGACAGATGCGTCCAAGGATGGGAAGGAATGGGTAACGGGAGGAGAGAACCCGATGGCCGTGAATGAGGGACCTTGGCACGTCTCGCATGCTGCCACAAAATTCTCAACAGTCTTACGAAAAGCCGGCTGCCAGAATCTCCGAGCAATGAGATCCACTGTGGTTCTACTCCCCGGGTGCCCAGCAAGGACCGTATCGTGGTGCTCCTTAAAAACCTTGTGTCGTAAAGCGAGAGGCACAAACAACCTCCCAGGAGGACAAAGCCTCTGCCTGGGCTGCCTGAACCTCTGCCTCCAAAATCGGGATAAAGAGCAGAGACGACCACCCCTTCAGCCAAAATGGTACCCGGGTCTTCAAAGTTCCCCCCTCCCGGAAAATAACGTGACAGGGCATCCGCCTTCACATTTTTAACCCCAGGGCGGAACGTGACAACAAAATTAAACCTAGAAAAGAACAAAGACCATCTGGCCTGTCTCGGGTTCAGACGCTTGGCCGATTCCAAGTAGGCCAGATTCTTATGGTCGGTTAACACAGTAATAGGGTGTCTGGCTCCCTCTAACCAATGGCTAATTTGATGGCCAACAACTCCCTATCTCCCACATCGTAATTTCTCTCTGCAGAGGAGAGTTTCCTTGAGAAAAAGGCACACGGTCGGCCATTTGGCAGGAGAGGGACCCTGAGATAAGACCGCACCCACACCCACCTCAGAAGTGTACACCTGAACAATAAAAAGGTAGAGAGACATCAGGTTTTACCAAAATTGGAGCGGAAGCAAAACTGTCTTTGATACTAGAAAAGGCTTTAAGCGCATCTACCGACCACAAGGAAAAATCCACCCCCTTTTTAGTCATATCAGTGAGGGGCTTAACAACAGAGGAATAATTCAAAATGAATTTTTTGTAATAATTGGCAAAACCGCAACAGCGCCTTCTGATTCTCAGGAAGCTCCCAATCAAGCACAGCGCGGACCTTCTTAGGGTCCATGCGAAAACCAGAAGCGGAAAGAAGAAAACCAAGAAATTGAATCTACGGAACCGCAAAGACACACAATTTATTCTCCCACAGAATCGGCAAGACCTGACGTAGGTGGTCCCGATGAGTCTTGAAATCAGGAGAAAAAAATCAAAATGTCATCTAGATACACCAGAACAAATTTCCCCATTAAATGATAAAAAATATTGGAAGACGGCCGGAGCATTCATCAAACCAAATGGCATAACTAAATTCTCGAAATGACCCTCAGGGGTATTGAAGGCCATCTTCCATTCGTCTCCTTCTCTGACCCTGACCAGGTTGTATGCCCCTCTTAAATCCAACTTAGAAAAAACTTTAGCCCCAACAATCTGGTTAAACAGGTCGGGGATCAGAGGAAGCGGATATGGGTCACGAATTGTGATACGGTTCAGCTCCCTGAAATCCAGACAAGGTCTTAAAGAACCATCTTTTTTCTTAACAAAAAAATAAACCAGCGGCAACAGGTGACTTAGAGGGTCGGATGTGTCCCTTTCTCAGGCTCTCAGAGATATAAGTACGCATAGCGACTCTTTCAGGTTGGGACAGATTGTATAAACGTGATTTTGGCAGCTTGGCGCCTGGGATGAGATTAATAGGGCAGTCGTAATCCCGGTGAGGGGGCAACTCCTGGATACCACTCTCGGAAAACACATCCAAAAATTCAAAGAGAAAAGATGGTACAGTCTTGGTAAAAACCCCTGAAAGAGACGCCGTGAGGCAATTCTCTCTGCAAAACTCACTCCAACCATTTATTTGCCTTGCCTGCCAATCAATGGTGGGGTTATGTTTAGTGAGCCAGGGTAGCCCCAGAGGAGTAGGTAATCCGCTTAGGACGAAACATGACATATCCTCAACATGAGCGTCACCCACAGTCAAACGGATATTGTGAACTAAAGATGAAGGGCATCTTTAACGATCTTTGAGAAAGTGGAGCGGAATCGATAGCAAAAACAGGTATATCCTTTTCCAAAGTGCATACCTGGAAACCATGAGTTATTGCAAATTGATTATCAATGAGATTGACAGCTGCTCCACTATCTACAAAAATCTCACAAACAATGTTCTTGCTGTCTAGCGCCACCCTGGCAGGTAAGAGAAAACGGGAACTACAAGCAAACGCCAAACTTTCAATTTCCGCATCAACCTTGCCAATAGTAACAGATGGAAAGTTTTTAGAGGTTTTTTTTTTCTTTTTTTTCTTTATTACCCTCAGAAAACTCCATGAATCTCCTAGCAGGGCAAACATTAGCCAAATGACTTATACCCCCACAACAGAAACAAACCCTCCTCTGAGAGCTGAATCCTCTACTATCAGAGGCAAGCAAACCCAGCTGCATGGCCTCCTCCTCAGAGGGGATTGAGAGCGACTGAGACCCCTGCACACTGAATGAGACAGCCCCATTGTCCTTGGGCTGAATTTGACAGGAAAGAGTAGTCTCCTCTCTCTCTCTAAGACGCCTGTCAATACGAACAGCTAGAGACATGCCAGATTCTAATGAGGCTGGTCTCTCATGAAAAGCAAATGCATCTTTCCGAAAGACCATGGCAAAATTGACTTTGGAGTGCAGCATCATGCCAACAAGTATCAGCTGCCCATTTCCGAAATTCAGAACAATATATCTCTGCGGACTGTTTACCCTGGCATAAAAGACGCAGTTTAGATTCAGCCAGAGCAATACGATCCGGTTCATCATATATCTGCCCCAGGGCTACAAAAAATTCATCCACCGATCGGAGGGGCCGTGCCCCCACCGGCAGCGAGAAGGCCCAACACAGAGCGTTATCCCTGAGCAGCGAGATGATGATCCCCACCCTCTACTCCTCATCACCAGAGGAATGGGGAAGTAGGCGAAAATGGAGTTTGCAAGACTCTCTAAAGCGAACAAAATTCTCACTACCCACGGAGAACGTATCCGGAAGCGAGATCTTGGGCTCGGAACAAACTCCATGAACACCAGCAGAACCGGTCACCTGAAACTGAGACACAGTTTTACGGAGATCTGCTACCTCCAGCGAAAGACCTTGCATGTGGTCAATCAACGCTGAAACCGGATCCATGCTAAAGACGGTTACGCCGGTTTATAATGTCACGGATGATGTTGCTGATAGCTGGAACTTATGAATAAACGTCCGACTGGCTTGATCCCAAACTAAGGAGCATATAGGTGAGCCCTATAAAACCCTAAGAGCTCTCCCTGACTGCTATGCCCATGCAAGGGTCTTAATGGTAGACGATTGCATGCCCATGTACCTAAGACTGTGTGACACCTGAAAACCCTATAATAGTGAGGGGACACGACCACCGGCTCCCTGCACTTTATAAGGACGGAGTCGGGGTCACCTAGAATCAAGCCAGCAAGGGAACACAATACATGAAAAGACTTATGTGAGTAAACAGCAGCAGCAGCCTCCAGCAGTGAACACTTCATCCAGGAAGTAGTATAAACCGCAAAGTGAGGCAGTATGGGAGAGAATATAAAGGGAGACAATTAGTCTAAATAGGTGACACCTGGGAGAAGGAAAGGAGATGACAAAGTGAAACCAAAACAAAGAACATCATGCAAGAGGTAGAGAAGGACGTCTGCCAGACCTTCTCGCAGAACTGGTGGTGACAGCTGCAAAGTGAAAGTTATAAAGTTTTAAAAATATAAAAAGAGAATAGCAGAATTGCTGTTTTTTCCCCATTTCCCCAGAAAGAGTTCAAAAACTTAATCAACAGATTATGTGTACCCCATAATGGTGCCATTATACAACCTTATACTACAATAACACCATAATATAACTAGTATAAAATGTAAGCGTTTAACATGCACATTATTAATATAGAGTGTGTATAATATGTAAGGCTGCTTTCACGCTTGCGGCAGAGGATTCCTGCAATCCGGACGCAGACTGATTAATTTGTTAGACGGATCCGGATGCGGATTAGTCAGACAAATGCATTGCAAGAAAGGATCTGTCTTTCTGGTTGTCATCCGGAAAAACGGATCCAGGTATTAATCTTTTTTCTCATTTTTTAAAGGTCTGCGCATGTGCAGATCGGGAAAAAGGATCAGTTTTTCCGGAACACTTAGTACCGAATCCGGCATTAATACATTTCAGTGGAAATTAATTCCGGATTCGGCATTCCGGCAAGTGTTCAGGATTTTTGGCCGGAGAGAAAAATGCAGCATGCTGCGATATTTTTCTCTGGCCAAAAAATCGTAAGAGGGACTGAATCTGATGCATCCTGAACGGAATGCTCTCCATTCAGAATGCTTCAGAATAAAACTGATCATGTTTTTTCCTGTATTGAGCTTCTGTGACGGAAGTCAATACCGGAAAATAAAAACGCTAGTGTGAAAGTACCCTAAGCCATCAGTACAGCACAGTTCACTGACATTACCAGCCACTTGTTCCAGGACCTGGGTCTAGCTTAGATTACATGAACACCATTACTCAGACTCCCTTCTGGGGTTCAAGATGTAACAGATTTTGGGGGTAATATTAAACTTATTTCACCAGTTTCCAGCAAATCACAAGAATTTTTTTTTTTGATGTACAGTGCTTTGCAAAAGTATTTACCCCCCTTGACTTTTTTCGTATTTTGGGGCCTCACAGCCTGGAATTAACATGGATTGTTTGAGGATTTGCATCATGTAATTTACAGAACATGCCCACAACTTTGAATATGTTTTTTTCTTTTCATTGTGAAGCATACATCAAATATGACAAAATAACAGAAAAAGTCAATGTGCATAACTATTCACCCCCCTAAAGTCAATACTTTGTAGAGCCACCTTTTGCGTCAATCACAGCTCCAAGTCGCTTTGGATAACTCTCTATGAGCTTGCCACATCTTACCTCTGGGATTTTTTCCCATTCCTCCTTGCAAAACTGATTTAGCTCCTTCCAATTGGATGGTTTGCTCTTGTGAACAGCAATCTTTAAGTCTGAGTCTGACCACAGATTTTCTATTGGATTGAGATCTGGGCTTTGACTCGGCCATTCCAACACATTTACATGTTCCCCCTTAAACCAGTCAAGTGTTGCTTTAGCAGTGTGTTTGGGGTCATTGACCTGCTGGAAGGTGAACCTCCGTCCTAGCCTCAAATTACGCACAGAGTGGGACAGGTTTTGCTCAAGAGTATCCCTGTATTCAGCACCATCCATCTTTCCCTCAACTCTGACTACTTTCCTAGTCCCATCCCCACAGCATGATGCTGCCACCACCATGTTTCACTGTGGGGATGGTGTTCTTTAGGTGATGTGATATGTTGGGTTTGTGCCAGACATAGCGTTTTCTTTGATGGCCGAAAAGTTCAATTTTAGTCTCATCAGACCAGAGCACCTTCCTCCATACATTTTGGGAGTCTCCCACATGCCTTTTTCGCAAACTCACAATGTGCCTTTTAGTTTTTAGCTGAAAGTAATGGCTTTCTTCTGGCCACTCTGCCATAAAGCCCAACTCTATGGAGCATACGGCTTATTGTCGTCCTATGTACAGATACTCCAGTCTCTGCTGTGGAACTCTGCAGCTCCTCCAGGGTTACCTTAGGTCTTTGTGCTGCCTCTCTGATTAATGCCCTCCTTG